>NC_142615.1:10186378-10508111 GCF_059453375.1 Lepisosteus platostomus | reverse complement strand
CTGTGGCTGTGGCCCCTTTCTTTAATTTTTTATGATTTTCTGAAGATTACACTACAGGTAATACACTGGGACAGGTGGGTCGTCTTCATGGCTTCATGATTTTTTGACTGTAATCAAGTGTTGTGCACACAAGGCAGGCCTCCTGACCTTTCACAGTCATGCTTTGTTGTGTGAAACTTTAATTCTCTTTTTAGGATTTTTTGAACATGGGAACTTCCACCGAGATGAATGAGGTGCTCTTCAATAGCTTTTTCATCTATACACACAAGCGTATGTAACCAAGACACTCAGAACCAACAGAATCAACGTGAAGTCATAGAAAAACAAGAATGCCCCCGAGACATCTGCACCCCCCTCTTGGACCACTCTGGTATCAACACCCCCAAACCACCCCAGCTAACAAGACTCAGAATCGGTGCAACCCTCCAACCTGGACCAAGAGCAGGATGGGACAGGTACCTGCACCACACTACGCACCCCTCATCCAGACCAGCAGGACAGCCAGACAGCACCATCATGACACACATAATGAGATCACTCTCTGTCAGTATGTGTAACATTCTGGGCCTGGGCTCCTCTGTATTTTGGCTGAAGGGAGTTCAACAACATTATTAAACGGACTGACATCATAATCTGACAAGATACATTGTTTAGGGGAGACTTGTCCACCCACTGTCCCCCTGGTAATGTGAAGATCATTGTCCCTTGGCTTACCTAAACCAGAATCACTTGGGTCGGTGTATGGTACAAAGTCTTAAAAACAGAACATTGTTGAATTGTCTATAAAAAACAACCAATATCCCTTGGATTTCCCAAACACAAAGCTGGAGCAAGTATACTAACTCCATACCCTTAAACTACAAAAGGCCTGTGGCGTAGACAGGGTAAACAGCCACATCATGTGACATAACTGCATGAGCCTAGTGATGAGCCTAGTTTAAAATACTCAACCCCATCCTGAAGTACGGATGTTTTCCTTTGGCCTGGAATCCAGGACTGATCACCTGACCCTAACAACTGCCGGAGCATTTGTGTGAACAGTAACCTGGGCTAGCTATTCACCAGTATCTTCAATACCCTATTACTGGCAGCTTGCCAAATACAGTGTCCTGAATAGAAGTCAGATCGACTTCATATGAAGCTGGCACATATCTGACCACATACGCACTCAACACACACTTTAAATGAACAGAAAAATAGTGACCTGTGTCTTTGATTTCTAAAAAGCAATAGGCTCTATTTTGAACAAATAACAAATATACAAACTTTTAATGTGGGGTAAGAGGTACAGTCCACAACTGATTTTTTTTAGCGTACTCAGAAAGTATAAGCGGTTTGAAAATACTTACATAAATTATTTTAGGAAGACTGTGTTGGTTTTTGTATCATTTGTGTTTGTGTTGACTCTTATTGAGATCTCCAGTCACCTGCCCTTATAGATGCCTCTTTTGCTTATGTGTTGTTAGAAATTGAGCTCGCCTGTGTGCCTGCTTCTAGGGTTTTTTTAAAAAAGGAATAGGTTGGTTTTCTATTTTTTTGACCCCTTGCCCAGTAGCAGTCTACTACAGGGGGGATTATGGGTCCTCTCTCCATATAGTATGTCTCCTTTTGCATTGTTTCCAGACCTGGGCTGATTTGAGTTTTTCATGGTAATGGATTACAAGGGTAGGTCTGACAGAAGTGAATGTGGTGGATCTGCCATCTGCCCAGGCAGGAAGGTAGATACAGTATATGTAAACAGGTTTTAGCATTAATGTTTTGCATACAATCACCCTTTCCAAAAGGTGAGATAACCAGAGAAAACAGGACACAGCTTTTCTAGGGACTTTTTTTCCCTACAGTATTTATGGTTACGATGGGTTTTAACTCTTTGTGGAGATAAGCTATTTTTATCTTTTCTTTGGTGTAGGTTCATGAATGCATGGGCTTTCTTTTCTTCCATGTCTTGTTCCTTTGTTCAGTTGTTTTGTATTCTTTCTGTTTTGTCCCCTTATTTTTGTGCTGGTGCTAGAATTTCTGCTGGCTTTTCCATGTTTTTCCCTTTTGCTCTTTGATTTAATTTTTTCCTGTGACCCATTTTTCCTTATTTATCTCAATGTGATATTTTCCCCTTCTCCTCAGCTGTTGAGTCTCTTGCACTTTCTTCCCTGTTATCAGTATTGTCTGATGTTGGATTGCATTTTAAGTTCCTTACTTTTTAGTAATCCTGTAATTTTTTTCCACTGTTATTCTCATCTTTTATTGTACTATTGCTGTTATTGCAGTCTTCCCACAGTTTATTTTATTCTTAAACAACATACTAAATAATATAAGAATACATGTTGTGCTCATCTCTTTCCTGCCACTTGCACTCCTGATATTGTCTTCAAATAATTCCAATATTTTAGAGCTCTATATTTTCAAGCCTTGAAGGCCTAAGGTTGTTTTTTAAAGTGTTTGAATGTGATGTACTAACTACTGTCTACAATAACAATAACATACATAAATTACCAATAACATGCATATAAAAAATAGCCCAGAAATCAAGTATGAAGTAAGGAAATGGCTGCAGCTATGATTCAGAATTTTAATCTATTGGTTTTGTAGTTGGTTGGAACTTGGAACTAGTTAGACAAGGGGTGTGAAGATTCGTTACAGATGTATTTTGCTGTACGCAAAACAAGTGAACAATAGACGGACATAATTTCACAAGACAACCCAGTTGGTTCTTGAAATTTCCAAACCACACATCAGAGTGAAAATTAAAACAAATTGAGGAAGGACCGATAGGAGAAGATCAACAATGAATCATTAACATTACAATGCTTAAGTTGCCTTTATAATAAAGACAATTTTGTCCTTTTGTGAGGATCATGTCCACATTGGACCTGTTTTTTTAAGTTGTTTTGAAATTTCACTTAGGGTTCAGAACATTTCACAACTACTATTTTTTTTTCCTACCACCTCAGCTAATTCTCTCCCCCTTTAGGTTTGGGTGGGGGTATGGGTTTTTTCCAGAAACCTGTTATCATTTCTTTGATGTTGGACACATTTGTCTTCAGGAAGTTTTCTTCACACCTCCTATCATACTCATCTGACATGTCCATAGCTACACTCATTTACTTGCAGCAGACAAACAATGACAAAGTCGTCTGCAAATTTTATTAAGTGTCTGGAGTGGTGAGAGCTCTTGAGGGTGTTTGCTTACAGGACAAAGAGTAACGGAGACAATATGCATCCTTGGGGGAACCAGTAAAACAATATCTGTTGTTGGATAATACATTGTTGACTTTCACACTCTAAGCCTGTTCAGAAATCAGTAACCCCTCTGATGATGTTAAGATCAAAACCAAAGTTTGATAATAGCTTTGATGCCTGTACTTGAGGTCAAATGCAATTGCATACAGAGGAGGAAGTATAGCACAACAAAAATAACACACTTCTAAATCTACCACAGCACAGAAAAAAACGAGAAAAATCACTTATAAAACCACAGGAGTACACAAACATAACACAAACTAGAATGCCACATAGACAATAATCTGTAGCAGAATATCTGCTTATGTTGTATTTTCTTTGTGGATGTTTTTGGATGTTGTATTGGCCTTGGCAACTCTGTGATTTAACAGTCATGATAATAAAACATTTTTGAATCTCTATGTGAGTGGAACCTGTTGAATATTAGTTCAGATGGCTAGCTGTGTCAGCAGGTGTAGGCTGCAAAGGATCAAGTAATAGTTTAATTCCATGCTGAAAAGAGAAGAAAGAAAACACAACATTTTGGCTGTGGAGCCTTCTTCAAGGGTTACAGTTGAAGAAGGCTCCATGGCCGAAACTTTCTTTTCTTTCTTCTCTTTTCAGCATGGAATTAAACTATTACTTGTTAAATATAAGTTACACTTGGGTTTCGCAATATAATATAACCAAGAGGTATTGTTATTTTTTTAATACTTTTACAGCAGTCAAACTGGCATACTCTGATATCTGAGAGAGAGTTTAATATAAAAATTTTCTCTTGAACTGTCATGAACCAGTTTAATTTGTTTTTACCTCTCTACAAATCAGCCTTCAAAAGCTTAACTCATGTAGCTGTAATGTACATGAACACCATTAAAAAGTTTTCCTTTCTCTATGTGGCACGTGGAGTGCTGAGAACGCATGCTCCAAGCTGCTTGCTCCTGTAAGGAATTAACAACTTAAAGATTAAGTTAAATTATAAATAGGCCTCACCCTGTACATAGGGAGTTATGGGACATGTTTCGTTTAGAAGGGATTTAAAAGTAAAAAGTAAAGCCTGAAATAAACAAACTGTGTCATGTAAGACCAAGGTAAGGAATGTTTGTTACTATTTGTTTTGTCTGGTTATTTAAACCATTCCGTCTATTTCACACTTAACCAATTTTGAATTAGAAAGACTACAAACTGTGCAAACTTCCAAGTCTGTAAGGGTGTATGATGTAGATCATTCACAAGAGCACACGGCTGCTTGTTATAATTGTAAGAACTGTAGTTCACTACTGTTCTTTTGACTCTTGAGCTTGCATCATACAGCCGTTGGAGTGCATTTCAAACCTAAGAGATATCAAACTCATTTAACCTGTCAGACATATGTTAAATGGGTTGTGACTTTTGGCAAAGTTTTTTGCAACATAATTTGTTTCATGAATACCATTTATCTCTATAACAACTTTCCTGTCCCCAGAACATATGTTTTAAGCTGCTTGATCCCATTGGGTGCAACCTTTCCATTGTATTCATAATGTGTTGTTTGCATTAGGAGTGTGTTAAATAAGCAGAAAAGAGGCCTGTTTTTTCTGTTGCTTCTGATCTTATACAGTGGTCAGAATCTCTCATCCAAAAGCTTATGAGTGGAAAAAAATTTAGTACAGATGCACAATCCATTAAAAACCATTTAAAGAGCATAAGGGTTTTCATCACATGGGCTTGTTCGACTGTTGAGGATTTCTGTTTTGGTGGAGGATCAATTAAAGGACAACAACCTGAAACACTATCTTCGATCTTTCCAGAGCTGTAAGTAGTCATTCCAAGTTTATTAACTTGTCTCTTTTTTTCTATGTACTTTTCAATAGCCACTGATGTTATTTACAAGTTTTTTTTTTTCAAAATTGCATCTTTTTGGACTAATTTTAAAGAACTGGTACAATGGTTGACAGAGGAATCCTACTCTGTTGAGCCCCTGAGTAAGGCCTTTAATCCCAGCTGCTCCAGGGGTACTGTACAATGGCAGACCCTGTGCTCTGACTCCCAGCTTTTCTCCCTGTCTGTGTGTCTCATGGAGAGCAAGCTGAGGTATGCAGAATATGAAGTCCTAATGCAAGAAAATGTATATGGTCAATACAGTAATCAGATTTATTCCATGCTGAAAAGAGAAGAAAGAAAACACAATGTTTTGACCATGGAGCCTTCTTCAGTTATGATTTGATTTTTTACAATCATACCCACAAAAACTTTGCAATTTTTAAAAATCTTGTAAACACAACCCAGATATGTTGACTTCTTTAAAAACATTTTTTTAAAAGAAACACATACTTCTTTTCTAGTTTTTTTTATGTGGTGGCTGCCAGGAATCCTCAGTGAAAAGGTATGCAGATCCTGTGCAGACGCAGGAGCAAGTAGTTATTGAGACAAGAGAACAATCCGAAACGTCAGGCAAGATCATAGTCGATCGGCGAAAGGTAGATCAAAATCCAGGAAGTACAGAGAGAAGCAAACAATCCGAAACAGAAGGCAAGGTCCAAGGTCGAGAGGCAAAAGGGAGATCAGTAACCAGTAAGCGAGATTTAGAGTAAACGCGAGGTAGAGCTCTCAAAGAGAAGACTCAATACCGAGGGTTTGGATGGTTAAAATTGTGCTGCTTGCCGCACAGTAGAGTGTGTGCTGATGGATTAACACGTGCGGCGGTGCTTGTTATAATTAACCCGCTGCTGGTAGTGGTTAGTTCTTTTGTGAGTTATTCTCCGCTAGCTGGTGGTTGTGACAGTGACAGAATGCTGTTTTGTGATTGATGCTATATCAAAATATAGGGCCCGTAAAATTAAACACAGAACTAAAACCATTTAATGGACTTGTACATCTGTTGCGCTCCTACACTATTAACATCCATTGGGCATTGAATTTCAATTATGTTTCCAGTCCATTCAGATATGTTCTCTATTTTTCAGATTGCTGGCAATGTCACATGTTAAAGGAGGACAGAGGAGTAGAAGGCCAGACCTGTGGTCAAGGGCTGGTGGAGTAGGGAATGTGATCAACGAATTTCTGAAGTTTTCTAAACTCAAAAAAAAAATTAGGTGGAATGACAGTATGTGGTCAACACTGTCAAACAGACTCCTTGGAGAGGAATGCCCCAGCAACAAGAAATGGTTATCAGTGATTTGGCATGAAGATAGAAAACAACTAAGAACCAAAGTGCTTAGGGCGCAGAAAGAGGAGAGTATTGGTAGGGATTCCAAACCAGATGACAGTACACAATCTATAGTCAATATTTCAAGTCAAAGTGAGGGACATAGTTTGGAAGGCAACACAGAGCTCAGAAGTTCATCAGAAGATACAGAAGATGCATGGGCAGCACACGGCAGCACAGACAGTGGTGACATGTTAAAGGGAGAAAAAATCTGTGTAGAATCAGAAAAAAAGCCTGAAGAGCACAGTGAATATTCCCAGGGGGCAAGTTTGTCTGGGACATCACCTCAGGATAAAAGGGGATTAAGAAAGATTATATCTGTGCCTAAAACTTTCCAAGTATGTTTAAAGGCTGAACAATGGAGAAAAATAGCACCTCTAAAAGGTACATCTAAACTAAGACGACCATGGACCCAGATCTTATATAACGAGTTCAGGAAGATAAATCCTTGTTGCCCAATAGCCTTCAAATACCAATACATCAGGAAAGAGAACAGCAGAAAAAAAAAAACTTTCTGATGATAAAAGCAGTCTGTACCTTCAGGTCCTGCAATGTAAAATACATTATGACAACAAGACACAAACCAATGGGCAATGATGACATCACAATTGATGTTGTACGAGCAGGGCAAATACAGCACAGTAAAAGGGAAACAAAATTTCGACAAGCACGTCAGCCTTATCGTCGAAAGATTGCCCGTGCCCTCACAAAAGGAATCAGCAATGTGTACTACAGGAACCTGAGCAGAACACCGCTTGCTGAAATTGCAGCAGGCAATTTATCTAAACCACTAACACAGAATGTCCTGAAAGTCATTTCATCAGAGTTCAGGAACAGTAAACGCATTCACTATGATCCAGTGTTTGAATTACATATGGCACAAAAATATATGAAAGCATGCGACTTCGACATTGTCCATTTCCCAGGATATATACAGATTTTGCAGTTAGACACATTTGCTGCCTATCTTTACACAGAACAGAGTATGCGAATTCTTATTGCCCATCTAAAGATGAAGGAGAAAGTCAGCCTTTACCTGGATGCAACAGGAGGGGTAGTCAGAAAAATTCCATCGGAGAACAAAAGAATTTTGTACTACAGTCTTACGTTACCTGGAGGTGGAAAAAGAAAGCCTCCATTACCAGTGTCTGAAATGTTGACAACTGACCACACCATTGTCAGTATAGAACGTTGGCTACGGAAATTCATGTTTGACATCTCAACATGTACTACCAAGAGAGTGCAGCATGTAGAAACTGACTACAGCTGGGCCCTGATTCACAGTGTTCTTTTTGCCTTCAATGGGGACACCATCCATGCATACTTAAATCGTGCAATGAAAGTCTGCCAAGGCAAACTTAAGTACACAGAACTTCAGATGTTCACTGTTCTGCACCTTTGCTCTGCCCATGTCATAAAGGCTGTCTCTCAAGCAATTAGTAAAAAAACAACAGACAAAGGACTGCGAGACTTTGCAACATTTTCCTTTGCCATCCTGCAAAACAGCACAACTTTGAGTGTCGCCAGAAATGTTTTCAAACACATGTGTATTGTACTCTCAAGCAGGAGGTTCACAAATGAAGTCCAATCTAGTGTCTGCCTCCTTAACGCTTACATTTCTCAAACAACCACACCAGACCAGATGGAAAAGGAAGCAGAAGTCAAAGACACAGATGAGGTACTGTACCCAAAAATGAGAGGCAGCCTGGGCCGCTCTCCTTTCGCTGTGGAGTTCAAAGGTATTTATGAAGACAGCATATCAGCTCAAGGACATGATGACTATGGGACACAACACAATGTGAACCCCTATTTCTGTGAAGACATAATAAGATTTCTGTTGCAAAGATACATGGCACTATTTCCACTGTGGAGTGGAATTTTGTTGGGTGACCTGGCAAGATATGCTTCAGACAGCAAAAAAGACATATCAATGTCAGAGGTAGCACAAACAAGAGCCACTAATTGTCATGTTGAGACCTGGTTTGGCATTGTCAAGCATTCAATACTTCAGCACAGGAGGAAACTGAGGCCAGCAGAGTTTATTACGATAATGAGACAATCCCTCCAAGGCCGGTACAGAGAACATATAATCCAAAATGCTCTCCCCAAAAAGGTTTTGACGGCTCCATTGATCACCACTAAGACACGTCATGAACATGCACAGGAACAATGGGCAAAGAGAGCACCAGGTGTAGGCAAAGAAACAAAAAATAAATTCTACAGCGCACCACAGAAAATTCCAATCCCCAAAAAAATGAGAACACAGGAAAAAAAAGTTAGCAATAGAAATATTGAAACAAATGAAAAATCGCCAGATGACAGCAACGGCCTGCAAGTACAGCAGGGGAAAGCAGGAACCACAGAATATAAAGAATGGCAGCACAAAGAAGAAAGGAAAGTGTCACCCAAGCAAGCTGCCGTGGGCATGGCTGAAGTGATCACACCACACTGTGATGCACGCCCCATCTCAAAACTTATAAAAGAGAAAACAGATTTCAAAAAGAAGGTAGGATTTGTATTTCAAATATTTCTCTGTGTGGACATTCACTTCTTTTTCAGAGCTTATGAATGTCATCTTCTACTACTGTAGGTGTTCTTTGTCGTTTCTCTCTAACTTGTTATACTTGTTGACATACTTGTGTTATACTTGTGGTGTGTAATCTCAATTTTCATTATGTTAGGTCCAGTGATCTCTTGTGTATGCTTTTGGCTTGGTAAATCTTTTTTAGGTACACGCCCTTTGGAACATCAATCCGAGTGAATTAGTGGTTGCAGTTTTGCCATCCATGCACAGTGCAGACACATATATTCTCAGACACTCGGAGTTTGTGTCTCTGAAACCAGATGAGTGGCTCATAGGCGAGGTAAGATGAAAGTGTTTGATTGCATGCATTTGTTAAGGTTTCTGAGCTTTTGTGTAATCAAATGTGTGTGAGTGCGTGAAATCACATCTTCTTCAATTGTGTTTGCTTTTTCCATAAGACCATTGAGTGTTACTTTCAAGTAGCGAAAGAATCCATGGACTTGGGGAAGAAGGTTTTCCTAATGAACCACTACACAACTGGTGTAATCATGAGTGGGAATAGAGAGCGCATGGCTAGACAACGTTTGTCCAAGGTAAGGACATCAAACACAAATGTTGATGGATTACCTTAGTGAGGGGCAAACATGGTTTTTCACTAACTGATGATTGTTTTATCAATAGAGAAACAAGGAGAGCTACAAGCAATCAAAACAGGTCACAACTGTGCCCATGGTGCTGCCTAAAGAAACTACCTTTATAGTCAGAAATCAAAATTCAAAGGTAGCACACCATCCCTGTGAGGCAGCCTGTTGTACTAATCTTGTCATTCTTTTCATTACAGGTCAACTTTGAAAACTATGAAGCCATTATTAGCTTTTTTAACACTGGTGTCCACTGGAAATTGTTGGTAAGTGTGGTGCAGGTTATCCAAAACAGCGTAGGTTTATAATTACACCTGGAACCATTACAGTTCAAGTGATTATCCTTGTTGCATCTAAAAAAATTACAAAGTCACAATGTATGTGTTCCTCTCCTGTTAAAAAAGGTGGACATTGATAGTGAGTGTCCAAGGCAATGGTGACAGTGCACTTTTCCTAAATTATTATTGTGAATACTGCTGTGTAATGAACAGACAACCAAACAAGTCAAAGTGTCATGTAGGAAAAAAAGTACTGTTAGGTCATTTCCTGACTGTCTTTGCCGAGGTTTGCAAAATATTAAATGTTAAATAATATATAAATATAAATATTATATATATAAAATATTCAAATATTAAAAACCTTTGTTTAAACAACATAAAACTCCTGAAACTGCCTGTGTGTCTGGCTCCACATTAAATGCAACTTCATGTCTGATGATGGGCCCTTTGTTTCTTGCAGTATCTGTATGCTCCATCCCAGAAAGTCTTTGTGGTCGACCCTATGGGGAGTGATGAGATGGGAGACTCCACTGCAGCGGCAAAAAGGTTCAGGTAAGAAATCAAGCATTAGTTTCGTGGTGAAATTCTGCAGGGGCACACATACATTTCAGGTTCAAGTTCAGCATGACAAATATTTCCTCATTTATCAATAACCTATTGTTTTGATTCACAGGGACTTTTTTAAGATGCGAAGGAATGTCCTAGGAAAAGAAGACTGGTTGAATATCAACTGGCACCCAAGCGTGATTGGTCACACCAGGCAAGCAGATGCCTCAAGCTGTGGGGTCTTTGTGATGCAGGTCAGCATAACCTTTCCACGCCGAAATTTTGGACTTAAAACTATTGTATGAGAGATTTTTAGGGAAATAATTGCAACAAACTTTTGTCTGTTAGATGGGCGCAGACATCATTAACAATTTCCCGGATATTCCAACATATATCGAAATAAACAGCAGTGCCAAAGAAATGAGAAAGTTGCGGGAAGACCTGTCAATCAGAATTCTTGAGGCTTCAGGTATTGTACCATTTGATCCTCATTGCCTACTTTTCTTGGTGTATATTATTTTCCTGAAGCATGTTCTCTCTCTGTAACAAGTCTGGATGAAAAAGATTCTCAATTTATTTATATGCAGAACTCATTTGGGTATTCTTTTTGTACTATATAACACAGTGATGAAAAGTTAATTAAATCACATTTCACACAGTTAAAATTCAATGACACTTTGGCCTTCGTCGTGGTTGACACAACCATTGTCTGGGAAAAGTGTGGGTCTAAATTGCCCATAGTGAAGCAAAGCAAACTGAAACATGATAGCTGTGTTATCATGTGCCCCCTTAAAATCATAGCAACACACGCTGACGCAAAAAAGGGTAACAGGTGTTGACAGGAGTATTCTGAGACATGACAATGTGCGGTTTAAGAAGCAGTAGAACACCTAATCAGGTAAGTGCATACGAAAAGGTCTCTATCAAACTGTCTTCAATTATGCAACAATGATCTGTAGATAACATTGGAAAAATCAGTCTATTTGGCATGTTTATTATAGCTCCTCTCCAGGACATGTGCCTGATGTGTGGAGAAACACCAGTGCGGCAGACAAACTGGGTAAGTGAACATCATCTCTATCTGTATGTGTAATGTATGCACATAATAACAAAACATGCCAGTGAAATGTGATAGCTGAACTGATATAAGGTTTACTGTCCGTGTAGATTCAGTGTGACAGTTGTGAAAACTGGTTCCATGAATTGTGCATCTCAAAAGAAGAGTATGAAAGCGCAAAGAATGAAGTAACATGGATATGTACATTTTGCCAACCCCAGTTTGGTGAGTATGCTCTGCATGCAAACTATCACTATGAAAGGGTTTTTTAAGCAGGACATGTAGTTTTAGATTCAGCAGAAACATACAGTAGGATGACATATTTCAGTGGACGTTATAATTGTTTGTTATTGTTAAGAAGTTTGGATTGCAGGCTTGTCTTCTGGCATTAATGGTTCTATAAATTAGAGATAACTTTTCAAAAAACACACCAAAGAAGGCACACATAAAAGATTACTGATAATCTGTGCAATTTATTACATGACACAGGCATCTCAAAGATAGAATTACTGTGTCAGATTAATGATTAGACATGGATGCATCAAATCACTTACTAGGTTTCTTTCCAATAGTATAGAAACAAAGACACAACCATGAACACCTAAAAGAGCTTGCCATTTAGCACAGAAACAATATAACGTCTTGCTGTAAAAACACAAAGTAAGAAAAAAGGAGTTTGATTAAGAGAGATCTGGCAAATTGTGCAAATACCTAGATCTTGATTTGTGACCCATTTATTCTCCTTGGATCCTTTGCAGTTCGTAACCCTTCTTACGGTTTTATATTTCAGACACTGTTGATGAGTGAGCATCCACCCCCTACTCCCGAGCATTTCATAAAAGACATGCTGGAAACTCAAGAAGACTGTCAACGTGTTCTCAGCAGAATTCACCTCCAAAAGACACGTAAGTACAAGTTTCAATATCCCCCCAAAAATTTATCTTGGGTAAGAGTAAACTTTCGTACACTTTGCCAAACAATAATGAAAAACACTAGAACACAAAATCACTAGAAACCATTTGTTATCTATTGCCAGAAACCAAACAAAGTCTGTATGAAAACAGTAAAAAAGTTAATCATGACACAACACAGTCCCTTTTAAATATGATCACTACACACTGTTAACATCACTGTAGTAGTGCAAAGAAATGTAAAACGACAGTATGTCACCATGACATGATTTATGTGAAAGATTTCCAGATAAAATTGTATCCATCCTAGTAAGATAGATTAATCAAGAAATTCCACTCCGTTGTGAGAAAGATCAAAGAAAAATGGCTTCTATCAAATAGAAGTGTATCTAGGGTGATTCCTTTTTATTAGGTTTCCAAAACAGTACTCTATCTACCTTCAGACAGGGCACAGTGCTAAAAGGATTCTAACCGGAACAATAAAACACAATTGCATCATCGAAGTCCGAACCCCACTGGCTTTCAATATCGTACCATGTACATCTCCAGGAGTGGAGACTCATGAAAAAGAACAGCCTAGACACCAAAGTGATACTTTTCTTACAGTAAGGTTAAGGTAGTTGTAGGATGCTGTCTAGATCGATGAACAGATTATGTTAACAATAGCAAGCACGTAGCAGAGCATTTAGGCACACAGCCCCTAAATTGTGGAAATATATGTCAGACCTTTTTAAGGATGCCCCATACCTACAAGCATATTTAACAATGCTGTAGTCTTCTACATCGTCTCTGTAGTCTTCTTTATCCCAAGTGATCTAATTCTTTAGGAGGTGCAGAAACATAGATATCAAGTGGGTAAGTAGACAACCACGTTGCAATTATTTTTTCTGTGTCTAACCCTTTTTTTTTCTCCACACCATGCCTGCCACTGTTCTCTCTTCGGTGCCTTTGGTTGATATTGAGCTCCGTCCCCCATGACAAGGGATCCTCCTGGATTTCTGAAGCAAGGAACCCAGCCTACAAAACTCAAGATCCTGTACTGCTCAACCCAGTGGATGGGACACACTCAACATTAACATCTAGTCTCACATAATATATGAAATAGAATTCACCGTGTCAATCTGCATGGTTGTGCATGTGAACTGTTTCTAGTAACTACTTGTCATACACAACCAGGACCTGGAGGGGAGGTCAACCATCAGGCCTTGGACCCCCAGATATTTTTTTTCTCCTTTGGAGTTTTTTGTTTTTCTCTCCTTCGTGCCTGATGGTTACACAGTCACATCATCAAGACTGCATACCACACCTTCATTGTGATTACAGATATAGCTTATTTAAAATGTGAAATTAGGAAAAAACTAAACGAAACATGGGAAATAAAAAGAATGTAAAATCTAAAATTTTCAGATGTTGTGATGAAGCTTTTGACTCATGAATAGCACCCCCCTATCCCAGTGAATTACCTGTAGTGTTATCTTCAGAAACTCATTACAAAATAAAGAAAGGGGCCACAGCCACAGGAAGGTTGTATGAGGTTTGGGGGCCTGTCTGGTGTGTAAAACACTTGGTTTCAGCAGAGTGGGTGCTGTATTTGAAATGCTATTGAGCCATGAAGACGACCCACCTGTCCCAGTGTATTACCTGTAGTGTAATCTTCAGAAAATCATAAAAAATTAAAGAAAGGGGCCACAGCCACAGGAAGGTTGTATGAGGTTTGGGGGCCTGTCTGGTGTGTAAAACACTTGGTTTCAGCAGAGTGGGTGCTGTATTTGAAATGCTATTGAGCCATGAAGACGACCCACCTGTCCCAGTGTATTACCTGTAGTGTAATCTTCAGAAACTCATTACAAAATAAAGAAAGGGGCCACAGCCACAGTAAGGTTGTATGAGGTTCGGGGGCCTGTCTGGTGTGTAAAACACTTGGTTTCAGCAGAGTGGGTGCTGTATTTGAAATGCTATTGAGCCATGAAGACGACCCACCTGTCCCAGTGTATTACCTGTAGTGTAATCTTCAGAAAATCATAAAAAATTAAAGAAAGGGGCCACAGCCACAGTAAGGTTGTATGAGGTTTGGGGGCCTGTCTGGTGTGTAAAACACTTGGTTTCAGCAGAGTGGGTGCTGTATTTGAAATGCTATTGAGCCATGAAGACGACCCACCTGTCCCAGTGTATTACCTGTAGTGTTATCTTCAGAAAATCATAAAAAAATAAAGGTTCCATAACCCAAAACAAAGCTGGGAATAGTCAGATGACCTGCTTAGTGTGCAAAACACTTACCTGCAGCATTGTGGGTGCTGTGGTTTAAATGCTATTGGTTTGTAAACAGAATACCCCTATCCCAGTGCATTGTGCCACATTAAATAAAAGCAAGAGAAAAAGAGATTCAGAACACAAAGCTGTGTCAGTGTTCTCTGTAAAAAATCGGTTTGAACATCATGGGAGCTGTTTTTAATAAGCTGCTGAGTAAAGAATATTTTAATCTTCCTGCTGTCAGTAGTATTTTCAATATAGTTGACCCTTACCTGAATGAAAACAGGGCGTAAAGGAAGGGTTTCAGAAATCAAACAAAGCTTTATTCCCGTGCTTACAGTCTGGGTAATTGGAGACCGCGCTGTTCTGCTTCCTATGGTCATATACCGGTTTTTCGCACGAAGCCGTATTGAACAGTATTTCTCGCTTTGTGAACGTGTGCACACAGCGGTCCCCCGGGTTCCAGTTCGTGCGTAATTACGCATCGATGAAAAACCGGAGGTTTAAAAAAAGATAATTAGCTCACCGATAGTTTGATGTAAAGGCTGTGGAAATATCCACAAGTGGTCTTTAAAATGCTTTTGGTTTGAAGGCGTTCTGTGCTTCCATCGCGAAGATATGGACAAAAGCATATTCGTGCTTGGTCAAAAAAATGTCATAAAAACGACAAAGTAAAGGCTGAGAAAGCATCCACAATGTATTTTATACACAAAACAAGCATTCTCGCAACTCTAAGAGGTTTCGTGAAAGCGCTACAGGCGTGCCAAAATCGTTTTCGAACTTCGAGCTAACTTTACCCCGGTCTCACACCTTAGTGTGGCGGGATCTGCACAATGCATGTCGCAGCGCTCTCTGCTTTTAATTCAATGCGCGTCCTGATGTCGAGTCGTGTGGTGTGCGGAGGCTCTGAAAGCGAGAGCAATGAAAAGGTGCACGGCGCTGTGGAAAGAAACACAGAGAAGTGAAAGCAAAAGGAGGTAGAAGGCTCCTGACAGCCGCTTCCTCTTTCCCCCCTTGCATTTTTCCCGTCTTGTTGTGCTCGCTGACAACGACAGGAAGAGGAAAACGGAGAAACCGTTTTTCATTTGAACAACAAAAATAAATATTATACAAAAAAGAGCACATATGACGTATCAATAACATCGTCAGGGGCACGTGCTATAATCCAACTACGTTCTGAAAATTGTACTGTCTAGACAAATGTACATGCTGATCTACGGGCTCCTTTCTGCACTGAGCTGCTCATTTGAAATCCAGAAGGCAACACAGACGCGCTCCTATACCAAGAGCCAAACCTGGACCGCCTGGGTAAAAAAACAGGAAACCTAAGCACTAATCCATAGTGACAGCTTTTGAAAAGAAGCTCTAATATTCACAAATACGAAGACAAGGTTTAAAATACTCCATAGGTTTAAAATTCAGGAATATGAATGGTCAATTGTTTACAATTGGAGCTTTTATGTTTCGCATGATTTAGTGACTTTTTTTACAAAAAAACAGCACACCTAAATGACAAAGCCTTAGAACTACAGAGAAAAACAAATTGCGTTTAAAGTAAGTTTAAAGGCTCGAGATAACAGTGCAATATAAACGCAAATGTTTGTCGTCTTTGTGGCGCTTACTTTTTGTTGCTTTATCGAATTTCATGCAGTTTATTTCTGACATAAGACATAACAAGCTTGTGTATTTATGAAAAAAAGCAGGGCAACAATTTTCATCGACCTTGAAATTGAAATTGTTAAAAAGTAAGTTAAATGCACATATAGTAAATATATTTTCTCATATAATGGTGTGTTTTTTTTTGTCTAAAAATCATTCATGAATGGTTTAACAGACACTTTGCATGATTAAAAAATATATTTATGAATCTTAACGTTTTATACAATAACGTTTTATTGTGAACATGGGCCCTGTTTATCGATATCACCAGTACAGTTCTGGATTTTATTCTGCCTTCCTACGCACATATGAATTTTCTTTCACTCAACAGCTGAAAGTGGTACTGTAACTTATTAGCGCCAGAGAGAAAAAGAACGTTGTTGGCTTTTAAATGATGAACCATTTGCGTTTATACAAAATGACAATGCGTTGTCGCAGACATTTGGACATACTCATTTTAAACACCTGTTGTTTTCTCTAATATTGGCTCCTGTACTTCGGACCATTTGTGAGAGGAGAAGACACTGAAAAAGTCGTGAGAAAGTGGATTTTACACCTGCGCCAGTGCTGTAGTGGTATCATACAGACACCCATACAAATCCATCACAAGCTGGAAGCTCTGGAAGGCAACATAAAAGATTGCTCTGTCCGTTGGTGGATTAGGTATGCTCGTTTTTTTCAATGTAAAATGTAATGTACAAAGATCAAATTTGATTCAAAATCCACGAGAGGAAGGGAAGATATCACTTAAAAAAAATAAGAACTGAATATTTGGGTCCGGGGCCTCATACTTATCAAATTATTAAAATAATAGTTATTAAAATATCAGATTGTGTTTCTGCAACATTTCGTGCACAGGACGCCGTATCACAACGAGGGCTTTACACGCAGTCTGGGGTATTTTCCCCTTTTATATTTTTGCCACTTTATATCGAACCTGTTACACTCCCAAAAGTGCAGAGTAGCTTGTAAATAAAAATGTACAATTCACCGCTGGTATAAACAGATGTGGACCTTGTTTGCCTTTGTAAGCATTTGTTTAAAAAATAAGTTCACAATACGTTAAAAACACAAAAAACACAAATTTAATAATATAACGATACAAAATCAATACCAAATCATTATGCCAATTAAGTACCTATCCTTTGAAAACAGAGAACACCTTTATATCTACAAAAAAAAACGTGACATTTGTATATACTTTTGAATTACAAAGCAGACAGAGTAGTCCCTGATTTCAAAGATCAGATTTTGGCCAAAACAAGACAATCAGACAGGAGTTGAATTTGGAACAAGAGCCTCTGCTTCTTGGTTTATTGAGCTTTTGATCAACGTCTGAGTGAAAAACATTTGCTATTTCAACTCTTTGATTGAAGTACACAAGAAGCACATTCCTCCAAGCCAGAGTCAAACCAGCAACCTAAGGATGCTTCGCTATTTCCACTACAGTCCTCTGCTCTACCAACTGAGCTATCTGTTTCTGGCACATACTGCCCAATGTTGTGCAATGTTTCAGGTGATTTAAATCACAGTTCGACATCAAGTTTTCAGCTCGTTTCCTTAGTCTTGTTTACCTTGAATTTAAGCCATGAATCAGGTTTCTACAGTATGAGCTTCCGGAGATATTACAAAATGTTTGATGGGGCGTCAATCATTCCAGGCGGATATTGACACCTTTTTTTCTCGAGGGATCATATTAAACATTTCATTAGGATCGAGAGGAGGATCGCCATGAGACACAAAACAAACAGTTTCATTCTGTCTTTATTAGAAAGTAGCATTTGTGCTACATTAATAATATTTTCGTGGAAATATAGAAGTTGTAATTTTTAAAACTTATATTTGAATCAAAATGTGGTTTTGAGTTAAATATTAGCGTGTTCATAGAATTAGTTTGTGTTTGTCATTACTATATATATATATTGCCATGTTACCAGAATTTGTAGCTGAAGTTTAATACTTGTGTTTTTTATGATGATTAGCCATTTTTTTATTACAATATTGTATAAAATGCATAATTTGAACTATATATTTTTCAGGGGTGAAAAATTGTATATTCTCAGAATAAATTTCTAAACCAAATCATTGGCTTGATTTACTAGTTTCTACACCTATGAGACCTATCTTTGATGTATAATAGACCTTTAACTATATAGGTATAATATTCCTCTAAATGTATCCGTATAATAAAACTCCAACCATTTATGTATAATGGACAAACTGTATAATCAGAGATGTGTAATTGACGTATAATGATATACGTATATTAAAATTTCATTCTAGACCAATTACGGACCACATTTATACATCTAAGGTATGCGTTTAATCAACGTACTGCACATCAGGAAAATAAAGTATATGCTCAGTAGAGGGGTTGTCATATTTTGTCTGTTAATCAAACATAAACAACAATTATAGACAACCATTTTTTGCCAAGGTTGTGAATATTATAATGCCTTCAAAGTCACATTTAAACTTTCTGTAAAATTAAAAAAAAAAACAGAAATACAAGCGGGCACTAATTTGTGTTCACGATACTCAAATGTAACAAATCCTGCTCTGGAAATTCTCTTCTCCCCTTGTGAGCCACAATCCCACCAAAAGGTCTCTGTGTGTCTCTGTTTGGGAGATGTCAAGATGCTGAGCCCGTGCTGTGCTTCAGTGGCGGGTGTAGAAGACACGCTGTTGTACACGGAATGCAAATTGAGCTCCTTGGACATGAAAACTGACAGATGGTTAAACCTTCTCTCAATAAACAGGAGATCCTGTGTCCGAAGTCCTGAGGTGTCTTTCTTCCTGTCTTGTCATACAGAATGTATCATTAAGGATGACCACATATGGCTTGATTTTGTTAAATGCAAGTATTTATTTCCTTTCTTGGAACCACTTGTTTTTCGAGAATTTCTAACATTTTGTGAAATATGAAATAGAAATCTTGCTTATCAGTGCAGAAGAAATACTGCCAGTTGGCAAGAGAACGACACCTTTTTTTTCTTTAACCAAAAACCTGCATAGGGAGATAAAAATCCAATTGAAAAAATCCACTTGAGAAGTTTTCGTTGGTGAGGATGGTTGTGGAAGGGCAAAAAAATCCATCTGTTCCGTTACGAACGGCGAAGGTCGCAGGTGATTCACTCCTCTTGACTAGGTGGCGCTAGGAGGTGCAGAGAAGTTTATATCCGGCTGAAGAAACACCTCTTTCTCAGCTCCGCTTCTCTATTGTTTTGAAGCTGCGGCCGCGCTAACGAATGACGTCATTATACTACGCGACCCTGCATGTACTTCACGTGTGGGTGACTGAATAATTTTCTTTAGATAACGAAAGTTGTTGTTTTTCTTTAAAATAACTTCAGGTTCTGAATACGTAACGTCTTGTCGACTGTGTTTATACTTGAACAGAGCACAGCCCTGACAACAGGATCTGTGAAGAATAAAAAATAAGTTGTTCTGTTTAAACTTCGGAAGTCAGCCTTTGTTTCTGACCGACTCTGAAGAAGGATGGCGGAGTGCTTGTTAAATCTGCAAACCCAGCTTGACTCTTTCATGCACGTTTTGCTCAAATCGATCGTGTATGAAGTGTCAGAAGTTTTTGGAAACAGGATGTCTGACTCCGTGAACGAGTTTCAAGACAAACTCCGCAACATCTCCCAGATCCTGGTGAGACGGGCCGTGTTTAAAATCACACAGTGTGTGGAGGACAGTGTCGGGAGTGAAATGGCGCAGCTGAAGAAGGAAAACGAGAGCTTGAAGTGGAGATTGCAGCTGTGGGAGAATGAGTTGGGAGCAGAAGGATATCAGGGACCGACAGATCATGTTGGACACACGCTTCCCTGTGAAGTCCCTGCAGGAATAAAGGAAGAAATGGACACGAAACTAGAGCTGTCAGGTCAGTGTGGTGACTTGTATGTAGTCGGGGTGTGTGCGAGTTTAAAAACAGTGTCTTTAACTTCCTCACTGGTGAGAGTATAGTGGAGAGATGCAGAGTGAAGTGGGAAAGACTTGTGTGTTGTAGCAACGGGATTCTTTACTGGAAACTGAACTGTTTTGTCTGGTTACGGTAATAAACACCTCGTTCAGATTCAGCAATTGTTTCACTGAATCAGTGAGTAAATACAACGTCATTAGGAAAGAAAACGTATAGATATTGTTTTTACGTCGTATTGGCTTTTTATAGATTTACTGATGAATGTGTATAAAACAATGATTTTAATCGGTTTAAGTATTTCAGTCTTCCGGTCCTCCTCTTCTCAATGCAGTCTTAATCTTAATGTACTGTAGTGTCCAGTCGGTCATTGTGTCTGTATTAACCCCTCTCTCTCTCAGTGCAATGTTAGTGTACTTTAGTGTCCAGTCAGTGTGTCTCTATTAACCTCTCAGTGTCAGTGCGGTGTAAAATGTAGTGTGCAGCGTTATGTGTAATGTAGTTGTGATATTATTCCAGTAGACTCGCATTTTATACAGCAGTTTCGGTCCTGACAAAGCCTGTATATCCAAAATTGCATATAATCAGAACACCATCCTTAAATGGAGCGGAGGGGCGGAGCAGTGGCTCTGTGGCTAAGGATCTGCGCCTGTGGCTGGAAGGTCGCAGGTTCAAATCCTGCGGCCGGCAGAGGAATCCTACTCCATTGGGCCCCTGAGTAAGGCCCTTAACCCCAACTGCTCCAGAGGTGCTGTACAATGGCTGACCCTGCGTTCTGACCCCAAGCTGCTCTCTCTATCTGCTTGTTTCATGGAGAACAAGCTAGTGTATGCGAAAAGATAAATTCCTAATGCAAGAAATTGTATAGGACTAATAAAGTAATCTTATCTTATCTTAAACAACTCATCTGTCACTGTACTAGCATGTCCATGTATATAGTTTAAATTACAATAAAAACAGTGATACAATTTAACTTTTCTTGTCTTGCTTTTTTCCTCTTTGTACTTATATTGATGTTCATGCTGCATGATAACTAGTGACTAGTTCCCAAAGAGCAGCTCAGCTGCGTGCTGTTAAGACTTGAATTTTTGGGGATTCCCACATCATTTACATTTTTATTTATAGTATTTGATTTTTTTTTCACAGCTGACTGGCTAAACATGAATTTGTGTAAAAATATGTAACGTAAAATATGAGTCTGCTGTATTTTAAATCCTTTTTCAAGTTATGTGTTCAGAGATGAAGTGTGTTTGAATCTGTGATGTATATCAAGTTCTGAAAATGAGTTTTGAAAAGTTAATTTACTTACTACTGTTGTGTCATACAAATGACAAAGTTCAGGTGTCAGTGAAGCAGAAGTCTCTTTATTTCATATGCATATGGAAGTCTGGCTTCCAACCACCGGACTTAAAAATAAGTAGCTAAAGATGTTCTTTTATACCTTTAAACAAACAAGTTACTATGACGCATTCTAAACAAATGATAAGACTGCAACACATGCCGATTAATTATATCTAAGTTGCAGACTAGACAACAGTTAGTTCTTTTCACGTTCTGGGCGTACAGCCAGCTTACCAAATACATGCCCTTTACCTTACTGACCAAGAACAGGCAGCATCTTTAAATATTTGGGCGCAAAGCTAACTTCAAGACACTAGACTGCATAGTTTGCAAAATACAAAAAAATACAAAAACAAAAAAATGATATTATCATCTCACTTCCCAGGTCTCTCCCTTATCTCTTCACTGCCAAATAATGTCTTTGCTATCTGAAATTTAAATTTTAAGCTAGTACTTTTTGTGTGGATATTACTTCCTTTTGAGCACTACTCGAAGCTCGTGTTAAAACTCAGGGCTCAACAACCCTTTACTTTTCAGCATTTACATGTGGAGGAACAAGTAATAGGTTTATTCCATGCTGAAAAAAAGAAGAAAGAGAACACAACGTTTCGGCCGTGGAGCCTTCTTCAGGTGTGAGAGAGACAGGGCAGTAGGCAAAGGTAAAGTAGCGGGAGAACAAAGGTTAGGAGGGAGGAGGAGTGAGAGGCGGGAGCAGGGGACAGAAAGAGAGGCCAATCAAGAGGTGTGAAGTCAGAATGGGTGCAGAGAGGTGTGAAATTAAACTTCCAATGAATGGAGAAAATTTAAAAGAACAGTAGTCTGTCGTTAAGGGAAGGGAGAATGTGTGATCCTAACTGCAGAATAATTTTAGTTTCGGTGGTCTTTCTGATGTATGAGTTCGGAAAACCGTCTTTGAGAACACAGACGGAGAGATTAGTGTGGTCGTGGCCGTCAGAGGTGAAATGAGAAACAATGGGCTTGGAGAGATCTTTAATCTTCACAGCCCTGACGTGTTCTCTGAAGCGGTCTCCGAGTCTCCTTCCTGTTTCTCCAATGTAGATGGCTGGGCATTTACTGCAAGAGATACAGTAAATAAGGTTGCTGGAGGTACAAGATGCTGTCTGGGTGATCCAGAATTGTCCTGAGGGGCCTTGAATGAGTGTGGTGGTGGCTGTGTACTTGCAGGTGATACAGCAAGCTCTGTTGCAAGGGAAAGTGCCTGGTGTGGATGGTTGTTGAGGGCGGTCAAGGGAGCTGTGAACAAGGAGGTTACGCAGATTAGGTGGTCGGCGATATGAGATGATAGGGCGATCAGAAAAGAGGGCCCCAATGGAGGGATCATCCTGTAGGATGGAAAAGTTCTGGTTAATGGTCCTGGGGATAGGAAGTGTGTTAGGGTGGTAAGGAAGCACCAAAGGAATGCGGTTGTTACGGCGGGAGTTTCTGATCGGGTTGATGGTCCGGGGGGTGTTTTTGGCTCGGGCAAGGGCCCTGTCAATCACACTGCTGGGATATCCTCTGTTGATAAAAAATGAGTACATTTCGAGGGCTTGGTTCTCGAAGTCGATGTCGTCGCTGCATAGTCGTCGTAACTTAAGGAACTGTGAAAAAGGAAGAGAGTTTTTAGTGTGGTTGGGGTGAAATGAGCTGTACAGGAGGTAGCTGTGTGAATCCGTGGGTTTGTAATAAACTGAAGTGGACAGTCGGGGGTAGTTGATAGACAAGTGGATGTCTAGAAACGGAAGAGTGGTGGAAGATATGTTAACCGTATATTTGAGGGACGGGTGGAAGTTGGTGAAATGGTGCAGGAAGAACTCAAGCTGATCGTTGGAGCATGTGGCGGCACCGACGCAGTCATCAATATATCGTTTGTAGAGGTCAGGGACATAGCCAGTGTAGGAGGCGAAGAAGCGTTCTTCTACCCAGCCGACAAAAATGTTGGCATAGCTGGGTCCCATTCTGGTGCCCATGGCAACTCCACTGACCTGTTGGTAAAAAAGATTATTGAAAGAGAATGCGTTCAGTGTGAGGACCAATTCTGCAAGGCGTACCAGGGTGTGGGTGGGTGGATCAAGCACTGTGCGTTTGTCCAGCGTGTGCTTGAGTGCTGTAAGGCCGTCATTATGGGGAATGACGGTGTACAGAGATGTGATGTCCATGGTAAAAATGTGGCATTCGGTACCCTGAAATTGGAAATCATTGAAAAGTTGGAGCGCGTGGTTGGTGTCTTTGATGTATGAGGGAAGATCTTCAACCAGCGGTCTCATGAGGCTGTCGAGAAAGGCTGAGATGTAAGTAGTTGGAAAGTTACATGCTGATACGATTGGGCGTCCAGGGGTGTCCGGTTTGTGGATTTTGGGGAGGAGGTAAAATTGAGATACCTGTGGATGTTCCATGATGAGCCGGTTCGCCTCCTGGGGGAGCTCATTACTGCTGATAAGAAGGGAAATGGTGGATACCACTTCCTTTTGGTAGTCAGTGGTAGGGTCCTGTTGGAGAGGGAGGTAGGCAGAAGTGTCAGTTAGTTGTCAGTTAGTTGTCAGTTAGTTGTCAGTTAGTTGTCAGTTAGTTGTCAGAAGTGTCAGTTAGCATTTACATGTGTCCACTTGGTCAGCTTTTAAGGTCACATGGGCTCAACTGTCATTTCTATGCTGAGGATTCTCACCTAGACGTCCATACCAAACCTGACACTGATGTGGCTTTCTCTATTTTATCGAATTGCATCTCCGACATAAAAAACCTATGTGACTCAGAATTTCCTTCATCTTAACTGTGACAAGACTAAAGTCATGCTTATTGGCACCACCCACAAACTTTGTAAAACCAATGCTCTAGACCTATCCGTAGATAGTTCTGTACTTGAGCTTCAGTCTAAATTGAAAACCCGAGGATGATATTTAACTCAGACCTGACATTGGACCCATATGTGCAGCATATTGTCAAAGCATCTTCCTTTCACATACTATACAGCCACCTTTGAAGGTTCTATATACAGATGCAGCCATTCAAAACGCGTGAGGTACACCATGGTACAACATGGTGGGCGTGTCGGATCAAAACACGGTATGATGCAGTGTAATGTGTCATATGACGTCATATTGGAAAGTATCCGGAATCACCTTGTAAAACCGCCAGGAGGAGCCATTAAAGCTTAACCTCTCATGTACAGCATTTGAGCTTTTAAATTTAAACTGTGTATTACAGCATGTTAATCATCAGTCATTAAAAAGTTGGTATATTTTATTAAAGCAAGATTGTTCAGTTGGGCAAAAGTACACAACACAACCTTTATCATAAATATTTTAATTATGCAGAAATATTTTATGCATCAAAGCCTTTACCGAAGATATCACTAATAGTATTAATGAATGACCTTGGATAAGCTGTAAACTCAAAGTATTACGCTGGTCCACATTATTTGTAACCGTCATTTTAAATGAAAATACTTTTATTTTTTCATCGACAAAAAGTAACTCCACAGCATTTCGTTGATCTAACTAACAAGAACGGGACATTAGCTAGACAATATGATAAAGGAATAAATGACTTTTTTTGTTTATTTCTTTAGCACATTTATTTGAACATTTCCATTGATTGTACAAGCACTGAAAAGCTGCCAAATCCCTAGTTTGTCGGGCATTTTCTTTTACTATAACAGACATAAAAACTCCCTTGCTTTTAACAGAGCGTTTCATAATTTCTAACGACGAAAATGATTTAAACTGCGACACTTTTATAACAAGAGCTCAAAATATCACAAGGATCCTCAAGAGATCAACAAAGACAACAGAAAAAGATATGTGTATCAGATACTGTACATGAGAATCCAAGCTTTTTTTATCTACGCTAAGAAGTAGTCTTTAAAATTTCTTCATCACACAGTGAAGTCAAAATTCCGGGATGTGCGTATATTAGAAAATATAGGACTTCTTCGAATGTGTGTCAGGCAATCAGACTTTGGGACCAGAATTATCAGTTTTATTAAATGTCTTTTTTATACAATCAGACAAATGCAACATAAATTGTTATCTTTGTCTTTTAAGTATCTTAATAAACTATCAGCATAGCTTTCTCCCCGTTTAGATTTATTTTTCTTGGGATTTTTTGGGATCAAACGTGGGAAGATTAGATTGTAATCGTTTTTATTTTTTAAATATATTTTAGGAAAGTGTAATCTATACTAAAAAGCTGTATTTATTTTAATGATTCCCTCTCGCACTCCAAAACATACTGGTAGGTTAATTGGCTTATGGGAAAACTGGCCCTGGTAATGTGTGTTTGTGTCTGTCTGTCCTGTGATGGACTTGCGCTATGTCCAGGGTGTATTCTGCCTTGTGTCCGTTGCTTACTGGGATAGGCTCCAAATCCTCTGTACTGGATAAAGAGATTAGAAAATGGATGGAAGTAAAGGCACTGTGTGGATTGAACTATACACAGTGTTAGAAACCCACTGTGAGATGGCAGCATCTCACTGAGGATAAATTATTTTATAGTGCTGGCTTAAGGAAACAGCCTTTCTACCTCTCTTGCACATCAATAGCCATACCTAGTTAGTTATTTCAACAAATTGCCTCTAAATATAAAAATCTTAATATGCTGGCTCTGTGGATCGGCATCAGCTATGTTTGCCCATTCCTTCAATTCATGTGCATCCAACACACAGTTCAATGCCAGCAACTACACAAAATCTAAAATACAATCCTCATTTCAGTATCTATGTAAACATACAGTCTGTTAACTTCATCATCTTCATCAAAAGTATGCCTAACCCCATCAGGAAGTGTTCTTGTTATCAGTGTATTCCTCAACTTTCCTCAAATTATCTTTTTCCTACCAACATCTCTAGTCTTATATCCTGCAATAACTCAGCCAACACTTAACCCCTCAAAAGCTGCTTGTGTTAATTTCTTTAAATCACAAATATCATATGTAAATACTGGCCATGTAATACTCTGCATGGTGGAATAATAGTTTATTTTAAAGGGAACTAGAGAAACTAGGAACTAGAGAAATCAAGAAAGCCATTTTTTTTCTAGAATTAATAAATGCACATCCTGTTCACTGGGGAAATTAAATCCACACTGAGCACCTTTAATATGTTCAGAATTTGACAGCGAGAATCCTGATCGGGATGCATTACGCCTGTCCTTGCACTGGCTTCCTATCAGGTTTCGAGTCAACTTCAAAATCCTCATCCTCATTCAGTACCTATCTGGCTTATTATCTGTCTACTCCCCACCTTTGTCCATCTGACTCTGGTCTTCTAGCTGTCCTCAAGAACATCTACATTCTGTGGGTGACAGGACCTTCTCTAGCTGCACCCCAGAGCTCTGGATTTGTATCCCCAATGATATCAGTCACGTACCCTGAGTGCATTTAAATCTAACCTCAAAACCTTTTTCAGAAGACTAAGTGTCTATATCTGCTTCATTTTCTAATTGTGGTAGCACTTCTAACTGCTTGTCTTTATTTTATGTATTTACTTTGTAATCTGTGGTCCTTATAACTGTTTTTACATCTACTGTATTGCTTTATTGCTTTGTCACTCTTCTCATTCCCTCTTTGCTAAATGACTTTTCATACTAATCTGATCAATCTAACTGCTTATGTTCTGTGCTTTCTCTATCCTGTTTTACAATTATTCTGAAATTTTTCTTCTTGAAATGACTCATTTCTAAATACCTTTTTTCACTGTTAATATCTTGCAGCAACTCTGCGACAAAATATACACTTAGCTCAACCCGACAGTTCATCCTGCTACCAACATTGAATAAAAAAATCTTTAGATTTCTATATTTGTCTTTATCTAGTGGTTTCATTAGTGACACAGGCTAAACTTTCTTGGAAAAATGTATTTTATGTGTTGCGAAAAACTGACTTGCTTTAACAAAATACATTTACAGATCCTTTCGCCTGGCAATCTACCTGAATGCCCAACTATCTGAGAAGCCCTCCATGAAACCATGTTTGCTATTAATTCATTTGGATCTCACTCACAGAATTGCTGTTTTTTATGCGTGCTAATTTTCTGATTCCTCACTCTGTTTCATGTGTAGAGATGGATAAGACTTTATTGATCCCAAAGGGAAATGGACGTACATTTTCATGAACATGTTTGCATGTTCTTTTGTAACATACACTTTTTTGTGATTTTTTTGTATATCTAAGCAAGTGTTCCTGCATCCCTCTTCTGCACTATGTATAGTCATGGCTTTTTTCTGTTTGCTTATTTAAAAGTAACACCTGCTCCATTTCTAAAACTTTTTGCTCATGTGCATTTGTGTATTTTTTACACCTCTAGCACTTTAACGTCCTGAATTTATATTTGCCTTAATTTGTAGGACGAATTTTAGTTTTAGCCTTAAAAACCTTCAGTTTTCACTATCTTTTGTTTCTTGTCCTTCAACTGTTATTATTGATCACCGAAGTATTGTACTTGACATGACTTCATTCACCCTTTCCTGAACGTCTGTGAGTGGCAGAGATAGTGCTGTCTCTGGTGCGATCTTTTGCAGCTGACATTTCACTGTTTTTAACGAATAAGAAATTAGATTGCTCATAAATCACTTATTCTAAATAAACACAGTGTAATTGCTCTCTGAAAATGTTTTCTTGTTCGTTTTGGAGACCTTGATCGAAACTGATTTTAGATGTCAGAAAGGATTTATTTTCTCTGTGTATTTCTGTGTGCGTATTTCCTACATTGCTTTGTCGAGATTTTAACTTTATATTTAGGCTCAGATTTCAACTATAAGTCTCATACTAATTACTAGCGGTAAATACTGATGTTTTGCTCCCTCTTACCACAAAAATCTATATGTATTGTATCTGGGATGACCTATTTTTTGTACGTGTACCTACTATGATTCGGAAACGGAACGGTTAAAGATGGCAACAAGTCAGGCACCCAGAGGAAGGGGGAGGGGGGTACGTCTTCCTGCCTCCATAACTAAAATGCCAAATAGGAGTGGCTTAAGCGATGTACACAGTCATGTAACTGACAGTTTGAGGTAGCCTATCGTATAGATTTCGCTTTGTTGCTGATAGATTAAGCTTTCGAAACTCAGCCCCAAAGTCATGTGACTGATTTTTCACCCTGTTTCATTGGTTAAATACAATGATCACATGCACCACCATGGTAACTGGGATGTGTAGTTTTTAATTCAGTTTGAATTATAACTGTACGTACTGTCTTCATATTTGGCCAGGGCTTTAAAGAGAGGGCGCGCCAAAAATTTTCGATGCCGTCGTCTCCGCTTTAAAGATACCCCCGTCCTGGAAGAATTTGACCTCAGAACGTTTGACTAGCCTACTGTATGTTCCTAAATTAATATCATTTATGACCTTCTATCTATCTGTCTACCTTCAGATGTGTTATGCTCCTCTTCTTTTTATGCTCAGCTACTAAAATTTCCCTTTAGTGGTAAAATTTCCTATAAATATTCAATACTAAGCGGATTAAAATGTGCACAGTAAAGAGATTAAATGATTAAATCTTTTCACTACCGACTAATGCACCATGAGTGCCCGTCGGTCATTTTGGCCAGCCAATCACGTACTGCAGTACGGGTTTGTACCGTGCATTTTGAATGGCTGCATCTGTATAATAAAGTTTATTATTATTATTATTATTATTATTATAAAGGTCTTGTCTTCTTGTCCTGTGTTTTCAGGCTCAGAGGCCAGTGTTCTCCCTGATGCTGGGGAAAGGGCTCCTCTTGAACAGCAGCACAGTGAGGAGGAGGAGTGGAGCTCCAGTCTGATGCAGGAGACAGAGATCACTGCTGCAGAAGGGAAAGAGACACTCAGTGAGCAGCACACAGAGAGCAGACAGAGTGTGGAGGATCTGGACTCTGTGCCCATGATGAAGACGGAGCCTGAGAGTGGGACACCTGGACTCTTATTATGTGATGCTTTTACAGAGAAGATTAATAATCAGGACACAAACAATATGTCACAAGGTTGTAATGAACTTTACTGTGTCTCTGTACAAGAGCTCAAAGAAGAACTGAGTGAGTTTAATCTTACAGATAAGGACATGGAGCCCCAGTTGATTGACCCCGCAGAGCTGAAGAAGGAGCCCCAGGTGATTCAGACTGCTGAGCTGCACACTGAAGGACACGATGGAGAAAACAAATCTCAGTTTCAGAACAGAGAGCAAAATCATTCCATGAAGGATTTGCAGAATAAGAAACCCCAGCATGATCAGACAATGAGGAAGAATCACTCAAAGCCTTGCTCAGATGGAGTGGACAAACTGCCATTGCAACACAGGGATGAGCAGCGTTTTTGTCAGTCTAGCATTTCAAAAAACCTTCGCACAGGAGAGAAATCTTTCACTTGCCGTCAGTGTGGGAAGAGTTTTAGTGTCTTAAGTATCTTAGTAGTCCACCAGCACATTCACACATTAGAGAGACCATTCAGCTGCAGTCAGTGTGGGAAGAGTTTTAGTCAGTCACACAACTTAAAAAGACACCAGGGTATTCACACAGGAGAGAGACCATTCAGCTGCAATCAGTGTGGGAAGAGTTTTAGAGACACAAGTGCCTTAATAGTCCACCAGCGCATTCACACAGGAGAGAGACCATTCAGCTGCAGTCAGTGTGGGAAGAGTTTTAGTCAGTCAAGAACCTTAATAGTCCACCAGGGCATTCACACAGGAGAGAAATTATTCAGCTGCTGTCAGTGTGGGAAGCGTTTTAGTCAGTCACACTACTTAAAAAGACACCAGCGTATTCACACAGGAGAGAGACCATTCAGTTGCAGTCAGTGTGGGAAGAGTTTTAGAGTCTCAAGTGCCTTATTAGCCCACAATCGCACTCACACTGGAGAGAGACTGTTCAGCTGCAGTCAGTGTGGGAAGAGTTTTAGTAAATCAAGTAACTTAAGAGCCCACCAGCGCACTCACACAGGAGAGAAGCCATTCAGCTGCAGTCAGTGTGGGAAGAGTTTTAGTCAATCACATGACTTAAAAAGGCACCAGCTTGTTCACACAGGAGAGAGACCGTTCAGCTGCAGTCAGTGTGGGAAATGTTTTAGTCTTTCAAGTAACTTAAGAGCCCATCAGCGCATTCACACAGGAGAGAGGCAATAGAAAACACTAGGGAGGAGATCACACACCTATCTACATCAGTGGAACTGCAGTGGAGAGGGTCAGCAGTTTCAAGATCCTGGGAGTTAACATCTCAGAGGACTTAACCTGGACCCACCACACTAAAACCATGGTCAAAACAGCACGGCAGCGCCTATTCTTTCTCCGTAGGCTAAAGAGGTTTGGCATGCCATCACATATCCAGGCCAACATCTACAGGTGCACTATTGAGAGCATCCTGACTGGTTGCATCACTGCCTGGTATGGGAACTGCTCCGCCCGGGATCGCAAAGTACTGCAGAGGGTGGTGAAGTCAGCACAGCTCATCACCGGCTGTGAGCTACAAAACATCCAGGATATCTACTCAGCTAGATGTCTGAAGAAGGCCAGGTCCGTTCTCAAGGACCACAGTCATCGCAGTCACAAACTATTTTCCCTCCTACCTTCCGGTTAACGGTACCAAAGTATTCGGTCCAAGTCCAACAGACTACGGAACAGCTTCTACCTCCAGGCAATAAGACTGCTAAATAGCCAACCTCCAGCTCCTTTAGCAAATCACCTGTAATGGCTACATGGACACACAGTTTTCACTGTATTCAGCATAACCGCACTACTTGTATATATTGCATACACCATGGACACATAGCAGCTCTACTCATATTGAGTTTTATTCAATTTCTATTACATCTATTATTATGTAACCTTATTTTCATAATCTCAATTTTGTGATTTTTGTGTTTTTGTGATTTCTGTGATTCTTGTGATTTTTGTGAGCTTGCAGAAAAGACATTTCATTGCCAGCAACTACTGCTGCATGCTCTGTTGTTGTGCATTTGATAAATAAACTTTGAAAATAAATTGTTGCAGTCAGCGTGGGAAGAGTTTTAGTGACTGAATCACCTTAAATCACCACCAGCGCATAAGATAAGATCACTTTATTGGCCACTTTCTCACATTAGGATTTTGTCTCCTCACAACACTCTCACTATGAGGTCCACAGATAGGAAGAGAGGCTAGGGGTCAGCATCTCTGGTGTAGTTGTGGTTAAGGGCCTTGCTCAGGGGCCCACCAGCATAGGATTTCTCTGCCAGCTGTGGGATTTGAACCAGCAACTTTCCACCCACAGGTATAGATCCTTAGCTACAGAGCCACTGCACCTAATCACACCAGAGAGAGACCTTCCAGCTGCAGTCAGTGTGGAAAGGGTTTTATCCAGTCAGGTGACTTAAAAATACACCGCTTTAGTCACCACTTTAGTTTTTGATTTAATCATAGTCTTAGTCAAGTAACTGAAATGTCTATTAGTTGAAGTAGGTAACTGTGTCAGCATGTGACATCTGTTAAAGGTTCCTCAGCTGACACTTTGCGTTTTCTTTCTTCTCTTTTCAGCACGGAACAAACCTGTACTTGTTCCTAAAACGTCTATTAGTTACTTTGTAGTCACCCACTTTTGATTTAGTCTAGTCAACTAAATGTTGACTATAATTACTCTTACTTATGGTTGATTAGAACAGAATTAGTTCTAGTCATGCAGTTTACTTTATGTGTATAATAACATGTATAAAGATTTACATGTTAGGATGAGCGATTACATGAGCGATTACATTAGGATGAGCGATCCCTCCTCAGCAAAGGGCTCAGTTTTGTACCAGTTCCCAGGAAGCTGGACATCCCCCAGACCAATGTTGACCTTAACCGCTTTTACCGCAGGATCCGTCTCAGAGCACATTTTGCCAACAATTCCTCTTCGCAGGCAGCTGATAACAACCCGGTTATTGATGTCATTAACAACATTAATCCAAAACAGAGCTGTTGGACTCCCTCCTCTGGCCGTTTCTCTCCGCAACAGGGATGATATTGTCATCAAACCAGCAGACAAAGGGGGTGCTGTTGTGGTGTGGCGTAAGGATCTATATGTCTTTGAAGCCTCTAGACAACTAACTGACACTTCTTCCTACCTCCCTCTCCAACAGGACCCTACCACTGACTACCAAAAGGAAGTGGTATCCACCATTTCCCTTCTTATCAGCAGTAACGAGCTCCCCCAGGAGGCGAACCGGCTCATCACGGAACATCCACAGGTATCTCAATTTTACCTCCTCCCCAAAATCCACAAACCGGACACCCCTGGACGCCCCATCGTATCAGCATGTAACTGTCCAACTACTTACATCTCAGCCTTTCTCGACAGCCTCATGAGACCACTGGTTGAAGATCTTCCCTCATACATCAAAGACACCAACCACGCGCTCCAACTTTTCGATGATTTCCAATTTCAGGGTACCGAATGCCACATTTTTACCATGGACATCACATCTCTGTACACCGTCATTCCCCATAATGACGGCCTTACAGCCCTCAAGCACACGCTGGACAAACGCACAGTGCTTGATCCACCCACCCACACCCTGGTACGCCTTGCAGAATTGGTCCTCACACTGAACGCATTCTCTTTCAATAATCTTTTTGACCAACAGGTCAGTGGAGTTGCCATGGGCACCAGAATGGGACCCAGCTATGCCAACATTTTTATCGGCTGGGTAGAAGAACGCTTCTTCGCTTCCTACACTGGCTATGTCCCTGACCTCTACAAACGATATATTGATGACTGTGTCGGTGCCGCCACATGCTCCAACAATCAGCTTGAATTCTTCCTGCGCCATTTCACCAACTTCCACCCGTCCCTCAAATATACGGTTAACATATCTTCCACCACTCTTCCGTTTCTAGACATCCACTTGTCTATCAACTACCCCCGACTGTCCACTTCAGTTTATTACAAACCCACGGATTCACACAGCTACCTCCTGTACAGCTCATTTCACCCCAACCACACTAAAAACTCTCTTCCCTTTTCACAGTTCCTTAGGTTACGACGACTATGCAGCGACGACATCGACTTCGAGAACCAAGCCCTCGAAATGTAATCATTTTTTATCAACAGAGGATATCCCAGCAGTGTGATTGACAGGGCCCTTGCCCAAGCCAAAAACACCCCCCGGACCATCAACCCGATCAGGAACTCCCGCCGTAACAACCGCATTCCTTTGGTGCTTCCTTACCACCCTAACACACTTCCTATCCCCAGGACCATTAACCACAACTTTTCCATCCTACAGGATGATCCCTCCATTGGGGCCCTCTTTTCTGATCGCCCTATCATCTCATATCGCCGACCACCTAATCTGCGTAACCTCCTTGTTCACAGCTCCCTTGACCGCCCTCAACAACCATCCACACCAGGCACTTTCCCTTCCAACAGAGCTCGCTGTATCACCTGCAAGTACACAGCCACCACCACACTCATTCAAGGCCCCTCAGGACAATTCTGGATCACCCAGACAGCATCTTGTACCTCCAGCAACCTTATTTACTGTATCTCTTGCAGTAAATGCCCAGCCATCTACATTGGAGAAACAGGAAGGAGACTCGGAGACCGCTTCAGAGAACACGTCAGGGCTGTGAAGATTAAAGATCTCTCCAAGCCCATTGTTTCTCATTTCACCTCTGACGGCCACGATCACACTAATCTCTCCGTCTGTGTTCTCAAAGACGGTTTTCCGAACTCATACATCAGAAAGACCACCGAAACTAAAATTATTCTGCAGTTAGGATCACACATTCTCCCTTCCCTTAACGACAGACTACTGTTCTTTTAAATTTTCTCCATTCATTGGAAGTTTCATTTCACACCTCTCTGCACCCATTCTGACTTCACACCTCTTGATTGGCCTCTCTTTCTGTCCCCTGCTCCCGCCTCTCACTCCTCCTCCCTCCCAACCTTTGTTCTCCCGCTACTTTACCTTTGCCTACTGCCCTGTCTCTCTCACACCTGAAGAAGGCTCCACGGCCGAAACGTTGTGTTCTCTTTCTTCTTTTTTTCAGCATGGAATAAACCTATTACTTGTTCCTTTACAAAATATCAACGCACATTTGTATAATGCTCATTTAATAATGATTGGCAAGGATTGTCAAGTTCTCCAACAAATCTGTGTTCTAATTTTAAAATATTTTTGCTAAGGATACAACGGGTGTATAAATGAATTCTCCTGACAGCCAGTTGAAGATAAAATTCCACATGTGAAAATGGTTTTCTTGGACTTTGACAGGTACTTAATTGTTTACTTGTAGTTCCACACGAGTAAAATAGATATTTCCTGCAAATTTCAAGAGGGCTTGCGAAGAAATCCCATCAAGCTTTAACAGAGATTATGGTTACAGAGGAACAGTCTGAAGCTCGTCCCTTAGTGGGTTTGAACCACCAGCCCTTCATCTAACAGCTGCACAGAGACACACTACCGTTGCTTTTCGCCATTCACACGTTTGGAGTTAAAGAACTATAAAATACTGACATTTTCCTGCCAGCCGGCAGTATTTCTTCTGCACTGACCATGAATAACCAATAACTTTATTTCATCTTTCGCAGTCTGTAATCCACAGAAAAGGAAGTGAATACTTGTATTAAGCTAAATCAAGCCGACGGAGATGCATTGCCGTTGTTTTTCTCCACTTTTCGTTAAAAGGAGAAAAATCACTGACATTTTCTTGCGGTATTTCTTCTGTCCTGATTAGCAAGACTTATATTTTATCTTTCAGAAGTTGTATGAATTTCTTGAAGTTCAGAAACAACTTGTTCCACAAAGGAAATGAACACTTGGTTCAAGGTAAATCAAGACATATGTATCTCTCGCCACGTGTGCTCTTATCTGTCCATCTCTCTACTTTTCTCTCACTCTGACAGTCTGTGCAGAGTTTCTGAAGGGGATGTAACACCACTTGGCAAAGAGAAAAATTATCAGAGGCAGAATAATAAATCATTATTCTCTTCTCAGTCAGATTCACAGCTCAGAGACAATCGGACAGAAGCTCCATACTTCTTTTTATCCGTCAATCCAGAACCAGAGGACGTTCAGACAATCCTGGAACAGCCTGGACTCAGGTCACATCTCCCCATTTTCTCCTTCCTCACAGCCACTTAGAGACAGAGAAGAGCTCCTGGTTCTCCTCTCTGTGAACTGGGCTCAAGACTCACTGATCTGTCAGCTGTGGACTCTGTTCCAGGTCAGAAGCAAGAAGCTTCTATTAACCCTTTCCAGGATCTCCAGCCCTTCAGTATTACTTTCTTTACTGTATGTCAGTCTCCAAACATGTTTTATAAATGTTCTATAACACACGTGAGTGTGGAATTATCTTTTTATGTAATAAACACAAGTAGTGACACTCTGGTCAGTACACTGTATATTGATTATTAGTAGCCGATGGGCCGATGGCCATGTCTACAGTAGTTGACCAGTCTGCAGCAGTGGGACTCAGATCACACAGAAGAAGACCTGTCTGTGTGTGATTCCACACCAGCCCGGGGAATCACCAGCTCTCATATGTCTCTCACAGGTGTCTCACAGTCTTATAAATTAACAATTAGATGAATTATTGTAACAGTTATACAGTTAATTTAAATACTCAGACTACCTATGGAACTGAGAGTTTCGGTAGCTTCTGAAGAGCGCACTTTTCCAAACTGAAGTCTATAAGAACATTATTCAAGATGCACCATGGTCCAGAATCGTGCATCGCGACAAGGATTAACATCAATTGAAAGTACTCCCAAATAAAACATTTGACTGAAAATTAGAGTAGGCAAGTATTAAAACAATGCCATAACTTCTCAACTTCCAATCTCTTTCCTGGTTCAGGCCATGTCAAATGACATGATCAGTGGAATCATGCTGAGGTTGTGAGTTCAAGCCTCACCTGGAGCAGTCTGGTTTTCTGTCTTGACAGGTAAACAGTGTTTTGTGTTATTTGCTAAATGGAGAGAGGGTTCTCTTTTAATTGTGCTCCTCCTGGGAGAGGTCAAGATGAGAAGTTCACGAGGCTGGTGGTAAATATCCTGTCCAGGAATATCGGGGCTGTAGGGGGTCAGATCTATAGATGTAGTAAACACATCAGTGGAGACGGTGTGTCTGCTCTCCGTGAGAGAGCCGGGCGGGAAGAATAATCTGTGGTCTGGGAAGAAGAGACCCTCGTTGGAAGAGCGGCGCTCCTCACAGGAGAGAATGAAAAAAATCTTTTTCAGGGATGCTGATTGTTCTCTTTGGGGGAATTAAAAGCATTGGTGGCCAATGACCTTGTGGCGCAACGGTAGCGTGTCTGACTCCAGATGAGAAGGTTGTGTGTTCAAATCATGTCGAAGTCAGCTGATGAGTTTGCAGGTGCTACTGGTGCTGAACCTGGAAATTACACCACGCGGTTGGGTTTTATCTGTACACCAAATAGGTAATCTGAACGAAATAAAAGCGCAGTAGAGAACAGTCAGGAGCTTATGTAGCGAATCATCTTGAACACGACAAGAGAAAAGGCACACTGCACATCCGCGAAACATCACGTCCGACTTTAGAGACAGTGACATCAGAGAATGGAAGTTTCAGACCTCCTTCTTGTTACAGGTTCAAGCAAACCTGAAAGTTAGGGAGTGTTTGGTCACTTTTGTATGAAAAAGTGTCCGAAGCCTGTAATTATAATTTGCCCTTTTTTAATTGTGGTTGAAATCCACTCCCATGTACCAAGACCTTACAGTACATTCATGATTACTTCAATGACTAACGCTATTGGACATTAGTTGGTGTTTTTTTTGTAACGATTTGCTATTTCATGCAGGAAAGAAAGGAACCCAGACCCAACGTTTGCTTTCAGGTGCGGTTCATTTACATAACGGACATCTTTTTCTGAGGAGCCTGATTTAAATCACACAACCCTGGTAGAAGTCAAATTGACAATCTAATAAACTGAAATCAGACGCATTATCCATTAAACCACTAGCCCATCATGTAAATGAATTGCACCATGGTGAGTTTAGCGCCGCTACTAGTAATACCCCACCCCCATCTTAAATTTCTACGTGAGAAACGTGTTTTCTATATTTTTATCAGTTTTTAAAAATCATCACTTTTAAACAGACAAAGGCTTTATGTGTCGCTCTGAATTTCTAATTGATTTAGAATTCCAAGAAAAAAGCGTTTTGTTCCACAACAGCGTGAAATGATCACGTCTTTCACTCTACTCTTGTAGTAAAGCAGATCTTGCTAGGTGAGCATTTGCTCCGGTAAATTAGGTCACTTTTCATGTTAACTCACTTCTTCTAAACACAACATTTCCTGGTGCATGTTTTCCATGAAAAAAGACATTTTCCCTTACATGCTTTCTCGTTTTGTTTCATCAAAGAGTACAGAAAGGAAAAGTGTCGTAAATGAACTCTGTCGCCCTTGGGAGATGTCAAGCACATTGGACATGAAAAGTGCCCAACAAAAGCCATTTCTGTATGTTTCTCTTAGTGTCGGGGCTCCTATTGAATGTAAAGGAGGCAACATGCTCAGCCAGCCGACTCAGCGCTTACAGAACGCAGGTGTCTCAGAGCGGTGTGTCCAAGTGGCAGTAAAAGAAGAGAGTTCTGCCGGTGTCTTGGCTTAGATGGTTAAAGCGCGTGTTCAGTAAACAGGAGGTCCTGGGTTTAAATCTCAGCGGTGCCTTTCTTCCTGTCTTCTTGCACTGTTTATTGTTATAGACAACATGCTTCTGCGTTAAGTTTAATGGAGGTGTTCATTTCGTTTTTGGCACAACTTGTTTTTCAAGAAATCCACACATTGCGAAAGATAAAATGCTCACCTTTCTTATCAGTGCAAAAGAATTACTGCCAGCTGGCAAGAAAATGACGATTTTTTTTTACTTTAGACAAAAATCTGTGAATGTAGAAAAATACGACATGTGTCAGTTTCTATGGCACACTCAGTCAGGGTATGCTTCAGTTAAACACAACGTTGGTAGATCAAACGCACCCAGAGACACACTTTGAATTAATCCGATCTAAACATTACCTTCTCTAAATGTGAATGAGTTTCTTTGCACGTCCTTAGCCATCTTGATGTTTGCAAAGAATTTCAACTTTTGACACGAGTCAAACTACAAGTAAATAGTTGAGTACCTAAGTCAATATCACCGGGAATGTGAATATACAGATGCAGCCATTCAAAATGAGCGGTAAAATCCCACGGTACAGTAACCAACCCGCAGGGCACTGCGGTAAGTGATTGGCTGGCCAAAATGACCGACAGGGGCACTCATGGTGCATTGGTTGGTAGTGAAAAGATTTAATCATTTAATGTCTTTACTGTGCACATTTCAATCCGCTTAGTTTTGAATATTTATATGGAATTTTACCACTAAAGGGAAATTTTAGTAGCTGAGCATAAAAAGAAGAGGAGCATAACGCATCTGAAGGTCATAAACGATATTAATTTTGGAACATAAACATACAGTATATAGCTGGTCTTGGTACTTTAAAGAAAAAAATACACACCAGTATTCCATTTCTCCCTAAACATTTTAAGCTTCGAAGTCTTTAACTACCGTGATACCGGAGTCAACAAGCATACTTTTAGAATTTGATTAAAAGGGAATATAATATGGAATCGCGTATCTAAATAATTTATTAACGGTAAGATTATATTTGTGTGCTGCGACAGGGCTGTGTAGGGCTGTTTCGCCTGCCTGTTTATGCGTGCTGTCTTGTAGCCTACTGGTCTAGGTGTGTGACTAACAATGCACAGGTTGTGTGTTTGAATCCAGCTGGTGCTGGACGTTTCCTTTAACAAACATTTCTTCGAAAAAATAGAATAGCGATATTATGGACAATCAATTGACTTTTATATTTCAAAATATCGCAACATGATCGATTCTAAGTCATTTTTGATAACAATGAATAGTCACCTTCTTCCCTTCTGACAGCGGTTCCTGCTTCTATTGTGTGTGTGTGTGCAACAGGGTAAATTTTTATAGAGAAATGGAGGCTGGACAGTATGCGTTACAATATAAACATTTATATTGATTTAAATCGTGTTCTGATTTAAATCGCAAACGCGTGTTTAATTATGTGTTTTTTAATCATAATCAGGCTAATGCATTTCTACATTTTCTGTATGAACCAGCTTAGAGGTTCATACAGAAAGACAGCTTGTGTTTAAATTGAGTGTAAGGTAATTTATGCTTCTAAAGTCATGGTCAGCATTTATTATTGTACTGTGCTGTAAACTTTTTCTGTGCCTAGTCACATTATTTTATAGCGTTTTTACTGCGTTATTAAATCTGGTGGCGCTGTGTGTTAGTTTCCTGACTCCCATGTCACATGGTCTGTGATTGAATCCCATGGAACTATGACTTTATTTCTTAACAAACATTTCTTTAAAAAAATGAAACGTTTCCCTTGGTCAGAGATTAAATAAAACCTCACTCGCACCAAACAAATTTATGTTTCTAAATATCACGACATGATCGAATTTAAGTCTTTTTAATAACAATGAATAGTCACCTATGCGTTACAAAATATACATTTATATTGATTTGAATCGTGTTTTGATTTAAATCGTAAACGCGTGTTTAAATATATGTGTTTAAAGGCGATATACTATATAAAAGTGCTGATTCCTATGGAGTGTGTCCTGCCGGGGATTCAAAAAAATTATTTTCAATTGGCTGATAGAGCTTAGACTACTGTAACTGTATTCTAGCCTGTATTACAACAGAACATTGGACAATGCAACGTAAATTGCAAAAATGCACTTGGAATCTGTCCAAGCCCTCCTACAAAAATTATTTAAACTGCGACACTGATCATTCATCTCTAAATAAACGTTATTTTATATAGCGTTTTAAGCGAATAGGTAATTAGATTGCTCATAAACCTAATCGCTTTTTCTACATAAACACAGCGTGATTGCTCTCTGAAAATGCTTTTCCTTTATTTTTACAGTAGGCTCAGATTTCAACTATAGATCGTATTATTATAAACTTTCTTGGAAAAATGTATTTTATGTAAACCATGTTTGCTATTAATTCATTTAGGGCTAAAATACGTTCATTGTCTTCCAATCGAGTCGAGTTGACATTGGAAGCCTGCAACACCCAGACTGTTAAACCAACGCTTTAGCACGTCAAAGCCCATTGAGGGTATTGAGCCAGTATTGGCTTTAGTATTCCCCCCCTCTCCCCTCAATTCAATTCAAGGTGTTTTATTTGCATGACAGATGGGTACAAGCAGTGTTGGGTATGTATATTGTAACGCTTACGGCAGACAGGCACTGTGTAAGAGCCGGCGCACCAGAGCAGCGCACCGTGGGAGCGTCTGCATTTATAACTTAGTTTTTAAAATTAGTCAAGCAATATTAAGCATCTCCTTTTACTTTTAAGTCCCTTAAATACATTGAGCACAGCTTTCTCACCACTTAAGATTGCTTTTGATACCATTCTTACACAAAGCAGAAGAGATCTTAGTGCCTGAGCATAAAAAGAATAGGAGCATACTGCAACGCGTGTGAAGTCCATAAACGATATTAATTTTGGAACTTAAAAGCTCAACCTCTCATGTTTGAGCTGTCGCCATCAAAGTCTTTAACAAAGATATTACTAATAGTAGTAATAATGAATGACCTTGGACGAGCTATAAGTGTAAACTCAAAGTATTGCCCTGGTCAACATTCTTTTTTTCATTGACCGTCTTTGTAAAAGTAACACCACAGCATTTCGCAATCATGCATTTGTTTCCAATCATGCAAAGTACAGTAATTTTTGAGAATCAATTCACCATGCCTTTCACATGCTCATAAAAGAGATTGATTTAGGAACATAAACATATTACCGTATGCAAACTGTACTGTATACAGTATATATATGTATATTTAATGTCTTAACTGTGCCCTTTAAGTATTGAATATTTATATGGAATTTTACCACTGAAGGGAAATCTTAGTGCCTGAGCATAAAAAGAATAGGAGCATACTGCAATGCGTGTGAAGGCCATAAACGATATTAATTTTGGAACTTAAACGTACAGTATATGGCTGGTCTCGGTACTTTAAAGAAAACATACACACCAGTATTCCATTTCTCCCTAAACATTTTAAGCATCGAAGTCTTTAACTAACGCGATACCGGAGTCAACAAGCATACTTTTAGAATTTGATTAAAAGGGAATATAATATGGAATCGCGTATCTCAAGAAATTAATAACGATATAATTATATTCATGTTGCAAAAGAACTGCAACTGACATAAAAACTCCCTTGCTTTTAACAGAGCGTTCCATAATTTCTAACTACGAAAATGCCAGGTGAAAGGATTTGTAAACATATTTTGTTAAAGCAAGTCAGTTTTTTCTGCAACACATAAAAGACATTTTTCCAAGAAAGTTTAGCCTTTGTCACTAATGAAACCACTAAATAAAGACATAAATATAGAAATCTTAAGATTTGTTTTATTTAATGTTGGTAGCAGGATGAACTGTCAGAGTGTATATTTTGTCGCAGAGTTGCTGCAAGATGTTAACAGTGAAAAAGGTATTTAGAAATGAGTTATTTCAAGATGAAAATTTTCAGAATAATTGCAAATCTAGCAGGATAGAGAAAGCACAGAAAACTGGCAGTTAGATTGATCAGATTAGTATGAAAGACATTTAGCAAAGGGAATGAGAAGAGTGACAAACTAGTATACTTTAGATCTTTTTTTCTGAACCAGGGAAAATCTGATCATGTTTCCCTATAACAATAATAAAAAAACTTTATTTGATATATCACCATTAAAGGTGGCATCTCAAAGCAATACAGTAGATGTAAAAACAGATAAAAGGACCACAGATTACAAAGTAAATGCATATAAGAAAGACAAGCAGTTAGAGGTGCTACCAAAATTAGAAAATGAAGCAGATACAGACACTAAGTCTTCTGAAAAGAAAGGTTCTGAGGTTAGATTTAAACTGGCCCTGGTGTGTGTGTGTTTGTGTCTGTCTGTCCTGTGATGGACTGGCGCTATGTCCAGGGTGTATTCTGCCTTGTGTCCGTCGCTTACTGGGATAGGCTCCAAATCCTCTGTACTGGATAAAGAGATTAGAAATGGATGGAAGTAAAGGCACTGAAGAAACCCAGAAACCCACTATGAAATAGCAGCATCTCACTGAGAATAAAACATTTTATAGTGCTGGCTTAAGGAAACAGCCTTTCCACCTCTCTTGCACATCAGTATCCATACCTAGTTATTTAAACAAATTGCCTCTAATTATAAACATCTTAATATGCTGGCTCTGTGGATCTGCATCAGCTATGTTTGCCCATTCCTTCAATTCATGTGCATCCAACACACAGTTCAACGCTAGCAACTACACAAAATCTAAAATATGAGCTCTACTTGCCACTTACTATACCAACAGTACCAGCTAACTTTAGTAGTGACATTTTCATGGATCTCTTTAACAATAAAATTTACAACATCAGACTTCAGACACAATTAAACAGGCCTCAAAAAAGTCTGGTACAAACATTTTCAGCATGGAATAAACCGTTACTTTAATGGTATAAACCTTAAATGGATTCATATTCTCAATAAGATTTGGTGCTCAGTAACATGACTTAGAAAATGACAGAAGACATACGTATCATGCTTATCCTTCTATTTTTCATAATCGTAAACTCCTTAAGGCAGTTACATTTTCTCTGTTCTGACCTGGAGTTACAGAGAAATTTAAATTCTAATAAGAGATTTGTAATGAGGAAAGTCATACCAATCACTCATACAGTACCAGGATTTGCAATTACAATACAAATACTTTCTTTCTGTATGTGTTTATTTTGCAGTTTGAGTCTATGGCATTCCTTTGGGGGTCTATACTCCAAGGCATGACTTTTTTATGTATAAACATCAGTATTTACTGCTATTAATTACTGAACGATTTATAGTTGAAATCTGAGCCTAGATAGAAAGTTAGATATAAAGTTAAAATCTCGACAAAGCAATGTAGGAAATACAGAGAAAATAAATCCTTTCTGACATCTAAAATCAGTTTCGATCAAGGTCTCTAAAACGAACAAGAAAAAGAGGATTTTCGGAGGGCAACTACGCTGTGTTTATTAAGAATAAGTGATTTATGAGCAATCTAATTTCTTGTTCGTTTAAAACAGTGAAATGTCAGCTGCAAAAGATCGCACCAGAAACAGCACTCTCTCTGCCTGTCATAGACGTTCAGGAAGGGCTGAATGAAGTCATGTCAAGTACAATAATTCGGAGATCAATAATAACAGTTGTAGGACAGTATATAAGGAGGATAAGGATTTTGAAGTTGACTCGAAATCTGATAGGTAACCAGTGCAAGGACTTGAAAACAGGTGTAATGCATCCCTGATAGGATTCTTGCTGTCATATTCTGAACATATTGAAGATTGCTCAGTGTGGATTTAATTTCCCCAGTGAACAGGATGTGCATTTATTAATTCTAGAAAAAAAGCCTTTCTTGATTTCTCTAGTTCTTAGTTTCTCTAGTTCCCTTTAAAATAAACTATTATTCCACAATGCAGAGTATTACATGGCCAGTATTTACACATGATATTTGTGATTTAAAGAAATTAACGCAAGCAGCTTTTGGAGATTTAAGTGTTGGCTGAGTTATTGCAGGATAAAAGACTAGAGATGTTGGCAAGAAGAAGATAATTTGGGGAAAGCTGAGGAATACACTTATAACAAGAACACTTCCTAATGGGGTTAGGCATACTTTTGATGAAGATGATGAAGTTAACAGACTATATGTTTACATAGATACTGAAATAAGGATTGTATTTTAGATTATGTGTAGTTGCTGGCATTGAACTGTGTGTTGGATGCACATGAATTGAAGGAATGGGCAAACATAGCTGATGCGGATCCACAGAGCCAGCATATTAAGATGTTTATAATTAGAGGCAATTTGTTTAAATAACTAGGTATGGATACTGATGTGCAAGAGAGGTGGAAAGGCTGTTTCCTTAAGCCAGCACTATAAAATGTTTTATTCTCAGTGAGATGCTGGCATTTCATAGTGGGTTTCTAACACTGTGTATGGTTCCATGCACACAGTGCCTTTACTTCCATTTCTAATCTCTTTATCCAGTACAGAGGATTTGGAGCCTATCCCAGTAAGCAAGGGACACAAGGCAGAATACACCCTGGACATAGCGCCAGTCCATCACAGGACAGACAGACACAAACACACACACACCAGGGCCAGTTTTCCCATAAACCAATTAACTTACCAGTATGTTTTAGAGTGCGAGAGGGAGTCATATCACACATGGAGAAAAACCATGTAACCCAGAGAGAACATGTAAACCCCACACACACAGGATGGCAGGAATTGAACCTAGAACCCCAGTGCTGCAAGATAGCAATGCTAACCACTTTGCCACCATTATAAATGGATGGATAGCTTAGTTATCTTTCTAGTTCACAGGTTTGCATGCATAATTTAATTTTGAAAGCCACTGAGACATCAGGTACTACTGTTGTATTTATGAAAAAGAAACAAAACAAAAAACATACTAACAACTGTGCCATCCTACTCCTTAGTTAATACATTTTATTATTCATAAACAGTTAACATTGTTAGCAAAATATTTTGAATTATATTTAACCCTATTTTTTCTTTAGTTTTGTATTTAACTTATTATATGATAGTCAGACTTAATGTATATTTGAACAATGAAAATATATTTTTACAAGATTTTACATTAAGCACTTAAAATTAATATGGTTAATAATAGTAAACTGTAACATGCTGTAACAAGATTGGTTAAACTGCGAAGAAAATGCTTTCAGAGAAAATGTTTCAGGTGTGAAGAACATAGATCTCCAATGCAATTTCAACCAAACCTGTTCCCACACACCCTGCCCCCACTACCATTAGAATAAACACAAAGCACTCAAATCTTTCGAGCTAATGATCAGGTGACCCGAGAGAGAGCGAGAGAAACACCAAGGGGTGCGGAACTATTTACATGGAAAACGGGTGATCTCCCCAGACTGTCCGCCTGTTTCACTGTTACCTGGATACCTCTTTATTTAGAACTCACTAACACTGATTTTTAGTTTAGAAGGATTCAAGTAGGGTTTTAGATGAAAGGCAGCGACCTTAATCAAGCCCAAATCATAATTGAACCCATTCAGAGCCTACATTACATTTTAGCGTTTCATTCTGAGCAGAAGACCCTCACACCTGAAGAAGTTAGAAATCTCGCCTGCTTCTACTTTACAACCGGAGTGCTGGCTGTGACGAATTAAACCGGTTTTACAGGTTTCAATCACAGACCATGTGACATGGGAGTCAGGAAACTAACACACAGTGCCACCGGATTCGATAACGCTATAAAAACACTATAAAATAATGTGACTTGGCACAGAACAAGTTTACAGCACAGTACAATAATAAATGCTGACCATGACTTTAGAAGCATAAATTGCCTTACACTCAATTTAAACACAAGCTGTCTTTAGCCCTCTAAGCTGGTTCATACAGAAATGTAGAGATCCAGGCTCAGAACACACAGCTTCTTTAGCGAATACATATGCAGGACAACTAGAGAAGACGTTTTACAGAGGATGGATTTTTAGAAACATCCCATCAGTGACATCACTGAAGTCAACTCCTAGGTACTGTAACTGTCGTGTGGATAGTTTCACAAGAATCAGACAAAGGTTTAAGCATCGCTTGTTCTAGATAAAACTGCAAAAAAAAAACAACAACCTATAATGTACTTCTTTGCAGCTCTGTTTGCCCAAATCATATATTCACAATGTGAAATCTAGAAAATAATATTACGTAACCAAAATCTGCAATATGGAAACAGAACCTGTGTAATTGTTGATAGATGATGTACTTGTAACATTTTTTCAAGACGAACTACAACATTTAAAAAATGACTTGTATGTACTTGATATCTCTAATCAATCCACGGGTCCCAGCACAAAACGAAACTAAAACGCGTACCGTTTCGCGCTTCTTATTAGTTGCTCAAAAGTAATTTGACCGGATGAAATGCATAATATAAACCTAGAAACATATACGTGAGTAGTACTTAAGCACTGTAGTATCGGTGTTAAGACATACCTCTCAAATACTGTAAATCAAGTTAAAAATATCTCAAGACCGATTCTGGTCATAATGAAACCATGTTTTGTGTATGTTTTCTTTAAAGTACCGAGACCAGCCATATACTGTATGTTTATGTTCCAAAATTAATACCGTTTATGGCCTTCACACGCGTTGCAGTATGCTCCTATTCTTTTTATGCTCAGCTACTAAGATTTCCCTTCAGTGGTAAAATTAGATATGAATATTCAATACTTAAACGGGCACAGTTAAGACATTAAAATACATATACATACTGTATACAGTACAGTTTGCATACGGTAATATGTTTATGTTACGCGATTAAAAAATAAATAAATAAAAATGAAAAGTCCAACACCAGCTGGATTCAAACACACAACCTGCCAGTTAGTAGTCACGCACCTAGACCAGTAGGCTACAAGAAAGCTCGCATGAACAGGCAGGGGAAACAGCCCTACACAGCCCTGTCGCAGCACACGAATTCTTTAGATACGCGATTCCATATTATATTAGCAGAAAAGCTTAAAACTACCACTTTTTCACACGCTATTTCACATGCTAGTTAAATACTTCGATGCTTAAAATCGTTAGGGATAAATGGAATACCGGTGTGTATGTTTCCTTTAAAGTGCCGATTCCTGGAATCTGACTGGCTGATACCCCTCTGAAGTGGTTCCATAAAATCTGGTATACGGAAAAGAAAGCGTTGATAAATACAAGTGTCTTTTAATACACTCTTTGCTGTGCTCTTGAGGATCCTTGTGATATTTTAAGCTCTAGTTGAATGATAGGTGTCGCATTTTAAATCATTTTCGTAGTTAGAAATTATGAAACGCCCTGTTAAAAGCAAGGAAGTTTTTATGGCCGTTGAAGTAAAACAAAATGCCTGACAAAGTATGACTTGGACAGATTCCAAGTGCTTGTACAAATGTGCTAAAGAAATTATACTTTGAGTATACAGCTTGTCCAAAGTCATCCATTATTAATACTATTAGTAATATCTTCAGTAAAGGCTTTGATGCATAAATATTTCTGATAAAGGTAGGTTGTGTACTTTTTTCCAACTGAGCAATCTTGCTTTCATAAAATATACCAACATTTTAATGACTAATGATTAACATGGTGTAATACACAGTTCAAAATTAAAGGCTCAAATGCTGTACATGAGAGGTTAAGCTCCCCCTGGCAGTTTTACAAGGCGACGCCGGATAGTTAGCCACGTGACACACGTGAACTGCGTGATACCGCGACACGCCTACCGGGGTATGCCGCGAAATACCTCACCCATTTTGAATGGCTGCATCTGTACATACTGTATACAGTACAGTTTGCATACGGTAATATGTTTATGTTCCTAAATCAATCTCTTTTATGAGCATGTGAAAGGCATGGTGAATCGATTGTCAAAAATTACTGTACTTTGCATGATTGGAAACAAATGCGTGATTGCGAAATGCTGTGGTGTTACTTTTACAAAGACGGTCAATGAAAAAAAGAATGTTGACCAGGGCAATACTTTGAGTTTACACTTACAGCTTGTCCAAGGTCATTCATTATTAATACTATTAGTAATATCTTCGTTAAAGACTTTGATGGCGACAGCTCAAACATGAGAGGTTGAGCTTTATTAGCTCCACCTTGCGGAAATTCCGGATACTATTATTTTGCTTGTCGTATTATAGGAGAATTTACGGTAACTAGTGGTATTTACCGGTAACTCGCGGTATTTACCGGTAACTTGCGGTAGACTGTGTACAGCGTACCGGAAAATAATCTGGTATCGCCCGCACATTTTGAATGGCTGCATCTGTATTTACATGAGCAGGGTCAGTGGCTGGTCATCGTGCTGACCCTCAGACTCTCCCCGGCTACAACTCCCAGCCTGCCTCGTGGTACCCTGAGTGTCTAGGTGCGCTTCCTCCTCACCACCGGGAGAGGGAGCTACAATATTAAACACAGTTGAACACAACACCAGGAATGAGTTTAACTTCACTTTTTACTTGAAGAGCAGGTCTGTCGCCTTCTTCTAGCTTTATTGCTCTGGGGAGTGCCTCACAATTACCATACTAAAAAGTGAGCAAGGGAGTGTGTTAAAACTACCTCTCATGACACAGTCCCTCTGAGGACAGAGAATTGTCCACATGAAATGTCAAAACTGCAGGACAGAAGACAAGACTGACACGGAGCCCAGGTTTCTGTCCGTGAAGAAAAAAAATACTGCCCCTGGGTTCTGTTTAGGATTTTGGGCTTTCATATGAAGGAAAGCAGAGCTTTCACTGGCCCATTACCGAAGTTTATTGGGAAATAAAATAAAGAAAAAGCTAGAAAAGAAGAGTGGACACAGTGTGTCCACACCACACTTTTCCCTGGATCACGATCAGAGATCAAATAAAACTTCTCTCACATTAAACAAACCACCCCATACGAACATTAAATATGAATATAGTAATGTATCCCTGTCTAGGGGAGCCAGGTATTAGACTGGCTGTAGCTGCTCACAGACACAGCGCTACCTACAAACTACAACTCCCATAAACACCTTGAGTCACTTCCTGACTGTGTCACAGTCCCTATTCTTCCTGGCTGTGGTGACGTCATAAGGTCCCTCCCCATTCTGACAGCTTCACAGTCACCGGCGCGCAAGAGAGACTCACACGGGATTTCTTTTTTAAAAGTTTATTTTCTCAAAAAAAAAACATGGGAGGGTTTCCAGAGATATTTACAAGTCAGGAATACAGCAGACCAGTAGCGAAGTATATCTCCCTCTCTCGTATATGTTATTTTTCCATTTAAATGTTTTTTTTATTATAACGCATTTAAACACGACACAACATCATCGTTTCTAATATTACAATTATATTTATGACATCATCTCACTAACTGCCATTAAACCCGTCTCCCAGTATGAGCAGTGGGACAGAGAGCTGGGAGAGAGTCAGCCTGTGATCATGAGTCAGTGACGGGTTTAATCTCCACACTGACAGCAGGCAGCAGCTCAAGGTCTTTATCTGAATCCCCAGTCCAGAAGACAGGATATATCTTCTCCCCCTGAGTGAAGACCATGTCAGTGAAAGTGTAGAGATGAGCTCTGGACTCCACTGTGTAAAATGAGACCTTCCTCTCCTCAATATCCACACACACCCCCAGCTTCCTGGGCCGCAGACCGAGGGGGAGAGGGGTCTCAGGGTCAGTGAGAGCAGAGAAAGGGTGAGAGCCCAGACACCAGTAGCCCTGCTGGGGAGAAAACCTGAACCCCCCTTTCCTTTCTGCAGACTCTCTGGTCACTCCTATTCTCCACCAGTCATTCACCTCCACCTCCCAGTAGTGTCTCCCTGAGGTGAAGGCCTCCCTGCTCACAACACAGCGCCTGTAATCAAATCTGTGAGGATTGTCAGAGAGACTCTTCCACTGTCCCCATCTCACTCTCTTCCCATCCTCAGACAGGCCGAGCTGACACTGAGCTGTATCAGGGTTCAGAGTCACAGCAGCTGGGGAAAAAAACAGCAAACATCACAAAAGGCTCCTGCCGATTACAGTCCAACTCAACTCCATTAGACTGTGAAATGTCTTTGTCCCCAAATACACAGAGAGAGAAAAACAAGTCAATTACTAATGACTTCTCTTCCCTGCCAGAGAAACGACATATTCTGACATTGTTTCACTAAGTATTACACATGGGAGTGATCCCCAATATCTTCTAAATACAAACATTAAACATTTGTTTTCATAGCGATGAAACGTTATTTTTTTAAACGACATTATTAATAAACACAGGACCAACCGGACTGCAGGAGAAATTACAGCATGACCACTTGCTTTCAAACACTTCAAAACCCACCACAACGACCTGTATACTGCAAGAAACTGGACAGCCTGTCTGTTAAACCGGGTTATTTCAAATCCCAGTTCAGCAGCTCGTTCATCTTCTCTAAGACCATTTTTCTGATGACGCAGAATAAAAAAGTGCTAAATTCAAAGACTGCATAATACTTGTTTGTTACAGAAAAAAAATTCAATGGAAAAAGCAAAACCTTGCTGAAATAAAGGACTTCACACTTACTTTGAACATGTGAAGAAATATCCAAAGTAATTATGAATATAATTCAAATTAAACTAGAAATAACAATAATAATTATATCTGATAGGAGACAGTAGGAGCAGTATTAATTCTTAATACTTAATACTGAATAAATACTCTCCCTTTGTCTGTCTGTCAATTTAGTGAAAATCAAAGAGATTCCACTCAGGTCTTATTTTCTTTTTTTACTCCTGGAGTCTAGAAAGGCTGACGCAGCTACCCACATGAATTTATAAAAACCTGCAAAATGCTAATTTGTTACAGAAAAAAAACATAATGGAAAGAACAAAACCTTGTGAAATAGAAGAAAACCCACCACACTTACTTTGAAAATGTCAAGAAATATCCAAAATATTCAATGTTTAACCAGAAATAACATATCCAGAAACCCGGAGAGAAACAGAGGCGCTCACCCTGACTGCTGAGTCGTGCTCAGCTGTTTGCCTCTCTGATAGGACACACCAGCTGTCAATCAGTGAGCTCTGACCACTGCGAGATGGGGGGTGAGGCTTATACATGTTCAGTGTGAATGTGGGGTTTTAATCGCTCTTTCGCTGATCTGCCAGTCAATCAAGTGACGATGAAAGAGACTTTTATCAGCTGTTATTTTTTTACTACTGTAGCCTAGAAAGAATGACACAGATACCTGCATAAACTTATAAAAACACCTGACTCATTTCTAGACAGAACCCCATTAGATCTGTGATGCCCTGTGATGCCCTCTCCTGGACAAGAGTGGAAACTGCAGCCTGATCCCTGTTGCCATCATAACAACACCTTCCACTGATATTTCACACTTGTTCTGTGTAGAAGAGGACACAGTGTCAAACACTGACTTATTCCACAGGAGAGTCTATCAGTCTGGAAACACAGACAACCTCTAGACCTGTTTGAAATGAGGACCCCAATATCACAGGCGAACACCCCAATACACACTCACTCTGTATGTATTGCTCTGGAAAAGCAAAGCAAAAGAGGGAAGAACACCAAACAAGATGAATAAGGCCACTAACTGTACAAAAAGAAAAACAATCCTAACAATGGAGAAAAACATAAAAATAATCCTTATATTGCAAAAAAACCCTCAACTGACTTCCAAGGACTTAGCAACAGCTTTAAAGCCCTTTAAGAGAGATAGTGCTTCTCTTGTGCCTTCATTCAATCCTGACCAGACCTGCCTTCACTCCCCTTTTATACACTGCAGGGCTGTATAGACTGTTACACATACTGAGATTGGGGAGCATATGGGGAAAAACATTCATGCCCAGATGAAAATAAACTTTTCTTATTTGATACATCCTCCTGTAAATCTGGATATATAAAAACAGAAAAATAGGGTTTGTTGTATGTTCTGCTTTTTGGCCCAGTCTTACAAGACTTACGGTAATCAGGAAAAAGGTCACTGCTGTTAGGAGACATATGGTAGTTAAACAGGTACATGCAGCAGAAATTGCCCCCAGGTACCAGGGATGCTTTACAGGGATTCCGATCTAGTTTATGTCATTTTCACATAGGAAATTCATTTTTAAACCTGGAGTGGGAGGATATTTTTTAAGCCCAGAGTAAGAGAGAGAGAGACAGAGGACAACAAGCTGCAGGAGAGCCCAGAGAAAGAGAGAGACAGACAGAGGACAACAAGCTGCAGGAGAGCCCAAATATATTTATGTGAAGAGAGTCTTGCAACATCATTTTTATCTAGTCTGTAACAGTGTTGTTTCATAGAATTTGGACAGCTTTTTTGTTATGAGTGGCTCAATTCCTCATTCCTCCTGATATTCCACAGTTATTCCTAAATCCAGTGTCACTGGCTCTGCCACATTCAGCCTGTAGACCCTCAGTCAGGAGTGAGCAGAGACCAGAGCACATGGCCTTCAGGGAAAATTAGTTTTCTTCACTGTCAGCCCCTTCATCAGGAGAGACTCATACTGAACATTAAACTGAAACACATTGGGAAAAATGTTCCTCACACTTTCAGCTCAGAGGAAGAGATAACTACTGGCCATTAGACTGAAACACAGTGTGGAGACAGAAATACCCACATTGAAGCTTGGATTGATCTTCACAGAATCCCATTTAGATTTCGTGTAGGATGTTGCAGAAACACAAGACTGAAATACATCCACTTCAGTGTACACACCCAGAACAACAATCTCAAACTACAAAGAGATTCTGAGACTAAATGCAATAACGAAGGAAAGCAAGCTTAATATCTTCATACCACAGGCCCCTCTGTTATCAAGAGCAGACAGCCCTACCTGCAGCACTGCAGATCCACCTCCATTCTGAAACACAGAGACACATCACTGTTAATCACAGCCACACACCTGAACACAGAGACACAGACACTGTTAATCACAGTCACACACTGGAACACAGAGATTCAGACACTGTTAATCACAGACATACACTGGAACACAGAGATTCAGACACTGTTAATCACAGACATACACTGGAACACAGAGATACAGACACTGTTAATCACAGACACACACTGGAACACAGAGATACAGACACTGTTAATCACAGTCACACACTGGTAATAATATGTCTGTCAGTCAGCAGAGTTTCACACAGTGTACATACGTGATTTAGGGATAGGAGCTCGCTTCACAGCATCTGCAGAGAGAGTAGATCTTTATTGTATTAAAAACCTTTATAGCTTCTTACCTGTTATTATAGCAGAGTTTATACTACAGTCTGCAGTCAGTTCATTTCAGGATCCCCAGTGTAGCGGCGAGGCTTATTAATAAGAAAGAATTAAGTGTTCTGAGCCTTCCCAAATGAGGCCCCATTTCTCTGTTCATCTCTGTGGTGCAGCCACAGAGAAACTATTCATGCAGGCTGATTTAAGATGTTTTCTTTTGATAAGAAACAAGCTCCCAAAGGGGGATGCACTTAGCTAAGCCTGGCTATCATGATCAATGGTCATCCATTGGCGCCTATCTGTCTAGGGAGTGCCAGTTGGACATCTGGACTGCATTACTAAGTGTCAGGAGTAAGTGACTCATATCTCACCTTGATCAACCAATCAGGGACTGGTAGGGCCGAGTAACCCACGTGGGACTCTGATGCCCATGGAACTTAAGATTCAGTAAGATTCTGGAGAGGATTCTGTGGACTGTTCTAAAGGGAATTCAAAGGAGAATTCCAGGGCAGGACAGCCCAGGAGCAGAAGGCTCCCAAGGGCAGGACATTCTCGCAGCGCACCTCCTGACCATCCTGAGACTCAGCCCGGACAACCACGGAACGGCCAGTGTGTCCGAGTGCCAGAACTTTCCTTTGTTCTAAGAGTCTAGAGTGGAGGTTGCCAGAGAGTAACTGTTTCTTTGTGCCCACAGGAGATCTGAATCCCCAGAAATTGGATGAGTATTCAACTTCAATGCATTACAGCTTGAGAATTCAATTGTTGTCCCAACCAGTTGATATCAATTTTATTCCTAAGAGTTATGTACTTGTTTTGAGTATCTAATGTAGAAGTTATAACCAAGTTCATTTACGAAATGGTATAAATGAATGATATACTGAACGTATGTCCTCTTGATATGTGTAACACTTTGTAACTGATTGAATATATACCTTTTGTATTCTGATAACCCTCTCGATAAGATCTGTTAGGTTTATATGCATATTCTATGTATTAATAAATGTATCCTCGTGTATTAGTACCTGTGTGTGCGCGTTGTTTGAGTTATGTCGCATGGTTGGACTCTAAAGCCATCAAAGAATCAACTTTGTGATTTACTGCTACAATTAATAATTGTCTCAGTAAATGCCCAAACCCTACAGAACTGATGCCTTCAGAGAGCCACTACATTACATTTTGGCTATGATTACATATTTGGCGTCCCTGAGCCGGTTTTCTTACACCAGTCTCCACTGCAGTGTGGATCAAAGTGTCAGTGAGTGTGAGCAGCAGTGGCTGTAAGACTGGAGTCTCACTCAATAAGACTGAGCAGCACAAGGCAATAAGAGACACAGACACATCACAGGACACCCTGGAGTCTGATCCTTGTGCCATTGAGAGATGAGAAATAAACACAGTCTGCTGTCCATAGCACTGAGTATTGACAGGTCTCACACTGACTGAGTGACCTGTACCCACAGTGACCAGTATCACTGACTAAGTGACCTTTACCCACAGTGACCATTATCACTGACTTAGTGACCTGTACCCACAGTGACCAGTATCACTGACTGAGTGACCTGTACCCACAGTGACCAGAATCACTGACTGAGTGTCCTGTACCCACAGTGACCAGTATCACTCACTGAATGACCTGTACCCACAGTGACCAGTATCACTGACTGAGTGACCTGTACCCACAGTGACCAGTATCACTGACTGAGTGACCTGTACCCACAGTGACCAGTATTTCTGACTGAATGACCTGTACCCACAAAACTCCTTATCCTCAGTGTCTGTTTTGACTGTGACTGAATTTCAATGTTATTCATTTCTTAATGTTGTGTTTAAGGGGATGAATATTCAGAAAACCTTCTAATGTACCTGAATTCCAGCTCCAGTACATCTGTATTTGGTGTACTTGGGAAAGTTATACACAATAGATTTTGGCTGGGAACAGTTTTTTTTGCATATTATCAGCCTAGAGCTTTAGAAAACATGATACACCAGAGAGTTTAAGAACTACATTGATCACTTGTTGGCTTTAAGGGTACATCACACAGACCATAGAACACTTACCCAGTTCTCTCTTAAGTAAGGGGTTCACTGCAAATAATAAAGACATTCAATGGATAGTTTAGCATGTGGAACAAGATTGAAAAATAATCTAATATTTCACACAATCCCAAAATACAAAATAGTCCAAGGACTGAAAGAAAAATGCTTCTGTAAATTGACAAAAAAATATATGAAAAAACATTAAAAGAAAATCAAAACTGCATTTTGAATGTGGACTTGTCTTGAATCTTAGACGTAGTGGGCTTTAAAGAGTCTGTTATTTCAAATTACAGTGCATACAGTAAAGTCTTAAAATTGCACAATTTACTTACCTTGTGATGCCAATAGTGTCTCCTGCTCTGTAAGAAACAGACAATCAGTAACGCTGATACAGGCCTTTGCACTGGCACAGGTATTTAAAGACTCCCTCTATAATATAATATAATATAATATAATATAATATAATATAATATAATATAATATAATATAATATAATATAATGAGACATGATTCAGATTCCCGTAGTGTCTCTCCATTCTGAAAACCAGACAGCAGAGGTCCTGCATTGACTGCAGTCTAGAGTTCTGTCTTCAGTGTGTGGAACAGAAACACTGCCACACTCTAAACAGCTCTTCAGAGCTGATCAGTACAACACAGGTCACTGAACAGAAAGAGCCCCAGTCCTGAGGAACAGCTTCTCTCCTCAGCTCACACTGTCTCTCTCTCTCTCTCTTTCTCTCTCTCTCTCTCTCTCTCTGGCACAAGCTGAGTGAGGTTCTCTAGAGCTTCCAGAGTGGGCTCACTGAGACAGAACAAACCACAGCAGGGATCTTCTCTACTGGGCTCACTGGTAGGGATGAACATGTGTGCAGCTCATGAGATGTTTGTATTTGGCTTTAGAGAATTAATACATTTACAATGCATTACAAGTAAAGGTTGTTTCTTAAGGATAGTATCTAAGAGAACATCAGTTGCATTAACAGTGGCTGAGTTCCACAAAGTGCTCAATATAACTACTGAAATATAGTGTGGATTTGGCCAAGTGTTTGAGTGTTTCCACAGGAACACTGAACACATTCTGTTCTGAAATCAACATAACCACTAACCCACTCTTCTCCAAGGGGTAAGAGAAATTATGGAGCCCAGCAGGAAGATTCTGGATGTGCTGGGCTGCTGTGGGTTTCTATCACAGCTGAAAAGTTCAGATGTTCACTGTTGTCCATATATGCTGATGAAACAACTCCTGACAGCGTTAAGACTGACTCACCCCCACTGGATAAAAGCTCACAGTGAGACTCACCTGAAGAGAGAGAGCTGCTTTAACACTAGAGAGGCTGGTTCTGTAACTGCTAGGATGGCTGTTGTGGGCCGGCACTGGCTCTGACTGATAGGAATACTATAGATCTCCCAGCACAGCACTTTCTGAGAAGATGATCTCCTGGGGTCTTCAGTTCTAGACATGGTGTCTGTACACTGACTCCTCTTATCAAGAGTTTGGTGTCTTGTGCTGCTCATACATTGTCAAATAGTGGGATTTAAAACCGAACCTAGCACACACATACAGTATCTATAATGAGCACATACTGTCCATTCTTCTCCATTGGATCACCAGAAGTACTGATGCTGCTACAGTAACAGCTGCTGTTAGGAAGAGAGTCACCATCCATCCAGAGGGAGCAGGGAAAAAGTCTCCTGGAAAACAGGACAGGAATATTATCCCAAAGAAGCATTAATGTGTTAGGTGTTAATGAAATCTAACATACAGTAAGTGAAAGAAAAAATCATTTGGATTTGAATTTGAATTTCAATCTATATCTATTGAATTTGCAAAGGCCTTTATCAACAGTTTTAAATGTTTCACACTCATACTTTTTGGTTTGGTTTGTGAAACATTTTTAAAATCTGAAGACGGAAGGGCTTCAGAGACAGATTGCTGAATTGCTCGGTTGACACGCCAGGTACAGTAGGGTCAGGGTTAGCATTCCCATACTACTTAGATTATTATTACGCTCAGCGCTGGATTTTGGGACCTAAGTCAGCTTTCTCCAAGTTCTTTTCAGAGACTGTTGGCTGCCTGGACAGTGCAGTGCAGACAAAAATTGTAAGAAAACATTATTGAATCTAATAAATTTGCAATCTGTCAGGTCCCAAAACAATTGCATCAATCTAATATGATTTGATTATCGTATTTCAGGAAATATATTAGATCTTATATGTTACAAAAACATATAAAATACATAGCCTAACTACCATTTAAAATGTAATGTGGCTTACAGACTTTGTTTTGGAAAAAAAAATATTAATGGAAAATTAGTATGTGAATATCCACAGATGTCCACATCATCTACAATGTTGCTTCCTTTCATCTAAATTGCCTAGAATAGATAATCTAGATGCCAGTATTTACCCCACTGTTTTAAGAGCAATAATTAAAATTATATAAAAAGTCTTATCAGTGGTGTATGGAAGCCCGTTTCCACCAGGGAGTAAAAAAAAAACACGCTATGGTATCTCGCAATTGGGACTTAGTATCTCAGAATTAAGACTTAGTTTCTCAGAATTATGACTTTATATCTCACAATTTCAACTTTTAATCTCACATTTGTGACTTCGAAATAGCCCACATTTCATTGTCTGTCCTTTTGTTATTGTAATGGATTCCGGTTCTAGGGCTTGTGTCCTCGCTGCTCCCACCCTGAGCATTACAGAACAGAGTAAATATGAAGCCTTGAGCGATGATAATAAGCTCCTAGTGCAGGTTGTGCTCAGTGTCCCAGGTGTGTTAAATCCTGGGTGTGTGTTATGAGCTATACCTCAGCTGTGTTGCAGGTGAGCTCCAGTATTCATGTTTAATACTCACTGGCTATGTGGAGCTGAGATCCCCAGTCTGGCTCAGGAAGAGCACTTCTCACCAGGCAGGAGAAGATGTTGGACTCCTGTTTGACTGAGATGTAGCTGCTGACAATGAGGAGCCCCTGACTGTCTGTGTCCACTGTGGGGGGCTGTGATGTCACCCCGTTTCCATCCCTGTCTGTCCAGATCACTGCAGGTTGAGGGAACCAGCCCTCTGATCTGCACAGCAGCTGGGCCTGATCTCCTCCAGGGGAGTGGAGAGACACTGACACAGCTGCCAATATTGAAATAAAAGTCACATTCTGCAAACTGGAGTGAGATATAATAATATAATCTGTGTTCTAGAGTGACTCAACAAGTAAAGGTGAATTTATTCTTTTTGGGAAAACATGACAATGTTCTGAGTTTCAGAGTGAACACAATTCAAGAGAAGGTTTTGGTTTTCCACTTTTACTTTTAGAAAGTGTCACTTTCAACCATCACTATGATCTGAGATGTTTGTCATGTGATTTGTCACTGCTGGGATCATAGTCAGACAGGTTTCTTATTAATGTCAACTTTGTCAGACTATGTTTGAAGTGCTCCTCAGTGGAAGTTACCTTTACCATTACATACTGTATAGCATCTATCAGTGATATTCAATACATTCACATTGTCATGGACTTGTTATCATACAAATGTTTTATAGAATTGCTATTATGCAGCACAACAATTATTTTGTGGAAAATGATTAATTACATTTTAAACACTCACCTCTAACAGACAGGTCAATAACAGTGTTATCATCCATGACATCAGACAGGACCATACATCTGTACTTTCCGTGATCAGAGCGAGTGATGTTTCTCAGTGTTAAAGACACGTTGCCTCTGGAGAGCTCATTGGAGGAAAGCTTTACCCTTCCCTTGTAGGCTGGGTCCTGTGTGTCAGAGTTACACTTGCGGTTCTGGTACAGACACACTGGGGCTGTATGATCTTCTCTAAACCACCTGATATCAAGGTCCTCTGCGCTGATGCTGGGTAAGAGGTAACAGGGCAGGACAGCATCTTCACCAGGGGACACAACTACAGGAGCAGCTGGACCAACAACCTGTAACACCTCTGAAAGAGAAAGAGCATACAGACTGAGCCTCCCCTTCTACACAGGTGCTCACAGTGTGAGCTGGTACAGCACTGTCTCAGGAGCAGCCTACACTGACCCCAGTAATGGTGAGGATTTAGTGATGTTTTAGTTTTAACTCATTTGGATTGATTGGAAACCCTCCTGTTGTCCTGTCTCATTATGAAGCAAACCTACCAGTCTGGGTTAGCCCTTTGAGTAATGTCACTAAGTTTATATTTAGGGATGTTATCGCTTCATTGGTTTGGCTTTGTTTAAAAGTGTATAAACTGTGTACACTGGAGGTTGCGGCAGTCAGGTATGAATACTAAATTCCTGTCAGTCAAATGTATTAAGTGGTCAGGTTAATAACATTATTATTGTTAGTTGTGAGTCAAAATAAGTATAATTATCATATTAAATAGTAAAATACATGTTATGGTAAATTTGAATCCTTAAACTCTGTGAAGTTGCTCCCTCACAAACAACACAATGAAACCCCCCACATTCATTAGTTCTGCATTTGTACCAGTTTGTGTTGTTGAAGCAGCATTTGTTCGTTCTCAAGATATTGTTTAGCGCCTTGTTTTTTCATGAGTGTGACATCACTCAGCCCCCCTACAGCAGGGCAGGAGAAGCAAACCAGCCTCATTCCTGCTCTCTTTGTGCCAGCTTGTGTGTTGAAAGTAGCTTTCAAGCTGATTTCATTCCCGAGATACAGAGTCTTATTTTTCAAGTCACCTGACTGCCTAGACAACGCCAGCTGTTTGCTTTCTCAGCCTGTCCAGAGGCAGGGGGATGTGAAATGACATCTGTCTGCAGTATCTTAATACACCACAAGAGCTGCCATTTTAGCCTCTTGAGAGGGAACTTTAGCAAACAATTGTACTTTCTAAGAAGAATGTAAGTAGCATGTCCTGATACCTCATAGCTGTGTCGATATTTTTGAAAACTGAAGATGTGAACTAAGGAGCTTCTCATTGTATCCTTATTAAATCATTATTGAATTCAAAAGACCTTTCTGTTAGCTGAGTTTTTAAAACTGAGTTTTTTTTGTCTAGTGCTCACTATTCTATTACTGAGAGACACCACTGAGAGACACAACCTATTCTGCTCTTTGTTAAGAGACCTAAACCAGAATGCTGAATGTAAGGACCGATTCTATAAAACATCTGTAAATGGTTTGCAGTGAATGTTCTTGTAGTGCTATTGGTGATTATGGCTTTAGGGCTGTGAGTGTTCTTGTAGTGCTATTGGTGATTATGGCTTTAGGGCTGTGAGTGTTCTTGTACTGCTATTGACCATTTCTTTTATTTTATTCATATTGGTGAAGGAAATGATCTGAGCACCACAGGCCTAAGCTATCAGCTGTAGACTGGAGTTTAGCCTCTGCCTTAGACGTGTCCACAATCACTGTATCACCAGACTCTGTCCTGGGCTCCTCCAGTCATCTGTCTACAATGTGAGAAGAGCAGGACGAATGGCTGAGCCTTGAGCAGAGCTAGTGGAGATCAATGTCATTGTGCTGCTCTGCTGGTTGAATCTGACACATTGGGTGGAGCGATGGCTCTGTGGCTCAGGATCTGAGCCTGTGGCTGGAAGGTTGCTGGTTTGAATCCTCCGGCTGGCAAAGAAATTCTTCTCTGTATAAATGGCTGACCCTGTGCTCTGACCCCAAACTTCTCTCCCTGTCTGTGTGTTTCATGGAGAGCAAGTTGGGGTACAGTATGTGAAAAGACACATTCCTAATGCAAGAAATTGTATATGGCCAATAAAGTTATCTTACTTTATTGAGGTCTGTCTGTAAGGAAAGAAATAATCCAGAACATAAGCTGTGGTTTAACTCTCATGTTAACAGTTTCCCTACATGTTTTCCCATCATGAGGGGTTAAAACTGAATGATTCTGGTAACACTGCACAAGAATGTTTATTCAGACAGACACTATGTGCTTATTGAACAGTGATGTGTAAATCATACCATCTGTGTTTGGGGTACGTGTGTGTTTAGGTCTCACTGCATGTCTGCAGCACTTAGGAGACTGAATAGGTTTGTTCTCCCTGTGACTCCTTAAAAGTCATAAAGTCTGTTTATGCTGTTAGTTATTGTGAGGATTATCTCACAATGCCAGCACCCATAGCACCCTGCAACTCATGACTGGCAACCCACTGAAGCTCAGCAGGTGTGAGCCTGGTCGGTACCTGGATGAGAGACCTCCTGGGAAAAACTAAGGTTGCTGCTGGAAGAGGTGTTAGTGGGGCCAGCAGGGGGCACTCACCCTGTGGTCCATGTGGGTCCTGATGCCCCAGTATAGTGATGGGGACACTATACTGTAAATCAAGTGCTGTCCTTTGAATGAGATGTAAAACTGAGGTCCTGACTCTCTGTGGTCATTAGAAACCTGAGGGAATCTCTCAAAAAAAGTAGGGATGTAACCCCGGCATCCTGGCCAAATTTCTCATTAGCCCTTACCTATCATGGCCTCCTAATAATCTCCATCTATGAATTGGTTTCTCTTTTCTCCTCCCCAATGATAGCTGGTGTGTGGGGAGTGTACTGGCGCACTATGGCTGCTGTCGTATCATCCAGGTGGGGCTGCACACTGGTGTGGGTGGAGGGGATCCCCATTACCTGTAAAGCACTTTGAGTGGAGTGTCCAGAAAAGCACTACATAAGTGTAAGCAATTATTACTACCTGTGGACTGTCATCTGTGTGAGCTTAGAGCTTGAAGGGGACAGTGTGGATATTTGAGGCACATGGGAGAGTATTTTGGCTCTATGATCACTGAACAACTGGAGCTAAACCTGCAGACAATCCTGGACATTATCATGAACACAGTGGTTTAAAGAAGGAAACAAGAAGGACATGAGGAAGAAGGGGAGGAGTGTGGCAGAGACTGAAGGGGTTAAAGGGGAAGACATGTCTGATCCCTAAGGAACACCCTTGAACAGCTCCATGCCCATGAGGAATTCCAGTGGGCACACAGGAGGAGAGCCTTACCGAGACATGGTTAAATGTCTAAGGAGTGAGAAAAGGCCTTTTAAAAGTAAGCTCCAGACTCCCCTGTTTCATCCTGGGTGATTTTAACAATTGTAAGATGAATAAAGACCTGACTTCATATTGTCTGCTTGACCAGGGCACAGAAAACAGCCTCTGTTACAGTAATATAAAAACATGGCTAATGAAATGAGAGAGTCTCTCTTCACTGTACCTGATACTGAAGCAGAGGACTGGAGGAAAAGCAACAGAGTCACAGAGAGCCACTCTGAACTGTCAGACTTCATACTTGCAGTACAGAAACACTGAGATTAGTCAGACAGTATACCTGAAACAATGAAAGACTCTGTCATAATCTCTGATATACAGATGCAGCCATTCAAAATGGGTGAGGTATTTCGCGGCATACCCCGGTGGGCGTGTCGCGGTGTCACGCGGTATCACGTGGTGTCACGTATCATTTGACGCTCTGCCGGAAACTATCCGGCGTCACCTTGTAAAACCGCCAGGGGGAGCTTAACCTCTCATTTACAGCATTTGAGCCTTTAATTTTGAACTGTGTATTACAGCATGCTAATCATCAGTCATTAAAATGTTGGTATATTTTATGAAAGCAAGATTGCTCAGTTGGACAAAAGTACACAACCTACCTTTATCAGAAATATTTATGCATCAAAGCCTTTACTGAAGATATTACTAATAGTATTAATAATGGATGACTTTGGACAAGCTGTATACTTGGAAAAATACACACCGGTATTCCATTTCTCCCTAAACATTGTAAGCTTCGAAGTCTTTAACTAACGTGATACCGGAGTCAACAAGCATACTTTTAGAATTTGATTAAAAGGGAATATAATATGGAATCGCGTATCTCAAGAATTTAATAACGGTATGATTATATCCGTGTACTGCGGCAGGGCTGTATAGGGCTGTTTCGCCTGCCTGTTCATGTGAGCTGTCTTGTAGCCTACTGGTCTAGGTGCGTGACTACCAACTGGCAGGTTGTGTGTTTGAATCCAGCTGGTGCTGGACTTTTCATTTTTATTTATTTATTTTTTAATCGCGTAACATAAACATATTACCGTATGCAAACTGTACTGTATACAGTATGTATATGTATATTTAATGTCTTAACTGTGCCCGTTTAAGTATTGAATATTCATATCTAATTTTACCACTGAAGGGAAATCTTAGTAGCTGAGCATAAAAAAATAGGAGCATACTGTAACGCGTGTGAAGGCCATAAACAATATTAATTTTGGAACATAAACATACAGTATATGGCTGGTCTCGGTACTTTAAAGGAAACATACACGAAACATGGTTTCTTTATGACCAGAATCGGTCTTGAGATATTTTTAACTTGATTTACAGTATTTGAGAGGTATGTCTTAACACCGATACTACAGTGCTTAAGTACTGCTCACGTATATGTTTCAAGATTTATATTATGCATTTCATACGGTCAAATTACTTTTGAGCAACTAATAAGAAGCGCGAAACGGTATGCGTTTTAGTTTCGTTTTGTGCTGGGACCCGTGGATTGATTAGAGATATCAAGTACATACAAGTCATTTTTTAAATGTTGTAGTTCGTCTTGAAAAAATGTTACGAGTACATCATCTATCAACAATTACACAGGTTCTGTTTCCATATTGCGGATTTTGGTTACGTAATATTATTTTCTAGATTTCACGTTGTGAATATGATGGGATGTCTGATGGGATGTTTCTAAAAATCCATCCTCTGTAAAAAGTCTTCTCTAGTTGTCCTGCATATGTATTCGCTAATGAAGCTGTGTGTTCTGAGCCTGGATCTCTACATTTCTGTATGAACCAGCTTGGAGGGCTAAAGACAGCTTGTGTTTAAATTGAGTGTAAGGCAATTTATGCTTCTAAAGTCATAGTCAGCATTTATTTTTGTACTGTGTTCGGTGTTAAGACATACCTCTCAAATACTGTAAATCAAGTTAAAAATATCTCAAGACCGATTCTGGTCATAAAGAAACCATGTTTCGTGTATGTTTTCTTTAAAGTACCAAGACCAGCTATATACTGTATGTTTACGTTCCAAAATTAATATCATTTATGGCCTTCACACGCGTTACAGTATGCTCCTATTCTTTTTATGCTCAGCTACTAAGATTTCCCTTCAGTGGTAAAATTCAATATCTACAACGGGCACAGTAAAGACGTTTACAGTAAGTCTTTCTACAACAGACCAACGGACCACGAGTGCACCTGTCGGTCAACCAATCACGCACCGCGGTACCCCGTGTCATCTTACCTGCGGTACGTGTCTGTACCGCTCACTTTGAATGGCTGCATCTGTAAAGAAATAACCTGATTAATCAGAATTCATCTCAGAATTCAGAATTCAGATTAGTCAGAATTCAGGAATTTTCTCTGACTTGTAAGAATAACAATTAATGTTTGGTCACACTTCAACTTAGAAAAACAGAAACTGGAATGGGCCTAATCAATTACATTAAAAAATCAGTCAGATATAATCTACAGTAGGAAATAGAAAAAAGTCAAATATCTCAAATTTAGTATTTCAAATAATTAAACAAAAAAACCTTGATGTTGGTTTACATTTAAAAATCAACTCTGATAGGACAATATTCATCTCTAAAATAAACACTGTTGTAACAATTCAAATAGTAAGCTTTCATTGACACAGACACTCATACTGAATGATCCAGCTGTAGTACAACAGTGGGGAGTGTCTCTGCTTCAGTGCTGACCTGACTGTTCACTCACACACTGCTGGATCTGTTTGATCTCACTGTCACTCCAGCACACAGCAGCTTCAGTCCTGACCTGACTGTTCACTCACACACTGCTGTACCTGACTGATCTCACTGTCACTCCAGCACACAGCAGCTTCAGTGCTGACCTGACTGTTCACTCACACACTGCTGTAACCAACCTGATCGCACTGTCACTCCAGCACACAGCAGCTTCAGACTTTAAGTTGAATCTTCTTCAGCATATACAGTAGATCAACTCTTGGATCAGTGACTGTGTTGTCTCAGAGCTGGTCTGTAAGTATTATTATGTGCTGTAAGTATTATTATAAGACTTCATTAGGTGAAGTCTTTTATCCTGTTTAATCCTCCATCTTATTTACAGTAACTGCTGTTCACTGCTGCTGGGACAAAGTTCTCTTCCTTCTTTCACTTTACCTGAACATACCTGTTCTTTCAGCACAGACTCACCCAGCCTGCAGAGCAACATTCCCATTGAGCTGAGCCTGTGTCTGAGCAGTGAACAAGGGCAGGAGAGCAGGTGGAAACAGTCAGAGCTTGAATCTTGTTTATTGTTCCATTTCTGTCATTGAGTTTTAATTTGCCCAGAGAGGTATTGATCTATTTAGTATAATTAACGTTGTGTTTATTTTGTAAACAGTTGCAGTTGCAGAAACAGTACAGTGAGCAGGACAGGGACACTCAGAGCTGTGGTCTGAGCTCTTTTCCAGAGACAGTACAGCGAGCAGGACAGGGACACTCAGAGCTGTGGTCTGAGCTCTTTTCCAGAGGCAGTACAGCGAGCAGGACAGAGACACTCAGAGCTGTGGTCTGAGCTCTTTTCCAGAGACGGTGTGATGAGTCGCAGAGTCTCAGCCGTAATGTTTCCCTCAGACCTTTTCATTTGTGTTGTTTCCTTCTGATGAGACCTGTGTCTTGTGAACAGAGCATGAAGACAGTACAATTATAAGGAGAGAGGGACTGATCAGGGTGGTATTATTCAGTCTAGGTGTGTTGTTTTCATTCTTTACTGAACTCTGTTGATAGTCCTGAATATCTCTCCTGTCTGTCCGGTCAGTTTAAACATTTTTAGATAATGAGACTGAAGAAAAAGGTTTAATTTTACATACCAAAGATATTTTGAATCCAGGTGGGGCTGCATATTGGTGGTGGTGGAGGGGAGTCCCCATTACCTATAAAGCACTTTGAGTGGAGTGTCCAGAAAAGCACTATATAAGTGTAAGCAATTGCTGTATTATTATTATATTAATGGTGCACAATTAATAAACATTGATTTCAAAATTTTTTGCTGGATGTAAGACAAACATGTTTAAGTGGTGAATACTTGCACCTAGACAAATACACAGTACTCAAGACAACTCTAAATTTATAAAATACAATTCTACCAAACCTCGAGGATATCTACTCTGTTTGATGCCTCAAGAAGGCCAGGTCTATCCTCAGGGACCCCAGTCACCCTAACCACAATATGTTCTCTCTACTACCATCCAGAAAACGATGCCAGTATACAGACCAAGACCAACAGTTTTTGTAACAGCTTCTTCTCCCAGGCAACCACAGCAGATACCTGCAATTACCCAAACAGCTGCTGGCTCAGAACACACATGAAGAGTGCTAAATATCTCCTATCCTTTGTGTCACCTTCGCACAATCTGTAAACTGTACTTTAAATAGCAATTGAGTTGCTGTATCATTCTTAATCTAATCCCTATACATTTATGTCCTTCTTCACTTCTATCTAATTAAACCTTGATTGATTGATGGTGGTATTTTTCTTTTAACTGTTTAATCATTAACTTCTTAGACGTAAAACCGAGGTCCTGACTCTCTGGTAATTTAAAATCCCAGGGCGTTTCTCAAAAAGAGTAGGGGTGTAACCCAGGTGTCCAGGCCAAATTCCCAAAGAAGGGAATTAAGTGCAAGTGGAAGAAAGAGAGAGGAAGGAAGGAGAAGGGAGACAGGAAGAATCATCATTTCCATATTTTTTTCTCCATATTTGAGTGGTGGGAGACATCCGTCTTCTGTCCAGGTATTCTGAAAAGCTTCTCCCTCTTTGCCAGCTCAGTTAGTGGCTTCTCAAGCAGTGGTTTCTTTTCACTGTAAAGTGTCCTTTCATACACGGGAAACTTGTTGCTTACACTTCTCTTCTCCTGGCTCAGCTTATACAGACTGCTGCAGGAAGCACAGCTGCTGCCAGATCCTGTAGTTACTGTTTGCATTCCTGCAAAACCCTTTAGTTTATCCAGCTGAGATGTGCTACCCAGCAGTAAATGTCCAGCTAGTGTTTTGTCACTATTTAGCTTCAGGGAATTTGATGTCAACCAGAAGCTGAGTCATGCAAATAAAAGATAAGGGATGGAAGGGGGAGACCAGAATGGGAAGACATTTCAACATAGAGTAGATCTGAGTATCATCTGCATAACAGTGAAGGATTTCTGAGTAAACACTAGGCCAGATTGTTTGCTTAAGCATTCCAGGTGCCATCCATTTAGTTTCAGATTGCAAAGCTGAGGTGTGTACCATGGACAGCAGCATTTGAAGGAAACTGATCTGAGTGAGTTAATCCAAAGTACCAGTCAATGCAGTGTTTAGATTATTGACTAGGTCAGCTGTCCTGATAACCAGTCTTGTAAAAGAGGAGAACAAATTACAGCATTAAAGAAATCAGTGTGGTTCAGAGATTTTAGATTTCTAGATCAGATTGTGCATTTATATCTCACTAAAGAATGAGGGATACAGACAAAAATAATACAGATTTGTAATCAGAAATTTGTAGGTCATTTTCAAGAATATCAAAATTTTAGAGGCATTCTGGCCAGAACTGCAAACAGGATCACGTGTTTGACCAAAGGCATGAGTGGGAAAATTCACCAATTAAGAGAAATAAAAGCAGTCCACAGTGGAGAAAAACCAAAAGCAAATTTACAGTGCAAGGAGTCAATATGAATGTTAAAATCACCAAGCAACAGCACTGGACAGGCCATAGTGCTTAGTGTTGTCTGTAGTTCAGACAGTTGAATATAAAGACAGGCAGGACTTAGAAGGATGACAAGCAAGCAAAATTAACAGACTGGGGCCACAGAGCTTAAGTAAGGTACTCAAAGAAGGTACAGAATAAATAGAGAGCTCCTTGATTATAAGACCATCAGAGTGTGGTTTGCCTTCAGAAGTAGAACCTGGAGCTCTTATGGGCCGGTGCTGTCAAGTAAGCCGAACCCTATGCAATGCTTAGTACGGTTTTGAGAAACAAATCCAAAAGTAAAAAAAATCAGGATAAAGTGCGCGGAAAGAGTTTGCCATAGCAAAGTGCTCAGCAGGGTGAGTGACTCCGATACCAAGCGTCGGGCAGTGAAGAGGACAGGTGCGAGGGATTAATTAGATGATAAGATTAATTAGGTGCCATGGTCGTAACAGGAGGGACAGTTTGATTTTATAAAATAAGCTCATTTGGTTGTTGCAAGATCTCGGTTGTGCACAGAATGTCATCACATCTATCAGTGCATGAAATTGTCTCAAATTGAAGGACTCTCTTCATGGCATTACACAATATTTACATATCAGTTAGAAATTTGGAATGTTTCTTTTTGGAAATGAAGCCGTTCCAGATCCAGACCAGTCTCTGGAAAAGAGCTCAGACCACAGCTCTGAGTGTCCCTGTCCTGCTATCTGTACTGTCTCTGGAAAAGAGCTCAAGAAGTTAATGATTAAACAATTAAAAGAAAAATACCACCATCAATCAATCAAGGTTTAATTAGAAGTGAAGAAGGACATAAATGTATAGGGATTAGATTAAGAACGATACAGCAACTCAATTGCTATTTAAAGTACAGTTTACAGATTGTGCGAAGGTGACACAAAGGATAGGAGATATTTAGCACTCTTCATGTGTGTTCTGAGCCAGCAGCTGTTTGGGTAATTGCAGGTATTTGCTGTGGTTGCCTGGGAGAAGAAGCTGTTACAAAAACTGTTGGTCTTGGTCTATATACTGGCATCGTTTTCTGGATGGTAGTAGAGAGAACATGTTGTGGTTAGGGTGACTGGGGTCCCTGAGGATAGACCTGGCCTTCTTGAGGCATCAAACAGAGTAGATATCCTCGAGGTTTGGTAGCGAGCAGCCAGTAGTGTTTTGAGACAGTTTCACCACCCTCTAGACCTTGCGCTCTCTGGGGGGGTGTAGGGGGGGGCAGTTACCATACCAGGCAGTGATAGAGCTAATTAGGATGTTTTCAGTGGTGTACCTGTAGAAGTTGAAAAGCATGCGTGACAGCAAGCTGAACTTCTTTAGTCTGCGGAGAAAGAATAGGCGCTGCCGTGCTGTCTTGGCAACATGGTTGGTGTGGTGGGGCCAGGTTAGATTGTCTGTGATGTGAAACTGTTGACTCTCTCCACTGCTGACCCACTGACATGAATGAGTGCTTCTTCTCTGGCTTTGAACTGTATTTAGCCCATCTGGGGCAGGTCATGGTGTGCTTTCAAACCATCTGTGATCAGTGTGCCACCCTCTTGGGAAGAGTGAAACTTCAAAACAATGCAAATGTCCAAGAGAGAGACACAGGAGACCCTTCAGGACTGTACACGGTGTGACAAGAAGAAAATCCTCTTGGCTCCAGACTTCATCAGAAATGACATGACTGCTTGGTCTTACCAGTAAGAAGGTTATGTGGTTTTTAAAACATTCCCTTTTTAAACATGATTCAGAATTGTATTTTATAAATTTAGAGTTGTCTTGAGTACTCTGTATTTGTCTAGGTGCAAGTATTCACCACTTAAACATGTTTGTCTTACATCCAGCAAAAAATTTTGAAATCAATGTTTATTAATTGAGCACCATTAATATAATAATAATACAGCAATTGCTTACACTTATATAGTGCCTTTCTGGACACTCCACTCAAAGCGCTTTACAGGTAATGGGGACTCCCCTCCACCACCACCAATATGCAGCCCCACCTGGATTCAAAATATCTTTGGTATGTAAAATTAAACCTTTTTCTTCAGTCTCATTATCTAAAAATGTTTAAACTGACCGGACAGACAGGAGAGATATCCAGGACTATCAACAGAGTTCAGTCAAGAATGAAAACAACAAACCTAGACTGAATAATACCACCCTGATCAGTCCCTCTCTCCTTATAATTGTACTGTCTTCATGCTCTGTTCACAAGACACAGGTCTCATCAGAAGGAAACAACACAAATGAAAAGGTCTGAGGGAAACATTACGGCTGAGACTCTGCGACTCATCACACCGTCTCTGGAAAAGAGCTCAGACCACAGCTCTGAGTGTCCCTGTCCTGCTCACTGTACTGTTTCTGCAACTGCACTTACATAAAAAACACAACGTTAATTATACTAAATAGATCAATACCTCTCTGGGCAAATTAAAACTCAATGACAGAAATGGAACAATAAACAAGATTCAAGCTCTGACTGTTCCCACCTGCTCTCCTGCCCTTGTTCACTGCTCAGACACAGGCTCAGCTCAGTGGGAATGTTGCTCTGCAGGCTGGGTGAGTCTGTGCTAAAAGAACAGGTATATTCAGGTAAAGTGAAAGAAGGAAGAGAACTTGGTCCCCGCAGCAGTGAACAGCAGTTACTGTAAATAAGATGGAGGATTAAACAGGATAAAAGACTTCACCTAATGAAGTCTTATAATAATACTTACAGCACATAATAATACTTACAGACCAGCTCTGAGACAACACAGTCACTGATCCAAGAGTTGATCTACTGTATATGCTGAAGAAGATTCAACTTAAAGTCTGAAGCTGCTGTGTGCTGGAGTGACAGTGCGATCAGGTTGGTTACAGCAGTGTGTGAGTGAACAGTCAGGTCAGCACTGAAGCAGAGACACTCCCCACTGTTGTACTACAGCTGGGTCATTCAGTATGAGTGTCTGTGTCAATGAAAGCTTACTATTCGAATTGTTGCAACTGTAGTTTAATGGTAAGGGCTGCCAGTTAGAATATGTCTTTATCTAAGATACGAAATCTGACCACAGTGTTTATTTTAGAGATGAATATTGTCCTATCAGAGTTGATTTTTAAATGTAAACCAACATCAAGGTTTTTTTGTTTAATTATTTGAAATACTAAATTTGAGATATTTGACTTTTTTCTATTTCCTACTGTAGATTATATCTGACTGATTTTTTAATGTAATTGATTAGTCCCATTCCAGTTTCTGTTTTTCTAAGTTGAAGTGTGACCAAACATTAATTGTTATTCTTACAAGTCAGAGAAAATTCCTGAATTCTGACTAATCTGAATTCTGAATTCTGAGATGAATTCTGATTAATCAGGTTATTTCTTTATATCAGAGATTATGACAGAGTCTTTCATTGTTTCAGGTATACTGTCTGACTAATCTCAGTGTTTCTGTACTGCAAGTATGAAGTCTGACAGTTCAGAGTAGCTCTCTGTGACTCTGTTGCTTTTCCTCCAGTCCTCTGCTTCAGTATCAGGTACAGTGAAGAGAGACTCTCTCATTTCATTAGCCATGTTTTTATATTACTGTAACAGAGGCTGTTTTCTGTGCCCTGGTCAAGCAGACAATATGAAGTCAGGTCTTTATTCATCTTACAATTGTTAAAATCACCCAGGATGAAACTGGGGAGTCTGGAGCTTATTTTTAAAAGGCCTTTTCTCACTCCTTAGACATTTAACCATGTCTCGGTAAGGCTCTCCTCCTGTGTGCCCACTGGAATTCCTCATGGGCATGGAGCTGTTCAAGGGTGTTCCTTAGGGATCAGACATGTCTTCCCCTTTAACCCCTTCAGTCTCTGCCACACTCCTCCCCTTCTTCCTCATGTCCTTCTTGTTTCCTTCTTTAAACCACTGTGTTCATGATAATGTCCAGGATTGTCTGCAGGTTTAGCTCCAGTTGTTCAGTGATCATAGAGCCAAAATACTCTCCCATGTGCCTCAAATATCCACACTGTCCCCTTCAAGCTCTAAGCTCACACAGATGACAGTCCACAGGTAGTAATAATTGCTTACACTTATGTAGTGCTTTTCTAGACACTCCACTCAAAGTGCTTTACAGGTAATGGGGATCCCCTCCACCCACACCAGTGTGCAGCCCCACCTGGATGATACGACAGCAGCCATAGTGCGCCAGTACACTCCCCACACACCAGCTATCATTGGGGAGGAGGAAAGAGAAACCAATTCATAGATGGAGATCATTAGGTACCCATGATAGGTAAGGGCTAATGAGAAATTTGGCCAGGATGCCGGGGTTACACCCCTACTTTTTTTGAGAGATTCCCTCGGGTTTCTAATGACCACAGAGAGTCAGGACCTCAGTTTTACATCTCATTCAAAGGACAGCACTTGATTTACAGTATAGTGTCCCCATCACTATACTGGGGCATTAGGACCCACATGGACCACAGGGTGAGTGCCCCCTGCTGGCCCCACTAACACCTCTTCCAGCAGCAACCTTAGTTTTTCCCAGGAGGTCTCTCATTCAGGTACCGACCAGGCTCACACCTGCTGAGCTTCAGTGGGTTGCGAGTTGTGAGTTGCAGGGTGCTATGGGTGCTGGCATTGTGAGATAATCCTCACAATAACTAACAGCATAAACAGACTTTATGACTTTTAAGGAGTCACAGGGAGAACAAACCTATTCAGTCTCCTAAGTGCTGCAGACATGCAGTGAGACCTAAACACACACGTACCCCAAACACAGATGGTATGATTTACACATCACTGTTCAATAAGCACATAGTGTCTGTCTGAATAAACATTCTTGTGCAGTGTTACCAGAATCATTCAGTTTTAACCCCTCATGATGGGAAAACATGTAGGGAAACTGTTAACATGAGAGTTAAACCACAGCTTATGTTCTGGATTATTTCTTTCCTTACAGACAGACCTCAATAAAGTAAGATAACTTTATTGGCCATATACAATTTCTTGCATTAGGAATGTGTCTTTTCACATACTGTACCCCAGCTTGCTCTCCATGAAACACACAGACAGGGAGAGAAGTTTGGGGTTAGAGCACAGGGTCAGCCATTTATACAGAGAAGAATTTCTTTGCCAGCCGGAGGATTCAAACCAGCAACCTTCCAGCCATAGGCTCAGATCCTGAGCCACAGAGCCATCGCTCCACCCAATGTGTCAGATTCAACCAGCAGAGCAGCACAATGACATTGATCTCCACTAGCTCTGCTCAAGGCTCAGCCATTCCTCCTGCTCTTCTCACATTGTAGACAGATGACTGGAGGAGCCCAGGACAGAGTCTGGTGATACAGTGATTGTGGACACGTCTAAGGCAGAGGCTAAACTCCAGTCTACAGCTGATAGCTTAGGCCTGTGGTGCTCAGATCATTTCCTTCACCAATATGAATAAAATAAAAGAAATGGTCAATAGCAGTACAAGAACACTCACAGCCCTAAAGCCATAATCACCAATAGCACTACAAGAACACTCACAGCCCTAAAGCCATAATCACCAATAGCACTACAAGAACATTCACTGCAAACCATTTACAGATGTTTTATAGAATCGGTCCTTACATTCAGCATTCTGGTTTAGGTCTCTTAACAAAGAGCAGAATAGGTTGTGTCTCTCAGTGGTGTCTCTCAGTAATAGAATAGTGAGCACTAGACAAAAAAAACTCAGTTTTAAAAACTCAGCTAACAGAAAGGTCTTTTGAATTCAATAATGATTTAATAAGGATACAATGAGAAGCTCCTTAGTTCACATCTTCAGTTTTCAAAAATATCGACACAGCTATGAAGTATCAGGACATGCTACTTACATTCTTCTTAGAAAGTACAATTGTTTGCTAAAGTTCCCTCTCAAGAGGCTAAAATGGCAGCTCTTGTGGTGTATTAAGATACTGCAGACAGATGTCATTTCACATCCCCCTGCCTCTGGACAGGCTGAGAAAGCAAACAGCTGGCGTTGTCTAGGCAGTCAGGTGACTTGAAAAATAAGACTCTGTATCTCGGGAATGAAATCAGCTTGAAAGCTACTTTCAACACACAAGCTGGCACAAAGAGAGCAGGAATGAGGCTGGTTTGCTTCTCCTGCCCTGCTGTAGGGGGGCTGAGTGATGTCACACTCATGAAAAAACAAGGCGCTAAACAATATCTTGAGAACGAACAAATGCTGCTTCAACAACACAAACTGGTACAAATGCAGAACTAATGAATGTGGGGGGTTTCATTGTGTTGTTTGTGAGGGAGCAACTTCACAGAGTTTAAGGATTCAAATTTACCATAACATGTATTTTACTATTTAATATGATAATTATACTTATTTTGACTCACAACTAACAATAATAATGTTATTAACCTGACCACTTAATACATTTGACTGACAGGAATTTAGTATTCATACCTGACTGCCGCAACCTCCAGTGTACACAGTTTATACACTTTTAAACAAAGCCAAACCAATGAAGCGATAACATCCCTAAATATAAACTTAGTGACATTACTCAAAGGGCTAACCCAGACTGGTAGGTTTGCTTCATAATGAGACAGGACAACAGGAGGGTTTCCAATCAATCCAAATGAGTTAAAACTAAAACATCACTAAATCCTCACCATTACTGGGGTCAGTGTAGGCTGCTCCTGAGACAGTGCTGTACCAGCTCACACTGTGAGCACCTGTGTAGAAGGGGAGGCTCAGTCTGTATGCTCTTTCTCTTTCAGAGGTGTTACAGGTTGTTGGTCCAGCTGCTCCTGTAGTTGTGTCCCCTGGTGAAGATGCTGTCCTGCCCTGTTACCTCTTACCCAGCATCAGCGCAGAGGACCTTGATATCAGGTGGTTTAGAGAAGATCATACAGCCCCAGTGTGTCTGTACCAGAACCGCAAGTGTAACTCTGACACACAAGACCCAGCCTACAAGGGAAGGGTAAAGCTTTCCTCCAATGAGCTCTCCAGAGGCAACGTGTCTTTAACACTGAGAAACATCACTCGCTCTGATCACGGAAAGTACAGATGTATGGTCCTGTCTGATGTCATGGATGATAACACTGTTATTGACCTGTCTGTTAGAGGTGAGTGTTTAAAATGTAATTAATCATTTTCCACAAAATAATTGTTGTGCTGCATAATAGCAATTCTATAAAACATTTGTATGATAACAAGTCCATGACAATGTGAATGTATTGAATATCACTGATAGATGCTATACAGTATGTAATGGTAAAGGTAACTTCCACTGAGGAGCACTTCAAACATAGTCTGACAAAGTTGACATTAATAAGAAACCTGTCTGACTATGATCCCAGCAGTGACAAATCACATGACAAACATCTCAGATCATACAGATGCAGCCATTCAAAATGGGTGAGGTATTTCGCGGCATACCCCGGTGGGCGTGTCGCGGTATCACGCAGTATCACGCAGTATCACGCGGTGTCACGTGTGTCACATGACTAACTATCCGGCGTCGCCTTGTAAAACCGCCAGGGTTTAACCTCTCATGTACAGCATTTGAGCCTTTAATTTTGAACTGTGTATTACAGCATGTTAATCATCAGTCATTTAAATGTTGGTATATATTATGAAAGCAAGATTGCTCAGTTGGACAGAAGTACACAACCTACCTTTATCAGAAATATTTATGCATCAAAGCCTTTACTGAAGATATTACTAATAGTATTGATAATGGATGACTTTGGACAAGCTGTATACTCAAAGTATAATTTCTTTAGCACATTTGTACAAGCACTTGGAATCTGTCCAAGCCATACTTTGTCAGGCATTTTGTTTTACTTCAACGGGGCATAAAAACTTCCTTGCTTTTAACAGGGCGTTTCATAATTTCTAGCTACGAAAATGATTTAAAATGCGACACCTATCATTCAACTAGAGCTTAAAATATCACAAGGAAAAATACACACCGGTATTCCATTTCTCCCTAAACATTGTAAGCTTCGAAGTCTTTAACTAACGTGATACCGGAGTCAACAAGCATACTTTTAGAATTTGATTAAAAGGTAATATAATATGGAATCGCGTATCTAAAGAATTTAATAACGGTATGATTATATCCGTGTACTGCGACAGGGCTGTGTAGGGCTGTTTCGCCTGCTTGTTCATGCAAGCTGTCTTGTAGCCTACTGGTCTAGGTGCGTGACTACCAACTGGCAGGTTGTGTGTTTGAATCCAGCTGGTGCTGGACTTTTCTTTTAACAAACATTTCTTCGAAAAAATAGGTAAGCGATATTATGGACAATCAATTGACTTTTATATTTCAAAATATCGCAACATGATCGATATTTGCGATATTTTGAATATATCTTCCCTTCTGACAGCGGTTCCTGCTTCTATTGTGTGTGTGTGTGCAACAGTAAATTTTTATAGAGAAATGGAGGCTGGACAGTATGCGTTACAATATAAACATTTATATTGATTTAAATCGTGTTCTGATTTAAATCGCAAACGCGTGTTTAATTATGTGTTTTTTAATCATGATCAGGCTAATGCATTTCTACATTTTCTGTATGAACCAGCTTAGAGGTTCATACAGAAAGACAGCTTGTGTTTAAATTGAGTGTAAGGTAATTTATGCTTCTAAAGTCATGGTCAGTATTGTTGTACTGTGCTGTACTGTGTCACAGTATTTTATAGCGTTTTTATTGCGTTATTAAATCCGGTGGCGCTGTGTTAGTTTCCTGACTCACTTAAACTGCGACACTGATCATTCATCTCTAAAAAAACTTTATTTTATATAGCGTTTTAAGCGAATAGGTAATTAGATTGCTCATAAACCTAATCACTTTTTCTACATAAACACAGCGAGATTGCTCTCTGAAAATGCTTTTCCTTTATTTTTAAAGTAGGCTCAGATTTCAACTATAGATCGTATTATTATAAACTTTCTTGGAAAAATGTATTTTATGTAAACCATGTTTGCTATTAATTCATTTAGGGCTAAAATACGTTCATTGTCTTCTAATCGAGTCGAGTTGACATTGGAAGCCTGCCACACCCGGACCGTTAAACCAACGCATTAGCACGTCAAAGCCCATTGAGCCAGTATTGGCTTTAGTATCCCCCCCTTCTCCCCTCAATTCAATTCAATTCAATTCAAGGTGTTTTATTTGCATGACAGATGGGTACAAGCAGTGTTGGGTACTGTATGTATATTGTAACGCTTACGGCAGACAGGCACTGTGTAGGAGCCGGCGCACCAGAGCAGCGCCTGCAATTTTTATATTTATAACTTAGTTTTTAAAATTAGTCAAGCAATACGAAGCATCTCCTTTTACTTAGTGCCTGAGCATACTGCAACGCGTCTGAAGCCCATAAACGATATTAATTTTGGAACTTAAACATACAGTATATGGCTGGTCTCGGTACTTTAAAGAAAACATACACACCAGTATTCCATTTCTCCCTAAACATTTTAAGCATCGAAGTCTTTAACTAACGTGATACCGGAGTCAACAAGCATACTTTTAGAATTTGATTAAAAGGGAATATAATATGGAATCGCGTATCTCCAGAATTTAAAGACCAGACAATCGCAAACTCGTTTTCAATAAAATTATTTTATTCATTCAGCAGTTTGTGAGAGGGACATCCAGCAGGGAGAGACACACACACCGGTTTTCATTGACAACATTGTTTTTTTTTCAATTCCTCTTGTCTAACAGGAATGTTTTGTTTGTGGACAGACTGTTAGACAAGAGGAAAAGACCGCCTCCTCCTACGAAGCATTTCGTTGATCCGATCACGAATTCTTTTCCAGTCGTACGCAGCAAGGGTTAAGAATCTCCGATTCACCATCGTACTAATGGTTTCCCGGAGATTGGGTTAAAATAAAACAAAAAACATACTAACAACTGTGCCATCCTACTCCTTAGTTAATACATTTTATTATTCATAAACAGTTAACATTGTTTAATATTTACACGAGCAAAATATTTTGAATTATATTTAACCCTATTTTTTCTTCAGTTTTGTATTTAACTTATTATATGATAGTCAGACTTAATGCATATTTGAACAATGAAAATATATTTTTACAAGATTTTACATTAAGCACTTAAAATTAATATGGTTAATAATAGTAAACTGTAACATGCTGTAACAAGATCGGTTACAAGAAGAAAATGCTTTCAGAGAAAATGTTTCAACCAAACCTGTTTCCACACACCCTGCCCCCACTACCATTAGAATATACACAAACATTTTAGCGTTTCATTCTGAGCAGAAGACCCTCACACCTGAAGAGTGCTGGCTGTGACGAATTAAACCGGTTTTACAGGTTTCAATCACAGACCATGTGACATGGGACTCAGTAAACTACAGTAACACCGTATTTGATAACGCTTTAAAAACGCTATAAAATAATGGGACTTGGCACAGAACAAGTTTACAACACAGTACAAAGATAAATGCTGACCATGACTTTAGAAGCATAAATTGCCTTACACTCAATTTAAACACAAGCTGTCTTTAGCCCTCTAAGCTGGTTCATACAGAAATGTAGAGATCCAGGCTCAGAACACACAGCTTCATTAGCGAATACATATGCAGGACAACTAGAGAAGACGTTTTACAGAGGGTGGATTTTTAGAAACATCCCATCAGACATCCCATCATATTCACAACGTGAAATCTAGAAAATAATATTACGTAACCAAAATCCGCAATATGGAAACAGAACCTGTGTAATTGTTGATAGATGATGTACTCGTAACATTTTTTCAAGACGAACTACAACATTTAAAAAATGACTTGTATGTACTTGATATCTCTAATCAATCCACGGGTCCCAGCACAAAACGAAAGTAAAACGCATACCGTTTCTCGCTTCTTATTGCTCAAAAGTAATTTGACCGTATGAAATGCATAATATAAACCTAGAAACATATACGTGAGCAGTACTTAAGCACTGTAGTATCGGTGTTAAGACATACCTCTCAAATACTGTAAATCAAGTTAAAAATATCTCAAGACCGATTCTGGTCGTAATGAAACCATGCAAGGGAGTTTTTATGTCCGTTGCAGTTCTTTTGCAACATGAATATAATTGTATCGTTATTAATTTCTTGAGATACGCGATTCCATATTATATTCCCTTTTAATCAAATTCTAAAAGTATGCTTGTTGACTCCGGTATTACGTTAGTTAAAGACTTCGAAGCTTACAATGTTTAGGGAGAAATGGAATACCGGTGTGTATTTTTTTCTTTAAAGTACCGAGACCAGCCATATACTGTATGTTTATGTTAAGATTTCCCTTCAGTGGTAAAATTAGATATGAATATTCAATACTTAAACGGGCACAGTTAAGACATTAAATATACATATACATATTGTATACAGTACAGTTTGCATACGGTAATATAATTATGTTACGCGATTAAAAAATAAATAAATAAAACTGGAAGGTCCAGCACCACCATTATGTTTATATGGTTGTTTTTGTTGGTTGGTTGTTATTATGGTTATTAATAATACGATCTATAGTTGAAATCTGAGCCTAAATAAAAAGAAAAAGCAAGTGATTAGGTTTATGAGCAATCTAATTACTTATTCGTTTAAAACGCTATATAAAATAAAGTGTATTATTAATTTTTAAAATACATGACTTTGCTAAGATTTATTTGAAAATAAAAACAATTACAACCGCCAGGGGAGAGAGAGAACAGGGGAGGGATGTTGGTTCTGCATAAGGGGCGGGGCTATGGAAATTAGGTCTGTTTGGGAATGTGTAGTTACATGTTCTGGCTGTTTGTGAATTATCGTTGTTGAGTATGGAGTGTTGAGGTATTGATTTTGTGTAATGCTTTATGTTTAAAATTGAGGTGGATTTTGTTTATGATAAACAGGATAAACTGGGATGGGAGGAAGGTTTGGTTTTGCATAAGGGGCGGGGTTATGATAATTGGAGGACTTTGCGAGTGTAAAATGGTTTGATTATTTGATTTTGTATTGTGGTTGTTATCTATGTTTTTTGTTGTATTATGTTTATATGGTTGTTTTTGTTGGTTGGTTGTTATTATGGTTATTAATAATACGATCTATAGTTGAAATCTGAGCCTAAATAAAAAGAAAAAGCAAGTGATTAGGTTTATGAGCAATCTAATTACTTATTCGTTTAAAAAGCTATATAAAATAAAGTTTATTATTAATTTGCTGGACAGAGCGGTGGACATTATTATGCATGAGACAAAGATAACGATCCTGATCAGTTTAGAAATCTGTGTACGCTGTAAGGTTTTTACTTCTTAAACTTTTAAAATACACGTTTTGAATAGAAAGAAATCCTCTTCCTGGTATAGCACACCAGCACGTCTTTTTTGTCCAATCAGAGGGGTGTCAGATGGTGTCAGCCAATCACCATTCTGCGTTGGGTAGCAACGGGTGACTGTTCTCAGGCGGAAGATGTAAGCAGCTTAATGTTCGTGTTAAATATTTTTTTTAATTCAATTAAACGGGCACAGTTAAGACATTAAATATACATATACATACTGTATACAGTACAGTTTGCATACGGTAATATGTTTATGTTACGCGATTAAAAAATAAATACATAAAAATGAAAAGTCCAACACCAGCTGGATTCGAACACACAACCTACCAGCTGGTAGTCACGCACCTTGACCAGTAGGCTACAAAACAGCTCGCATGAACAGACAGGCGAAAGAGCCCTACATAGCTCTGCCGCAGTACACTGATATAATCATACCGTTATTAAATTCTTTAGATACGCGATTCCATATTATATTCCCTTTTAATCAAATTCTAAAAGTATGCTTGTTGACTCCGGTATCACGTTAGTTAAAGACTTCGAAGCTTACAATGTTTAGGGAGAAATGGAATACCGGTGTGTATTTTTCCTTGTGATATTTTAAGCTCTAGTTGAATGATAGGTGTCACATTTTAAATCATTTTCGTAGCTAGAAATTATGAAACGCCCTGTTAAAAGCAAGGAAGTTTTTATGCCCGTTGAAGTAAAACAAAATGCCTGACAAAGTATGGCTTGGACAGATTCCAAGTGCTTGTACAAATGTGCTAAAGAAATTATACTTTGAGTATACAGCTTGTCCAAAGTCATCCATTATTAATACTATTAGTAATATCTTCAGTAAAGGCTTTGATGCATAAATATTTCTGATAAAGGTAGGTTGTGTACTTTTGTCCAACTGAGCAATCTTGCTTTCATAAAATATACCAACATTTGAATGACTGATGATTAACATGCTGTAATACACAGTTCAAAATTAAAGGCTCGAATGCTGTACATGAGAGGTTAAGCTCCCCCTGGCGGTTTTACAAGGCGACGCTGGATAGCTAGTCACGTGACACACGTGATACCGCGTGATACCCCGGTGGGCGTGTTGCGGTATGCCGTGAAATACCTCACCCATTTTGAATGGCTGCATCTGTACAAATGTCAATTTTTTTTGTAGATTTAAAGGTGTTCTCTGTTTTCAAAGGATAGGTTCTTAATTGGCATAATGATTTGGTATTGATTTTGTATCGTTGTATTATAAAGTTTGTGCTTTCTGTGTTTATATCGTATTGTGAACTTATTTTTTAAACAAATGCTTACAAAGGCAAACACGGCACACATCTGTTTATACCAGTGGTGAATTGTACATTTTTATTAAGTACAAGCTACTGTGCACTTCTGGGAGTATAACAGGTTCGATATAAAGTGGCAAAAATATAAAAGGGGAAAATACCCCAGACTGCGTGTAAAGCCCTCGTTGTGACTTTTTTAGATTAAAATGGTGTACTGTGCACGAAATGTTGCAGAAACACAATCTGATATTTTGATAATTATTATTTTAATAATTTGATCAAATTGAGGCCCAGGATCCAAATCTTCAGTTCTGATTTTTTTAAGTGATATCTTTCCTTCCTGTCGTGGAAGTCACACGATGTGAGCAATTGTTTTTTTTACGTTGCGATCCAAAGAGCCTCAGACGCACTGTAACCAAACCAGGATGGATTCTGCTGGGAGCCGGACTGAGCTCATTCTCACTCCCTGTGCTAAAAACAGAATAAGCTCTTCCCCGAACATCGTCTACAGTTGCTGGATGGTGCTCTGCGTCTTACTGCTCTGGCAATTACTTTGACGAAAGACAGATCACTTGTGCGCTTTTAACCTTCTCGCAGCTACGGGCGAGACTGACGCTCACGAGATGAAGGCACCCGCTGGAACACATTCTCTAACTTTCACAATCGCGACAGACTTCGCTGTGTCAGTGTTCTGTGTAAAACGTCGGTTTGAACATCATGGGAGCTGTTTTTAATAAGCTGCTGAGAAAAGAATATTTTAATCTTCCTGCTGTCAGTAGTATTGTGAATATAGTTGACCCTTACCTGAATGAAAACAGGATGTAAAGGAAGGGTTTCAGAAATCAAACAAAGCTTTATTCCCGTGCTTACAGTCTGGGTAATGGGAGACTGCGCTGTTCTGCTTCCTATGGTCATATACGGGTTTTTCGCATGAAGCCGTATTGAACAGTATTTCTCGCGTTGTGAACGTGTGCACACAGCGGTCCCCCGGGTTCCAGTTCGTGCGTAATTACGCATCGATGAAAAACCGGAGGTGGAAAAAGGGTGTGGAAATATCCACAAGTCGTGGTCTTTAAAATGCATTTGGTTTGACGGCGTTCTGTGCTTCCATTGCGAAGATATGGACAAAAGAATATTCGTGCTTGGTCAAAAAAATGTCATAAAACCGAAAAAGTAAAGGCTGAGAAATCATCCACAATGTATTTTATACACAAAGCAAGTGTTTTTGTAACTCTAAGAGGTTTCGTGAAAGCGCTACAGGCGTGCCAAAATCGTTTTCGAACTTCGAGCTAACTTTACCCCGGTATTGAGAAGAGGATCATGGTGACACTCAAATCACCTGTCTTTGCTTCTTTCGAGAACTAATGGCTTATTGAGGTGCAAACATCGGTTCAAATCAAGACTCTCTGATACTGCAGTTGCTTCTTTGAGAGTTTCTTCAAATCTTTCAACTGAACGTCGATATCGAGGGATATTAACGGTAAAATCTTACTGATTTTGGTTTTCTTTTGATCGAAATTGTATTAAAATTTGAGCCTCTTTCACAGTTGTATAATATTTTCCCCTGCATCCTCAGATAAAAATTCTAAATACCACAAAGTTACAATATATGGAATAGCATTTATTTTTAATTGTATTTTAACATTTGCATTTATTTAGAGCTACATTTAGTGCTAGATAAAGATAACATTACTAATATTGATGGAGTAGAAATGTAAGATGAATTTTTGAGCTAAAAGTCCTTAAGCGCCTCCTGTAACAGCTAAGGACTCATAGCAAGATTATTTTTTTTTCAAACCCAAACTTTGCTATTGCATTGCGCGTTATGTAAACACGACCAGTTCCGGTTTCTGGTGAGTGCATTTTTTTCAAACTGAAATTCACAAGAACAGTTTTCAAGATGCGCCATGTCCCAAAACCGTTTATCAGGACTACTATTAATATCAGGTGAAAGCAGTACAAAACATAAATTTAGCCAAAATATTAAGAGACTATTGTCTGTCAGCTACTAAGCCATGTTCAGCCAACGCTAGAAATATTGCTGCTCTCCTACAGTAGCAAAAGACCGCCAACCCGACTTAGAAACAGAACACAAAGGCACAAACCGACGGAATTGGGATTCGAACACACGCGTGCAGAGCCCAATAGATTAGCATTGCAAATCCGTGCCAAAACTATTGAGATACATCAGAATCGTACCTGAATGTGGCTTGACTTCTTTGGATTTTAGGAAATTTATTTCAGCGTGTTTATTTTTTCTGCCTGTGATCTCGGAAAGAAAGACCCACTACCTGTTCACCGAAATATTCCTGGAGTTTGCTGTGGTTTAAGAGGAGTGTATGAAGGTAATAAAGGAGGGAGGACACGCGAATTGTATAACCGCTGAACTCGGACATACAGCGTCCCCAGCCTTTGCTGGAGATTAACAGTTCAGAAAACGGCTGTCTCGAGCAGAAACTGATCTCCCTGCTTCAGTTAAGGTTATTGGAATCAAAGGTTACTGTGGGGTTTAGCGCTTATATCTCTCTTCTCTGGCTAAACAGAGAAGTTTAAGTTTTCTACTGTAAAGTATAGAAATAGACAAAAAAGCTAAAATACTTCAGGAAGGCCTAGCAGATGGGAAAGTTTATAAAATGTTCTGTAAATCAATTTCCCTCGATTTCCGAACTCTCTGTTCGAGCTCTGATATAATCTCTCTGCTCCTGCCGCTGTCACTGGGAGAGTGACTGCATTCCGTAGAGCTACAGGTTGATTTCACAATGCCACGTTTAATTAAATAAAGGAGAAACCGCAGGGACAACAGATATGTTTTAATAAATCTTCTTCTGGTTTTATATTTCGGTCTTTCACATTTGAATACATACTTTGCAGTAAATCTTTCCTCGATTACAGGCAACCCAAACTTAAGGCAGAATCAAAGCCTATTTGACTTTCTGCTAATCACATTGAAGTGTTCACGAAGCATTTCCCTGCCCATCATGTGCCAGCAAACCGGTTTATCCGTTTTCCTCTCCTGTCATTGTCAGCGAGCACAACAAGACGGGAAAATGAAAGACAGAGAAAAGCTATTAGCTGTCAGGAGTGGGATTTGAAAACACACCTCTATTCAGAGACCAGAACACCCAAGCAACAGGGAGTATGAGTCTTTGCATGTGGTGCCTTAGACCACTCGGCCATCCTGACAAATTCCACCGTTGTAGGATTAACGGTTTTGGAGCATGTACTATATTGTTAATACTCTTATTTAAATAAGCTTAAATTCGCATACTGTTATTCAGAGAGCGCAACCAGTCTGACCCCCTACAACTTTCTGTGCCCGCTGAGTAAATCTTAAAACAGCTGCAGCCAGAGTAGCCGTAATGGCAACACAGTGCTTGAAGTCCAGCTATTCTTATTTCTTCTGCAGAACCACTGGTATCGGAATATACTGATCCGCATAAGAAGCGCTTTCGGTTTCTGATCGTTTTTATTGAGCGCTGCTCTAAACTTTACATTTGCTCGTACTAGTTTTTCCCATGAAAAAAGACATTTCCCTCGTTACATGATTTCACTTTTTTTTCTTTTCAACAAGTAGAAAGAAATAAAATATAATTCCATATAAGAAACACAGGATGGATGGTTGGTGGTCTAAGGCGTTGCGTTTAGGTTGCAGCTTTTCCTGGAGACCTTTGTTTAAATCCCACTTCTGACAAAGTAGAAATGATAAAATCCCTAGGTAGAAAGCATCTTGCATTTCACGTTAATTACTGTTAATTGCCTCAGTGGTTGCCTCGGTGAATGATGGATCTTCTCTCTTGCAGGGTGACGGTGGGTGGTATAGTGGTGAGTATAGCTTCCTTCCAAGCAGTTGACCCGGGTTCATTTCCCTGCCAACACAGTGGTGAGTGTTTGTAAATGCTGTCATGAGCCTAGGAATGTGACCAGCAAGGCAATCTTCTTCAGAGAGGGAGTCTCCCACGCACAGCTTTTCTTCATCAAAAGCGGAGACAAAAGAAAAAGACTTCAAACTGAAATTAATTACTTCTTGATCATTTATGAGCATCTTTAAAATGCTGAGAGAAGGCGAAAATGTATTTCGAAATGAGGAAATGTCTGCTGACATTAAACACAGCTCCTCTTTAGAACAGTGCTAAGTACCCCTGTTTGTTGTGCGGCAGAACGGGGTACGTTTTTGTTACAGGGCCCTGGTTTATTTTTTAGAATAGTTGAATCATATTGAAATGTTAAACAACGGAGACAAAGGTGCTGACCAGGATGGCCGAGTAGTTAAGGCGTTGGACAAGATCCAATGGACAAATCTTCACGTGGGTTCAAGCCCCACTCCTGATCGGGTCTTGTAAGTATTTTGAAGTGAGAGATAACTTTGAAGATTTACACTCTATTTAAATGTCATTTTACTTAATTTCAGTTCTCTTCACTCCCTGGGATAACTGAACTCACAATCGCATACTGAAGGCTTTACGTACATTATCTGTGATACAGCTTCTAATAAAGACGGAATGAAACTGTATTAATAATAAATGACATTGTTTTAAATAAATGTGTATTGATAAACTTCATAATTAATAAAAGTGGTGTGACAGGAAAATATTACAATATTAAATATGATATTCCAAGCAACTGATGCGTAAATTAATTATGTCATGACAGTTTTATTCCCACTATAAAGGGTAATATTCTAATTTGATCCAGTGTTCCGCTTAGTTTGCTTCTGAATTTCTTCATTTCAGTCAGTCCTCTATTTCAGTAACCTCTAGAGGGCGCAGGATTGGGTTCCTTGAAGTTAAGAACAGGTTAATTAAGGAGCTGCGGGCTGAGTTCGTTGTAGTCTTAAATTCAAGAATTCTTCGATTTTGAAAAAAGACAGGTATGTTTTGTGTCTCATGGTGATCCTCTTCTCGATCCAAATGAAAGGTTTAATATGATCCCTTTTGAAAAAAATAAGTCAATTTCCGGCTGGAGTGATTGATGCCCCATCAAACATTGTGTAATATTCCTGGACGTTTATACAGTAGAATCCTGGTTCGTGTCTTAAATTCAAGGTAAACAAGACTAAGGAAACAAGTTGGAAACTTGATGTTAAAGTGGGATTTAAATCACCCGGAACATAACACTACATTGGGCAGTATGTGTGAGGAAACAACTCCTGTCATCCCTTCGATAGCTCAGTTGATAGAGCGGAGAACTGTTGTGGAAACAGTGTTGAATCCTTAGGTTGCTGGTTTGACTCCGGCTTGTAGGAAGGTGCCTTTTGTGTACTTTAATCAAAGACAATAAATAATGTTCACTCAGACGTTGATCAGAAGCTCAATAAACGACGAAGCAGAGGCTCCTGTTCCGAATTCCCCTCACGTCTGATGGTCTTGTTCTGACTGAGATCAATCTAAAGTGGTACAAAGGATTTTAACAAATCTGTTCTTTGAATTCAGGGACTGCTCTGTCTGCTTTGTAATTCAAAAATAGATGCAAATGTCAAGTTTTTTGTAGATAAAAAGTGTTTTCAAAAGTTAGGTACTTAATTGACTTTATGATTTGGTTTTGATTTTGAATCGTTATATTATTAAGTTTGTGCTTTCTCTATTTTTATCGTATTGTGAACTTATTTTTTAAACAAATGCTTGCAAAGGCAAACAGGACACACAGTACAAGCTACTGTGCACTTTTGGGAGTATAACAGGTTCGATATAAAATCGCAAAAATGTAAAAGGGGAAAATACCCCAGACTGTGTGTAAAGCCCTCCTTGAGGTAGGCTGTTGTTCTTTTGTTAGATAAATACGACGTACTTTGCACAAAATGCCGCATAAAACAACCTGATATTTTAATAATTATTATTTTATAATTTGATAAGTGTGAAGCCCCGGATTCAGTTCCCGTTATCTTCAGTCCTGATTTTTTTTAAACATGAGATCTTCCCTTCCTCTAGTTGAAGTCACACGATGAGAACGATTGTTTTTTCACATTGCGATCCAAACAGTCTGACAGTGACCAAACCAGAACGGATTCTGCTGGGAGCCGAACTGAGCTCATTCTCACTCCCTGTGCTGAAAACGGAATTAGCTCTTCCACGAGCACCGTCTACAGCTGCTGGATGGTGCTCTACGTCCTGCTGCTCCAGCAATTATTTTGACGAAAGACAGCTCACACGTGCGCTTCTAACCTTCTCGCAGCTACAGGCAAGCTACAGGCAAGACTGAAGCTGGCGATATGAAGACCCTCTGGTACACCTTATCTAATTTTCATAATCGCGATAGACTTCTTAAAAACAGTAGCTATAGCCCTGAAAAAAGCATTACCTTTATCAGTTTTTACATTGACTCAAAATCGATTTTTTGATAGGTTCAATGTATATTTAAATTGAAATATAGCGTGCATACCTCATCAACCAACGGGCAGAACAATATTTTACGTTGTAGTTCAGGTGGGTAGCTGCGTCAGCATGCGTAGGCTGCAAAGGAACAAGTAATAGGTTTATTCCATGCTGAAAAAAAGAAGAAGAAAGAGAACTCAACGTTTCGGCCGTGGAGCCTTCTTCAGGTGTGAGAGAGACAGGGCAGTAGGCAAAACTGCCCTGTCTCTCTCTTTGCCTACTGCCCTGTCTCTCTCACACCTGAAGAAGGCTCCACGGCCGAAACGTTGTGTTCTCTTTCTTCTTCTTTTTTTCAGCATGGAATAAACCTATTACTTGTAATATTTTACGTTGCCTTCCAGAGCTTCCAACATGTGGTGGATTTGTATGGGCGTCTGTATGATACCACTACAGCATTGGCGCAGGTGCAAAATCCACTTCAACACGACTATTTCAGTGTCTTCTCTCACACATGATCCGGAGCGCAGGAGCCTATATCGCAGAGTTCAAATGTTATTGATTGGTGATCGTTCAGCGGGGGTCCGGACGTGTAGCAGCATAAGTATATAGATGAAAACTTTAATGTATTGTTCGGTTTCAATCAAAATGTTTTACTACTACAAGAGAGAAGTATAGTAAGAAGGATGGAACAAAATGTATGATTTATTGGAAGAAAATTGTTTTTATTTGCATTCAAAATGAAGCAGAATTTTAGCCCCACACACAAACCCTTTGTCTTCATATTTTTAAACAGACAAAAGTGTAGAAAACATATTTTTTTTTACTTAGAAATTTTGGACTGGGGGCAATGTATTACTAATAGTGTCGCTGAGCTCACAATGGAGTAATAAGACCAGGGCCAGTGATGTAAAACCTTTTCACCAAGAGATTGTAGGTTCAACTCCTGCCTGGTTCAGATTGCGTTATAACGGTTTATCTTCCTTTATATAAATGAACTGCCCCTGAAGCTATAGAAAACGCGTTGGATAAATTGTCGAAATTTGCATGAGGCTGCAGACAATTTAACACTACTGTCTGGAGATCACCTCCTGCTTTGAGCTCCATAGCAATGCAAATACTGCGCGTTACAAAGATGGAGAACAGCTGAACTTGTGCGTAGTAGTCAGTACGGTACTGGCATTGTACTAATTAGCACGAACTGCAGAGGCTCTGAATCAGACCATTTCAATTAGTCTGGTCAGTGTAGGAGTATTAGGAGTTGACAGGGTGCCTTTGGAATAGTCGTCAGAAAATATAAGAAAAGGAAAGTTACGTTCAGTAAGCTCTCACACACAGTATTCGACATTGGAATCTGATTACAAAAAAAACTACCCGTCTCCCCAGCATTTGTCGGTGCTGTTGTTTTTATTTTACATATTGTTAGCATTTTAATGCATTTTTAAAAGATTGATACAAAAATCACTAAATACGAAATGTAAAAACCCCAAATGGAAGCAGCTGACCATTCATATTCCTGAATTTTAAATCCCTGTGTTTATCTGTGTCCGAGTGCCTGGTGCAGCTATGTTGAAAGCAGAGTCTATGATTTATTGCGGAAGCGCATTGCCACCAAGGAAAAAAATCCTGAGTTCTACCAAATTATCTCCTAATTACGACTCGCTCGCTGAATGATCTCTCAAGAAATCCCGAGTGAGATTCAACAGGTGTTTTCTGCAGCAGCCACGACAAGTGTGAAGACGTTCTCTGGATTTCCCGAATATGACGTTAAATTAGTTCAAATCATTTAGTATTTAACAGAACTAAATGTTTTGGAGGTATAATTGAAAAAGCAGAGAAACACTGTAGCACTTCGAATGTGTCTTAATTTAATTGATTGTGTAAACCTGGCTCTCCATGAACACGAGCAAAGAGTTCTCACTCAACAGAAGATTGTGATATGAGCAGAGTAATATAAAGCACGTGGAGATGCCGGGGACTGAACCCAGGACCTCATACTGTATGTCCACATGGCTGTAAGAATAGTGCTCTGCAGGAGCTGTGGTTTAGCTGGGAAAAGCACCTGTTTAATAAAGAGGATATCGTGCGTTCAAATTCTAGCGAAACCTTTCTTCCTGTCTTGTTTTACAGAACAGATCATTTGGGACACTCACAGAGGCCTTGATTTGGTTTAATGCATGTATTCATTTCCTTTGTGGAACTTTTTAAAATGTTATATCTTACGAAAGATGAAATGTGAGCGAATTTTGTGTTCACCTAAAGAATGTTAATGGCAAAAAGCGGCAGGTAAGCATTTGTTTGGCGTATTCGGCTCTTACCCAACGATGGGTGTTTTGAGCCCACCCAGGGACGCACTTCCTCCCATAGTGAACATCATCACCACAGATATTTAATTTGTCCGCAAAACCTTAACTATTTTGATATTTGCAGTAGTAAACAATTGAGGGTTGGTCAGAGGTAAAGACTGCGGTAGAGTCAACATTACCGGGAATTTCCAATAATTACCGACAAGGGAAACTTTCAAGCAGATAGTATTTACCCATGGAAATTTATGTCCCAATGTGTGGCGGGAAAATTCACTTATACTCCTGTTGCATCCTCAGCTAAAATAATTAAAAATACAATGCAAAATTATCTGAGAACTTGACAAGCAAAAACGACAGATCGCCGGAGTTATATTTTAATATTTTCGTATATTTACCTTAATTTGAATTCTAAATGTTAACCTAGTGCTGTTCAATATAATGTAATTTTGTTGTACTTTTAAAATATTTTAGCTGAGGATGCGAGGGAGGATATTACACCTTGCCAAACATCTAAAATAACTGTAAAAGAGGCTGGCATTTTAATAAAACAGGTGATCAAAAGAAAGCTACAGATAGTATGGTATTATGCACAATATCCCTCGATATTGAAAGTCAGATGAGGAATTTGAAGATACTATCAAAGAAGCAACGGCAATAGCAGAGGATGTTGATTTTGAACCAATGTTTACACGTCAATAATCCAGCAGTCCTCGCTTGCCAGACTTCTTCAAGATATTCGAAAATCGAAAATAAAGCGCACATGCGGCAAAGGGGCGGTCCGAAGCAAAGACTGCGGTAGAGGAGGAAAAAGCTCCGCACGATGACTCGTATCTAATATTCGGCCCCTGAAAGGCATCATATTCGTTGAATTGCTTGTGAGCGTTTGATTTCGCAATGCCTGTGTACGGGCTTATAATTCCGGAATATCAATGGTCAGACGCTTACGATGAGTGATTGTGTTTTGTATTATTTAGATAATTGAAAATAAAACATTTTCAAATTTACAGCTCGAATGAAATAAAAAAGTTCATTTGTCTCTTTTTTGTAACAACATTGCCATAACTATTTTTTTTTTGCGCATCTTCGCCTACGATCAGGAATACCTTCCTGTTTTTTGCGTGTTTATTGTTTCTGCCTGTGATCTCGGAAAGAAAGACCCAGTAAATGTTCACCGAGTTTGCTGTGGTTTGAGAGGAGTGTATGAAGGTAATAAAGGAGGGAGGATGCGCCCATTCCGCATGGGGAGCACAGAGTAATGAGCCGCACCTGCAGCTCGCTGAGTCTTTTCTCATACAGTGCCTTGCGAAAGTATTCGGCCCCCTTGAACTTTTCAACCTTTTGCCACATTTCAGGCTTCAAACATAAAGATATATTTTTTTATTTTATGTGAAGAATCACCAACAAGTGGGACACAATTGTGAAGTGGAACGAAATCTATTGGATTTTTGAAACTTTTTTAACAAATAAAAAATTGAAAGTGGGGCGTGCAAAATTATTCGGCCCCTTTACTTTCAGTGCAGCAAACTCACTCCAGAAGTTCAGCGAGGATCTCTGAATGATCCAATGTTGTCCTAAATGACTGATGGTGATAAATAGAATCCACCTGTGTGTAATCAAGTCTCTGTATAAATGCACCTGCTCTGTGATAGTTTCAAGGTTCTGTTGAAAGCGCAGAGAGCATCATGAAGACCAAGGAACACACCAGGCAGGTCCGTAATACTGTTGTGGAGAAGTTTAAAGCCGGATTTGGATACAAAAAGATTTCCCAAGCTTCAAACATCCCAAGGAGCACTGTGCAAGCGATCATCTTGAAATGGAAGGAGTATCAGACCACTGCAAATCTACCAAGACCTGGCCGTCCCTCTAAACTTTCAGCTCAGACAAGGAGAAGACTGATCAGAGATGCAGCCAAGAGGCCCATGATCACTCTGGATGAACTGCAGAGAACTACAGCTGAGGTGGGAGAGTCTGTCCATAGGACAACAATCAGTCTTACACTGCACAAATCTGGCCTTTATGGAAGAGTGGCAAGAAGAAAGCCATTTCTCAAAGATATCCATAAAAAGTCTCGTCTAAAGTTTGCCACAAGCCACCTGGGAGACACCCCAAACATGTGGAAGAAGGTGCTCTGGTCAGATGAAACCAAAATCGAACTTTTTGGCCACAATGCAAAACGATATGTTTGGCGTAAAAGCAACACAGCTCATCACCCTCAACACACCATCCCCACTGTCAAACATGGTGGTGGCAGCATCATGGTTTGGGCCTGCTTTTCTTCAGCAGGGACAGGGAAGATGGTTAAAATTGAGGGGAAGATGGATGCAGCCAAATACAGGACCATTCTGGATGAAAACCTGTTGGAGTCTGCAAAAGACCTGAAACTGGGACGGAGATTTATCTTCCAACAAGACAATGATCCCAAACATACAGCAAAATCTACAAAGGAATGGTTCACAAATAAACGTATCCAGGTGTTTGAATGGCCAAGTCAAAGTCCAGACCTGAATCCAATCGAGAATCTGTGGAAAGAGCTGAAAACTGCTGTTCACAAACGCTCTCCATCCAACCTCACTGAGCTCGAGCTGTTTTGCAAGGAAGAATGGGCAAGAATTTCAGTCTCTCGATGTGCAAAACTGATAGAGACATACCCCAAGCGACTTGCAGCTGTAATCGCAGCAAAAGGTGGCTCTACAAAGTATTAACGCAAGGGGGCCGAATAATTTTGCACGCCCCACTTTTCATTTTTTTATTAGTTAAAAAAGTTTCAAAAATCCAATAGATTTCGTTCCACTTCACAATTGTGTCCCACTTGTTGGTGATTCTTCACATAAAATAAAAAATGTATATCTTTATGTTTGAAGCCTGAAATGTGGCAAAAGGTTGAAAAGTTCAAGGGGGTCGAATACTTTCGCAAGGCACTGTATAACCGCTCAGCCTGGACACACAGCCCCTCCAGTCAGTGTTGGAGATTTGCAGTTCAGAAAACAGCTGTGTCGAGCAGAAACTGATCTTCCTGCTTTAGTTAAGGTTATTGGAATCGAGGGTTACTGTGGGGGTATAGCGCTTGTATCTCTCTTCTCTGGCTAAACACTATCTACTGTAAAATATAGAAATAGACAGAAGCTGAAATACAGCTACAAATACTTCAGTAAGGCCAGGCACATAGGAAAGTTTAATATAAATGTTCTACTCTGTTCGAGCTCTGATATACTGTTATCATCTCGGCTCTTGCCGCTGTCACTGGGAGAGTGACTGCATTCCGTAGGGCTACAGGTTGATTTCACAATGCCACATTTAGTGAAATACAGGAGAAACTGCAAGGAAAACAATGTTTTAATAAATCTTCTTCTGTTTTTTTTTTATTATGGTCTCTCACATTTGAATGCATACCTTGCAGTAAATCTTTCCAGATTACAGGCAGCCCAAACAGTTCTTAAGGCAGAATTCGAAGCCTATTTGACTTTCTGCTGATCACGTTGAAGAGTTCACGAAGCATTTCCCTGCCTATCATGTGCCCGCAAACTGGTTTCTCCATTTTTTCCGTGTTAGCGAGCACAACAGTCGGAAAACATGCAAGATAGTAGCTGTAAGGAGTGGGATATGAACCCACCCGTCTATTCAGAGGACCGGGACACCCAAGCAAGGAAAGACAAAAGTTCTTAAATTTGGCACCTTAGACCACTCAGCCATCCTGACGAGCTAAATAAAACGGTCTGTTAAAAGCACCAGTAAAGTAAATGCTTTGCAGGAGAAGCGCCAAGTTCCCTGTTGGAGCCTAAACGGTTCGCGGAAATCAAATTTTCGGATCGATTCAGAGTGTGCTTTACAGCCTTTGTGTAATATTTTGATCTGCTAGCGTGCAGTTGTCTTCACAATCTGGATTATCTCATAAAGAGCAACGTCAGTGTAAAACAGCTATCATTTTTAAGAACAGACATTGTTTTGCATTATTCTAATTGGTTTATTTTCCTGATTGCAATGTATTGTGAAGCATAAAAGCCAGCTGCATAAATCTCTAATTCGCGTCTTTGATGAAGGCGTTTCAAATAGCAGCCAGTGCAGGATTAACGCTTTTAGAGCATGTATTACATTGTATATAGTAATACATAAGCTTAAATTCGCACACTGTTATTTAGACAGTGCCAACCAGTCTGACCTCCTACAACTTTCTGTGCCGGCTGACTAGGTCTTACAGCAGCTGCAGCCAGAGTAGCCGTAATGGCAACACAGTGCTTGGAGTTCGGCTATTCTTATTTCTTCTGCAGAACCAGCGGTATCGGAATATATTGATCCGCATAAGAAGCGCTTTCGGTTTCTGATCGTTTTTATTGAGCGCTGCTCTAAACTTTACATTTGCTCGTACTAGTTTTCCCTATGAACAAAAGACATTTCCCTAATTACATGATTTCACTTTTTTCTTTTCAACAAGTAGAAAGAAATAAAACATAATTCCATATAAAAGCCCCAGGCAGGATGGTTGGTAGTCTAAGGCGTTGCATTCAGGTTGCAGTTTCTCCTTGAGGTGTTTGTTCAAATTCCACTTCTGACAAAGAAGTTAGAGTAGAAACGATAAAATCCCTAGGTAGAAAACATCTCTCATTTCACGTGTTTAATGTTAATTGTCTCAGTGGTTGCCTCGGTGATTGATGGATCTTCTCTCTTGCAGGGTGACGGCAAACGTCTTCAGAGAGGGAGTCTCACACGCACGGCTTTTCTTCATCAAGAGCGGAGACAACAGAAACAGACTTCAAACTGAAATGAATTACTTCTTGAGCGTTTATGACCGTCTATAAAAAGCTGAGAGCAGGTGAAAACGTCTTTTGAAATGAGGAAATGTCTGCTGACAGTAAACAGAGCTCACGCTGAGCTGCGGACAAGCGCTCCTCGTTAGTACAGTGCTGAGTACCCCCGCTTGTTGCGCGGGAGACCGGGGTATGATTCTGTGACAGGGCGTTGGTTTAATTTTTTAACAACCTGACTTCACTTAAAAAGTGTGTACTGTGTACTATGTTTCGGACTAGTTAGTGCGGTAGAATATGGAGATCATCTCCAGCTCTGAGCTCAAATGCAACAACAAGTCATGCTGAACAAAGTCAGAGCCCAGCTGAACGTGTGCTCAGTGTAGTGCTCAGGACTCAGGAGCGTTGTTGAGTTCTAATTAGTATGAACTGCAGGGGTTCTGAATCAGAACATTTCAATTTATCTGATCAGTAAATTAAAATGCAGGACACTGTAAAATAGGATTATTACTGTGTCTCTGTCTCGTTTGTATATAACCGAATGTCCCTCACAGTTTAAAAGATACCAGTAAGGACACACAACTACTAATGTGATACTTATTGGAAATAGTCCCAAAACAAGCACGTCTGGCAGCTGGTAGACTCTGGTAGATTTGCAATCTATTTAAATATGAATTTACTAAATTTCAGTTCTCTTCACTCCCAGGCATAACTGAACTCTCACTGTCGCATACTAAAGGCTTTACATGCATTAGCTGTGATAAAGCTTCTAATAAACACATAATGAAACTTAGTTTTGTTCCTCATGGTGATCCTCTACTCGATCCAAATGAAATGTTTAATATGATCCCCCGAGAAAAAAAATGAGTCCATTTCCGCCTGGAATGATTGATGCCTCATCAAACATTTTGTAATATCCCTGGAAGTTTATACAGTAGAATCCTGGTTCGTGGGTTAAATTCAAGGTAAAAAAGACTAAGGAAACAAGTTGGAAACTATGTCGATCTGTGATTTAAATCATCCGGAACATTGCACAACATTGGGCAGTATGTGACAGAGAGCAGCACCTGACATTCCTTCGAAAGCTCAGCTGGTAGAGTGGAGGACTGTAGTGGAAACAGCTGGGAATCCTTAGATTTCTGGTTTGACTCCGGCTCGAAGGAAGGTACTTGAATCAAATAGCTAAAATAGCGAATCTGTTTCATTCAGACGTTGATCAAAAGCTCAATAAATGACGAAGCAAAGGCTCCTGTTCTGAAGTCAGCTCACGTCTGATTGTCTTGTTTTGGCCAAGATCTGATCTTTGAATTAAGGGACTACTCTGTCTGCTTTGTAATTCAAAAATACATACAAATGTCAAGTTTTTTGTAGATTTTAAGGTTTTCTCTGTTTTCAAAGGATAGCTACTTAATTGGCTTTATGATTTGGTATTGATTTTGTATCGTTGTATTATTAAGTTTGTGCTTTCTGTGTTTTTATCGTATTGTGAACTTATTTTTTAAACAAATGCTTACAAAGGCAGACACGGCACACATCTGTTTATACCAGTGGTGAATTGTACATTTTTATTAAGTACAATCTACTGTGCACTTTTGGGAGTATAACAGGTTCGATATAAAGTGGCAAAAATATAAAAGGGAAAAATACCCCAGACTGCGTGTAAAGGCCTCGTTGTGACTGTTTTATTTTTAGATAAAGATGGCGTACTGTGCACAAAATGTTGTAGAAACACAATCTGATATTTTAATAACTATTATTTTAATAATTTGATAAGTATGAGGCCCCAGATCCAAATCTTTAGTCCTGATATTTTTAAAAATGATATCTTCCCTTCCTCTCGTGGAAGTCACACGATGTGAACAATTGTTTGTTTTTTTTTTCACGTTGCGATCCAAAGAGCCTCAGACGCACAGTCAACAGTAACCAAACCAGGATGGATTCTGCTGGGAGCCGGACTGAGCTCATTCTCACTCCCTGTGCTGAAAACAGAATTATCTCTTCCCCGAACATCGTCTACAGCTGCTAGATATTGCTCTGCGTCCTACTGCTCCAGCAATTCCTTTGACCAAAGACAGATCACTTGTGCGCTTTTAACCTTCTTGCAGCTACAGGCGAGACTGAAGCTGGAGATGTGAAGGCACCCACTGGTGCATGTTCTCCAAATTTCACAATCGCGACAGACTTCTCTTTTTTTTTAAAGTAGATATAGCCCTGAAAAAAGCATTAGCTTTATCAGTTTTTACATTTATCAAACATTATATTTTTATTGCATTTTACATAATAATAATAATATTAAACATATATAGCGCTTTTCTGGACACTCCGCTCAAAGCGCTTTACAGGTAATGGGGACTCCTCTCCACAAATGTGCAGCCCCACCTGGATGATGCAACGGCAGCCATAGTGCGCCAGAACGCTCACCACACATCAGCTCTCAGTGGGGAGGAGAGCAGAGGGATGAAGCCAGTTCAGAGATGGGGATTATTAGGAGGCCATGACTGGTAAGGGTCGATGGGAAATTTGGCCAGGATGCCGGGGTTACACCCCTACTCTTTCGAGAGACGGCCTGGGATTTTTAATGACTACAGAGTCAGGACCTCGGTTTTACGCCTCAGCCAAAGGACGGCACCTGTTTACAGTCCAGTGTCCCCGTCATAATACTGGGGCATTAGAACCCACACAGACCCGCCCAGCGACAGAAACCAGACGGTACCGTGTGTCGAGCTCGGCTGCGAGCAGGACAATGACATTACGGGGACAAAGTAGAGAAAATCAAAACGGTTCTGTAAAAGACATGTGTCAGCTGTCGGTTCGCAGTCTGGACTCTAAATCCACCGATCCGATTTCAAATCTCTCGAACACCTGAGCTGCGGCTTCTTTCGAGTAGTTATTCAGGAGAACATTATGTTGATCATATAGATGAAACGTTTAATATATTCAGGTATGTAGCTACGTCAGCATTCGTATCTGCAAAGGAACAAGTAATACTGTAGGTTTGTTGCATGCTGAAAAGAGAAGAGAGAAAACAAACCTGAAGAAGGTTTCACAGCTGAAACGTTGTTTTCTCTCTTCTCTTTTCAGCATGGAATAAACCTATTCCCAGTGGGCAGTGATTTGTCGAATATACGTATATTCGCGGCGAAAATACGGCTATACGTATAAATACGTCGCCGCGACGTATAATCAATGTCGAATTGCAACCGTAAAATCGACGACATTAATAAACGCATATATAACGTCTAAAACACATCTAAAAACTTTTTACTGTATATATCGTGTGTGCCGCAACTAGGAGTATACGGCACTCTGCATAGTGTACGAAGTAAATTTATTTTATTATTTTATTAATAAATATAATAAATAAATTAATTACTGCGAAAGTAATTTACTTCGTACACTGTGCAGAGTGCCGTATACTCCTAGTTTTAAAACTGACAAAAATGTAGAAAATACGTTTCTCACTTAGAAATTTAAGATGGGGGTGGGGTATTACTAGTAGCGGCACTGAACTCACCATGGTGCAATTAATTTACGTGACGGGCTAATGGTTTAATGGATAACGCGTCTGATTTCGGTTTATAAGATTGTCGATTCGACTTCTACCGGGGTTGTGTGATTCAAATCAGGCTCCTCAGAAATAGATGTCTGTTATGTAAATGAACCCCACCTGAAAGCAAACGTTGGGTCTGGGTTCCTTTCTTTCCTGCATGAAATAGCAAATCGTTACAAAAAAAAAAACACCAACTAATGTCCAATAGTCCAATAGTCATTTAAGTAAACATGAATATACTGTAAGGTCTTGGTACATGGGAGTGGATTTCAACCACAATTAAAAGAAGGGCAAATTATAATTACAGGCTTCAGACACTTTTTCATACAAAAGTGACCAAACACTCCCTTACTTTCAGGTTTGCTTGAACCTGTAACAGAAAAGCGGTTTGAAACTTCCATTCTCTGATGTCACTGTCTCTAAAGTCGGACGTGATGTTTCGCGGATGTGCAGTGTGCCTTTTCTCTTGTCGTGTTCAAGATGAAATGCTTCATAAGCTCCTGACTGGGTGTTCTGAACTGTTCTGTTATTTCGTTCGGATTACCTAGGTGGTGTACAGCTAAAACCCAACTGCATGGTGTAAATTCCGGGTTCGGCACCAGCAGCACCTGCAAACACATCAGCTGACCTCGACGTGATTTGAACACGCAACCTTCTGATCTGGAGTCAGACGCGCTACCGTTGCGCCACGAGGTCACTTGCAACAAGTGCTTTTAATTCACCCAAAGAGAAAAATCAGCGTCCCTGAAAAAGATTGTTTTCATTCTCTCCTGTGAGGAGCGCCGCTCTTCCAACGAGGGTCTCTTCTTCCCAGACCACAGATTATTCTTCCCGCCCGGCTCTCTCAAGGAGAGCAGACACACCGTCTCCACTAATGAGTTTACTACATCTATAGATCTGACCCCCTACAGCTCTGATATTCCTGGACAGGATGTTTACCACCAGCCCGGTGAACTTCTCATCTTGACCTCTCCCAGGAGGAGCACAATTAACACAGAATCCTCTCTCCATTTAGCAAATAACACAAAACACTGTTTACCTGTCAAGTCAGAAAACCAGGCTGCTCCAGGTGAGGCTTAAACTCACAACCTCGGCATGAGTCCACTGAATATGTCATTTTACATGGCCTGAACCAGGAAAGAGGTTGGAAGTCAAGAAGTTATGGTTTTGTTTTAATACTTGCCTACTCATTTTATTTTTCGGTCAAATCTTTTATTTGGGAGTACTTTCAATGGATGTTAATCTTTGTCCCGATGCACGATTCTGGGCCATGGTGTGTCTTGAATAATGTTCTTATAGGCTTCAGTTTGGAAAAGTGCGGTCTTCAGAAGCTACCGAAACCGCTAATGGTTACATAACACTTAATGCAAAAGCAACGTTCGGGTTTGAAAAAAAAATATTACTTGCTATGAATACAAACACTGTTACAGGAGGCGTGTTAGGGCTATTTTAGCTTAGATCATCAATTCATCTTACATTTCTTCTCCACCTATATCAACAGCGTCATCGCTACTGAGCGCCAAAGGCAGGTCCTGGCAATACAATCTTCTTTAGAAAACATTTTTAAAACTATTTCCACTACCATACATAAAGTAAAAGATACCGATTGCACGCAACTAATAAAATCTCTTATCCAGGGACGTTGTAGCTAGATGCAAATTCCAATCGAAAATGTATCAGCTTTAAAATTTTCTTTTGGATCCACAGGACGATCAGCATGAGACTCAAAATATACCTGTGTTTGATTGTACAGCATAGATTGTACAGCATGTATGTTTACATTTATGTTAAAATTAAGGTAAATATATCAAAATATCAACATCCAACTTCACAGTGCTAACATACTGTAACAGTGCTTGTCAAATTCTCAAACAAATCTGCGTTGTATTTCTAAACTCTTTTAGCAGAAGACGCAACAGGAGTATAAATGATATCTCCCGCCAGCCATTCAAAGATACTTTTCCAAGGGTGAATATGGATTTCTGGGGAGTTGCGGTGTTGATCACTATTGGACTTCCCCGGTCTCAAGTGTTGTTGTTGGACACGGGCAAAAGACTCGCATTTTCTGCAAATATAAAGAGGGTTAAGGTTTCGGCTTTAGCGGAGACAGTGTTTACATTGACAATAATAAGAAGATCGTCCCTGGGTGGGTTTGAACCACCAACCTTTCAGTTAACAGCCGAACGCGCTCGCCGATTGCGCCACAGAGACTGACGAGAGAGGCTTTTCTCCATTCGCACCTTTCCGGTCAAAAAATAAACATTGCTTGCATTTTCTTGCCAGTCGGCAATAATCCTACTGCTCTGATAGCCAAGAATTACATTTCATTTTTCACAAGCTGTATGAATTTCTTGAAAAAAAAGTTGTTGCAGAAAGGAAATGCATTCATGCTTTAAACTAAATCAAGCCCTATGCGGTTGTCCAAGATGGTAGTTTCTGCACAAAAAGACAGGAAGAAAGGCACAGCTGGGATGTGGAGCCCGGATCTCCAGTTAACGAGACAGGTACTTAAACCGACTCAGCTACGGTGCCGGCAGAATTCTCCTCTTTTATAGCCGCTTGGACACACCGCTCTGAGCCATCTGTGTTCACGAAGCCCTGAGTCTGCCGGCTGAGCAAGCTGCCTCCTTTACACGGAACAGGAGCCCTGACCGTAAGAGAAATGAAGAGAAATGGCTTTTATTGGGCACTTTTCATGTCCAATGCGCTTGACATCTCCCAAGGGGGACAGAGTTCATTAACGACACTTTTCCTTTCTTTCTTCTTTCTGTACACTTTGATGAAACAAAACGAGAAATCATGTAAGGGGAAATGTCTTTTTTCATGGAGAAAACATGCACCGGGAAATGTTGTGTTTAGAAGAAGTGAGTTAACATGAAAAGTGACCTAATTTACCGGAGCAAATGCTCACCAAGCAAGATCTGCTTTACTACTAGAGAGAAGTAGAGTGAAAGACGTGATCATTTCACGCCTTTGTGGAACGAAACGCTTTTGTCTTGGAATTCTAAATCAATTAGAAATTCAGAGCGACACATAAAGGCTTTGTCTGCTTAAAAGTGATGATTTTTTAAAACTAAAAAAAATGTAGAAAACACGTTTCTCACTTAGAAATTTAAGATGGGGGTGGGGTATTACTAGTAGCGGCACTGAACTCACCATGGTGCAATTAATTTACGTGACGGGCTAGTGGTTTAATGGATAACGCGTCTGATTTCGGTTTATAAGATTGTCGATTCGACTTCTACCGGGGTTGTGTGATTCAAATCAGGCTCCTCAGAAATAGATGTCTGTTATGTAAATGAACCCCACCTGAAAGCAAACGTTGGGTCTGGGTTCCTTTCTTTCCTGCATGAAATAGCAAATCGTTACAAAAAAAAAAACACCAACTAATGTCCAATAGTCCAATAGTTAGTCATTTAAGTAAACATGAATATACTGTAAGGTCTTGGTACATGGGAGTGGATTTCAACCACAATTAAAAGAAGGGCAAATTATAATTACAGGCTTCAGACACTTTTTCATACAAAAGTGACCAAACACTCCCTTACTTTCAGGTTTGCTTGAACCTGTAACAGAAAAGCGGTTTGAAACTTCCATTCTCTGATGTCACTGTCTCTAAAGTCAGACGTGATGTTTCGCGGATGTGCAGTGTGCCTTTTCTCTTGTCGTGTTCAAGATGAAATGCTGCATAAGCTCCTAACTGGGTGTTCTGTTATTTCGTTCGGATTACCTAGGTGGTGTACAGCTAAAACCCGACTGCATGGTGTAAATTCCGGGTTCGGCACCAGCAGCACCTGCAAACACATCAGCTGACCTCGACGTGATTTGAACACGCAACCTTCTGATCTGGAGTCAGACGCGCTACCGTTGCGCCACGAGGTCACTTGCAACAAGTGCTTTTAATTCACCCAAAGAGAAAAATCAGCGTCCCTGAAAAAGATTGTTTTCATTCTCTCCTGTGAGGAGCGCCGCTCTTCCAACGAGGGTCTCTTCTTCCCAGACCACAGATTATTCTTCCCGCCCGGCTCTCTCACGGAGAGCAGACACACCGTCTCCACTAATGAGTTTACTACATCTATAGATCTGACCCCCTACAGCTCTGATATTCCTGGACAGGATATTTACCACCAGCCCGGTGAACTTCTCATCTTGACCTCTCCCAGGAGGAGCACAATTAACACAGAATCCTCTCTCCATTTAGCAAATAACACAAAACACTGTTTACCTGTCAAGTCAGAAAACCAGGCTGCTCCAGGTGAGGCTTAAACTCACAACCTCGGCATGACTCCACTGAATATGTCATTTTACATGGCCTGAACCAGGAAAGAGGTTGGAAGTCAAGAAGTTATGGTTTTGTTTTAATACTTGCCTACTCTTTTTATTTTTCGGTCAAATCTTTTATTTGGGAGTACTTTCAATGGATGTTAATCTTTGTCCCGATGCACGATTCTGGGCCATGGTGTGTCTTGAATAATGTTCTTATAGGCTTCAGTTTGGAAAAGTGCGGTCTTCAGAAGCTACCGAAACCGCTAATGGTTACATAACACTTAATGCAAAAGCAACGTTCGGGTTTGAAAAAGAATATTACTTGCTATGAATACAAACACTGTTACAGCAGGCGTGTTAGGGCTATTTTAGCTTAGATCATCAATTCATCTTACATTTCTTCTCCATCTATATCTCCATCTATATCTATATCTATATCTATCTATATCTATATCTATATCTATATCTCCATCTATATCAACAGCATCATCGCTACTGAGCGCTAAAGGCAGGTCCTGGCAATACAATCTTCTTTAGAAAACATTTTTAAAACATTTTTAAAACTATTTCCACTACCATACATAAAGTAAAAGATTCCGATTGCACGCAACTAATAAATGATCTTTTCCAGGGACGTTGTAGCTAGATGCAAATTACAATCGAAAATATCAGTATCAGCTTTAATATTTTCTTTTGGATCCATAGGACGATCAGCATGAGCCATCAAAGAGCTTGTAGTAGCAAGAAGTTTAAAAGCACACAAGTGATCTGTCTTTGGTCAAAGGAATTGCTGGAGCAGCAATATCTAGCAGCTGTAGACGATGTTCGGGGAAGAGATAATTCTGTTTTCAGCACAGGGAGTGAGAATGAGCTCAGTCCGGCTCCCAGCAGAATCCATTCTGGTTTGGTTACTATCAGACTGTGCGTCTGAGGCTCTTTGGATCGCAACGTGAGAAAAAAGAACAAAAAACATTTGCTCACATCTTGTGATTTCCACGAGAGGAAGAGAAGATATCACTTTAAAAAAAATCAGAACTGAAGATTTGGATCCGGGACCTCATACTTGTCAAATGATTAAAATAATAATTATGAAAATATCAGGTTGTGTTTCTGCAACATATCGTGCACAGTATGCCATTTATTTCTAAAAATACAGTAGATTGTACTTAATAAAAATGTACAATTCACCGCTGGTATAAACAGATGTGTGCTGTGTTTGCCTTTGTAAGCATTTGTTTTAAAAATAAGTTCACAATACGATAAAAAACACAGAAAGCACAAACGTAATAATATAATGATACAAAATCAATACCAAATCATAAAGCCAATTAAGTACCTATCCTTTGAAAACAGTGACATTTGTATCTACTTTTGAATTACAAATCAGACAGCGTAGTCCCTTAATTCAAAGATAAGATATTTGCCAAAACAAGACAACCAGATGTTAGCTGAATTCGGAACAAGAGCCTCTGCTTCATCGTTTATTGAGCTTTTGATCAACGTCTGAGTGAAAAAGATTCGCTATTTTAACTATTTAATTAAAGTTCACAAAAGCACCTTTCTTCGAGCTGTAGTCGAAACAGCGACTTAAGGATTCCTAACTGTTTCTAATACAGTCAGCCGCGCTACCAACTGAACTATCGAAGGGATTTGAAGTGCTCCTCTCTGGCACATATTGCCCAATATAGTGAAATATTCCGGGTACTTAAATTCCAGTTCAACATCAAGTTTCCAACTCGTTTCCTTAGTCTTGTTTACCTTGAATTTAAGCCACAAACCAGGATTCTACTGTATAATCTTCCGGGGATGTTACAAAATGTTTGATGGGGCATCAATCATTACAGGCGGAAATTCACTCCTTTTTTTTTCTCGAGGCATCATATTAAACATTTCATTTGGATCGAGAAGAGGATCACCATGAGAGACAGAACAAACTGTTTGATTCCGTCTTTATTGGGAGCTATATCACAGCTAATGCATGTAAAGCCTTCAGTATGCGATAGTGAGAGCTCAGTTATGCCAGGGAGTGGGAGTGAAGAGAACTGAACTGAAATTTAGTAAATTCATATTTAAATAGAGTGTAAATCATCAAAGTGTTCTGTCACTTAAAACTTATTACAACACTACCAGGAGTGGGGATTGAACCCACGTGGACATTTGTCCATTGGATCTTAAGTCCAACGCCTTAACCACTCGGCCATCCTGGTCTACAGCAATATGCTATTCAGTTGTTTAACATTTAAATATGATTCAACAATTAAAAAAAATTAAACCACGAAACCTCTTAGAGTTGCGAGAATACTTCCTTTGTGTATAAAATACATTGTGAATGCTTTCTCAGCCTTTACTTTTTCGTTTTTATGACATTTTTTTGACCGAGCACGAATATTCTTTTGTCCATATCTTCACAATGGAAGCACAGAACGCCGTCAAACCAAATGCATTTTAAAGACCAAGACTTGTGGATATTTCCACAGCCTCTACATCAAACTATCAGTGGGCTAATTATCTTTTTTTAAACCTCCGGTTTTTCATCGATGTGTAATTACACACTTACTGGAACCCGGAGGACCGCTGTGTACAGACGTTCACAACGTGAGAAATACTGTTCAATACAGCTTTGTGCGAATAACCTGTATATGACCATAGGAAGCAGAACAGCGCAGTCTCCAATTACCCAGACTGTAAGCACAGGAATAAAGCTTTGTTTGATTTCTGAAACCCTTCCTTTACGCCCTGTTTTCATTCAGGTAAGGGTCAACTATATTGACAATACTACTGACAGCAGGAAGATTAAAATATTCTTTACTCAGCAGCTCATTAAAAACAGCTCCCATGATGTTCAAACCAATTTTTTACACAGAACACTGACACAGCTTTGCGTTCTGAATCTCTTTTTCTCATGCTTTTATTTAATATGGCACAATGCACTGGGATAGGGGTGTTCTGTTCACAAACCAATAGCATTTAAATCACAGCACCCACAATGCTGCAAGTAAGTGTTTTGTACACTAAGCAGGTCTTCTGACTTTTCCCAGCTTTGTTTTGGGTTGTGGAACCTTTATTTTTTATGATTTTCTGAAGATAACACTACAGGTATACACTGGGATAGGTGGGTCTTTTTCATGGCTCAATAGTAATTCAAATACAACAGCCACACTGCTGAAACCATATGTTTTACACACCAGACAGGGCCCCTAACCTCATACAACCTTGCTGTGGCTGTGGCCTCTTTCTTTATTTTTTTATGATTTTTTGAAAGTAACACTACAGGTAATACACTGGGACAGGTGGGTCTTCTTCATGGCTCAATAGTGTAGTGGCTTAATGGGTTTACTGAGACAATTATTAATTCGTTGTAGCTTTTAGAAAATCAATCGTCAGAACAACTAACAACGCACACACACGGGTTCAATACACGAGATACATGTATTAATATAAATTGTGCACCAAAGATATACTAGTCTGCCTGGATACGAGCGGCAGACCTTACTGTGAGGGTTATCAATATACAAGGTATTTAATCTCGAAGAGATGCAAACACAAAGAGATACACAACAGAGAATATATTTCAATATATATCGTTCGGTTACCAAATCGCTAATCAGTGTTATTTCCCACTGTTACTCTAAACTCGGAAGTAAATACATTACTCATGAATTAAATTGATAACAACTTGTGTTGAGGTACAATTGAATTCTCGAGACGCAATGTAGAACATGGGGTTTACTTATCCACTGTGTATGGATTTGGAATCTCCCGGCACGAACACCAAACCAGCTGACAGGCTCTGTTGCAGCCTCTGTTCCAGCGGTTGTCCAATGGGCGTTGTGTCAGCATTCTCTGGCTACCGGCCAACCAGTCAAGGTGCAGCTCGGAGTAGGACGGGCGGAGAAATCTGACTGCGGCGCGCAGGGCAGTCGTTGCTCCGAGGGGATCTACCAGCAGTCCGGCTGGCTAGTAGAAAGTCTCTATGCACAGAGTGTGACCGCGAGTCCTCACAAGTCACTCTTTTGCCTGGGAAGAAGCTGGTTCGTTCCCGGTCCAGCGCTGCTTCTGAATAAGCTATTCAGGTTGTCGACGAGGGTCCAACTGTAGGCTGCCGTTGATCAAGCGGAGCATTCACGTTGGTAGAATTCTGAGTACGTACGGGATCCTCGGCCTTGCGCTTAGAACAAAGTCCAAGTCCTTTTGCAGACAACAGCAGTTGTCACGTGATTGTCTCTGAGGATGCACGAAAATGGCCAAGGAGAGCCCCGATCTGAGCTTGCGCTCCCTTTTTGACCAAGACCCAGATGTGTGCTGATTGGTTGAGAGTTTTAGCAATTCAAATACAACAGCCACACTGCTTAAACCATATGTTTTACACACCAGACAGGCCCCCTAACCTCATACAACCTTGCTGTGGCTGTGGCCCCTTTATTTATTTTGTAATGATTTTTTCAATATGGCACCATTAGACAGCCGGTACTTGGGGATAGGGGGGTGGTATTCACGAGTCAATAGCTCTTCAAGCACAACAGCCACAGTGCTGCAACCAGGTGTTTTACACACCAGACAGGCCCCCTAACCTTATACAATCTTGCTGTGGCTGTGTCCCTTTTCTTTATTTTTTTATGATGTTTTCAATATGGCACCATTAGACAGGCGGTACATGGTGATAGGAGGGTGCTATTCACGAGTCAATAGCTCTTCAAGCACAACAACCACAGTGCAGCAACCAGGTGTTTTACATCAGACATTTCACCTAACCTTATACAACCTCGCTTTGAGTTGTGGAACATTTCTTTATTTTTTAATGATTTTTTTACTGTAATCAAGTGTTGCGCTCATTAATAATAATAATAATAATTGCTTACACTTATATAGTGCTTTTCTGGACACTCCACTCAAAGCGCTTTACAGGTAATGGGGACTCCCCTCCACCACCACCAATGTGCAGCATCCACCTGGATGATGCGACGGCAGCCATAGTGCACCAGAACACTCACCACTATCAGTGAGGAGGAGAGAAGAGAAATGTAGCCAATTCAAAGAGGGGGATTATTAGGAGGCCATGATTGGTAAGGGCCAATGGGGAAATTTGGCCAGGACGCCGGGGTTACACCCCTACTCTTTTCAAGAAACGCCATGGGATTTGTAATGACCACAGAGAGTCAGGACCTCAGTTTTACATCTCATTCGAAGGAAGGCGCCTGTTTACAGTATAGTGTCCCCGTCACTATACTGGGGCATTAGGACCCACATGGACCGCAGGGTGAGCACCTCTTCCAGCAGGAACCTTAGTTTTTCCCAGGAGGTCTACCATCCAGGTACTGACCAGGCTCACACCTGCTTAGCTTCAGTGGGTTGCCAGTTGTGAGTTGCAGGTTGATATGGCTGCTGGCCATAATCAGCAGCCTTCAGTACTGAAGCAGGTGTGAGCCTGGTCAGTACCTGGATGGGAGACCTCCTGGGAAAAACTAAGGTTGCTGCTGGAAGAGGTGCTAGTGGGGCCAGCACCACCATTAGGCAGGCCTCCTGACCTTTCACAGTCATGCTTTGTTGTGTGAAACTTTAATTATCTTTTTAGGATTTTTTGAACATGGCAACTTCCACCGAGATGGGTGGGGGGTGTCGGGGTGCTCTTCAATAGCTTTTTCATCTATACACACAAACGGATGTAACCAAGACACTCAGAACCTGTCACGCAGGGGCTGACTGCTGAGGATAGGGATCCAATGCGGTGCCCTTGGTAGGGTTGGCGCGAGACGCAGGCGTAGTCGGAGTAAACAGGCAGGGGTCCGATTCCGGGAAGGCGTATGTCGAAGAAAACTCAGTCTTTGCTCAGGTTGGGAGATTGTCAACAGAGATCTTTAATACAATCAGCTGAAGGGGAGCATATCACAGAGAAAGGGTTTCCCCTAGCACTCAAGACATGCTCACTGGACTGAAGTTATACTTTCCTTTTTTATACATTAAAAGTACGCAATACTTTAACATATCAAAGGAACATATAGGGAAAGGGGCAGTGTCAGAAGTCAAACAAACAGGACAGGGGGGTGCCATTTGGCATCCTACAATCTGTATCAATTTTCTCTGGTTGAATGGGTGTGAGGAATCACAGGCTTTAGTTTGCACCTAAGACAGTGGTCTTTGGTGCGAACAGAAAACCTTTCCCACGCATAGTCACTGTCCTGACCTTTTGACTCCGTCTTCCACACTCTGCTTTAACAATGTCGCCGTGGATTAATTAGAGATATAAAGTACATACAAGTCATTTTTTAAATGTTGTAGTTCGTCTTGTAAAAATGTTACGAGTACATCATCTATCAACAATTACACAGGTTCTGTTTCCATATTGGGGATTTTGGTTACGTAATATTATTTTCTAAATTTCACGTTGTGAATATATGATTTGGGCAAACAGAGCCGCAAAGAAGTACATTATGGGTTGTTGTTTTTTTTTTGCAGTTTTATCTAGAACAAGCGATGCTTAAACCTTTGTCTGATTCTTGTGAAACTATCCACACGACAGTTACAGTACCTAGGAGTTGACTTCAGTGATGTCACTGATGGGATGTTTCTAAAAATCCATCCTCTGTAAAACATCTTCTCTAGTTGTCCTGCATATGTATTCGCTAATGAAGCTGTGTGTTCTGAGCCTGGATCTCTACATTTCTGTATGAACCAGCTTAGAGGGCTAAAGACAGCTTGTGTTTAAATTGAGTGTAAGGCAATGTATGCTTCTAAAGTCATGGTCAGCATTTATTATTGTACTGTGCTGTAAACTTGTTCTGTGCCTGTGCCGGATCAAATCCGGTGGCGCTGTGTGTTAGTTTCCTGACTCCCATGTCACATGGTCTGTGATTGAAACCTGTGAAACCGGTTTAATTCGTCACAGCCAGCACTCCGGCAGAGAGGGGGTTGTACTCGTAAAGTAGAAGCAGGCGAGATTTCCAGCGAAAGACACCTCCCACCCTCATACGATTCAAATTGTATTACAGCATTGTAATTACACATTGTAATTGTATTACACATTGTACACATGCTTAAAAGAGAAGAGAGAAAACGCAAGCCTTCTTCAGGTGTGAGGGTCTTCTGCTCAGAATGAAACGCTAAAATGTAATGTAGGCTCTGAATGGGTTCAATTATGATTTGGGCTTGATTAAGGTCGCTGCCTTTCATCTAAAACCCTACTTGAATCCTTCTAAACTAAAAATCAGTGTTAGTGAGTTCTAAATAAAGAGGTATCCAGGTAACAGTGAAACGGGCAAACAGTCTGGGGAGATCGCCCGTTTTCCATGTAAATAGTTCCCTGGTTCCGCACCCCTTGGTGTTTCTCTCGCTCTCTCTCGGGTCACCTGATCATTAGCTCGAAAGATTTCAGTGCTTTGTGTATATTCTAATGGTAGTGGGGGCAGGGTGTGTGGGAACAGGTTTGGTTGAAATTGCATTGGAGATCTATGTTCTTCACACCTGAAACATTTTCTCTGAAAGCATTTTCTTCGCAGTTTAGCCGATCTTGTTACAGCATGTTACAGTTTACTATTATTAACCATATTAATTTTAAGTGCTTAATGCCATTTTTTGACCAGGCACGAATATTCTTAAGTCCATATCTTCGCAAGGGAATCAGTGCAAATTGCAATACTAATTAAATTAAAACTACTAACTACTACCTAATACTAACTAATTAAAACAAATACCAGAAACGTGTTGTTCTGTCTAATGACATTACAAGTGGAAAGATTACAGATTTTAATCGTCTTTAATTTTGTTACGTTATACATTTTAGAAACGTTTCATCCATACAAACACCACAAAACTATTTTCGATTGTATTTCTGAATAGTATGTTACACTTAGTTCACTGTTTTAAATACATCTAATTAAGAAAGTTAGGTGTTAGCATAAACTATTAGCAATCAATAATATTAAATTTAGCACTGTAATAAGCTGTTGCACTTTCCCCCGCATCTTGTAAAAATATATTTTCATTGTTCAAATATACATTAAGTCTGACTATCATATAATAAGTTAAATACAAAACTAAAGAAAAAATAGGGTTAAATATAATTCAAAATATTTTGCTAACAATGTTAACTGTTTATGAATAATAAAATGTATTAACTAAGGAGTAGGATGGCACAGTTGTTAGTATGTTTTTTGTTTTGTTTCTTTTTCATAAATACAAGAGTAGTACCTGATGTCTCAGTGGCTTTCAAAATTAAATTATGCATGCAAACCTGTGAACTAGAAAGATAACTAAGATATCCATCCATTTATAATGGTGGCGAAGTGGTTAGCATTGCTATCTTGCAGCACTGGGGTCCTAGGTTCAATTCCTGCCATCCTGTGTGTGTGGGGTTTACATGTTCTCTCTGGGTTACATGGTTTTTCTCCATATGTGTGATATGACTCCCTCTCGCACTCCAAAACATACTGGTAACTTAATTGGTTTATGGGAAAACTGGCCCTGGTGTGTGTGTGTTTGTGTCTGTCTGTCCTGTGATGGACTGGCGCTATGTCCAGGGTGTATTTTGCCTTGTGTCCGTTGCTTACTGGGATAGGCTCCAAATCCTCTGTACTGGATAAAGAGATTAGAAATGGATGGAAGTAAAGGCACTGTGTGGATGGAACTATACACAGTGTTAGAAACCCACTATGAAATGGCAGCATCTCACTGAGAATAAAATATCTTATAGTGCTGGCTTAAGGAAACAGCCTTTCCACCTCTCTTGCACATCAGTATCCATACCTAGTTATTTAAACAAATTGCCTCTAATTATAAACATCTTAATATGCTGGCTCTGTGGATCCGCATCAGCTATGTTTGCCCATTCCTTCAATTCATGTGCATCCAACACACAGTTCAATGCCAGCAACTACACATAATCTAAAATACAATCCTTATTTCAGTATCTATGTAAACATATAGTCTGTTAACTTCATCATCTTCATCAAAAGTATGCCTAACCCCATTAGGAAGTGTTCTTGTTATAAGTGTATTCCTCAGCTTTCCCCAAATTATCTTCTTCTTGCCAGCATCTCTAGTCTTTTATCCTGCAATAACTCAGCCAACACTTAAATCTCCAAAAGCTGCTTGTGTTAATTTCTTTAAATCACAAATATCATGTGTAAATACTGGCCATGTAATACTCTGCATTGTGGAATAATAGTTTATTTTAAAGGGAACTAGAGAAACTAAGAACTAGAGAAATCAAGAAAGGCTTTTTTTCTAGAATTAATAAATGCACATCCTGTTCACTGGGGAAATTAAATCCACACTGAGCAATCTTCAATATGTTCAGAATATGACAGCAAGAATCCTATCAGGGATGCATTACACCTGTTTTCAAGTCCTTACACTGGTTACCTATCAGATTTCGAGTCAACTTCAAAATCCTTATCCTCCTTATATACTGTCCTACAACTGTTATTATTGATCACCGAATTATTGTACTTGACATGACTTCATTCAGCCTTTCCTGAACGTCTATGACAGGCAGAGAGAGTGCTGTTTCTGGTGCGATCTTTTGCAGCTAACATTTCACTGTTTTAAACGAACAAGAAATTAGATTGCTCATAAATCACTTATTCTATATAAACACAGCGTAATTGCCCTCCGAAAATCCTCTTTTTCTTGTTCGTTTTAGAGACCTTGATCGAAACTGATTTTAGATGTCAGAAAGGATTTATTTTCTCTGTATTTCCTACATTGCTTTGTCGAGATTTTAACTTTATATCTAACTTTCTATCTAGGCTCAGATTTCAACTATAAATCGTACAGTAATTAATAGCAGTAAATACTGATGTTTTGCGCCCTCTTACCACAAAAATATATGTTTTGTAGTTGGGATTAACTTTATTTCATACGCGTAGCTACTCCGATTCGGACACCGAACAGTTAAACATGGCGGCAAATCAGACACCCAGAGAGGGGGGGCGTCTTCTCGCCTCCATAACTAAAATGCCAAATAGGAGTGGCTTAAGCGACATACACAGTCGTGTAACTGACAGTTTGAGGTAGCCTATCGTGTAAATTTCGCTTTGTTGCTGATAGGTTAAGCTTTCGAAACTCTGCCCCAAAGTCATGTGACTGATTTTTCGCCCTGTTTCGTTGGTTAAACGCAATGATCACAAGCACCACCATGGTAACTGGGATGTGTAGTTTTTAATTCCGTTTGAATTATAACTGTACGTACTGTCTTCATATTTGGCCAGGGCTTTAAAGAGAAGGCGCGCCAAAAAATTTCGGTGCCGTCGTCTCCGCTTTAAAGGTACCCCCGTGCTGGAAGAATTTGACCTCGGAACGTTTGCCCAGCGTAGTTATAGTGGACATAAAAACAAGAGTTCGCTGGCATTATATCCTAGAAGACACAGACCGGCGCCAGACCGGTAAATGCTTGATGAACTAGGGATTGGACAGTTTCCAAGTGCTTGTACAAATGATGGAAATGTTCAAATAAATGTGCAAAAAAATAAACAAAATAATCATTTATTTCTTTATCATATTGGCTAGCCAATGTCCTCTCTTTGCTAGTTAGTGGCTGTGTTTCTGCGTTGGGTAGCAACGGGTGACTGTTCTCAGGCGGAAGATGTAAACAGCTTAATTTTCGTGTTAAATAATTTTTAAAAATTAAAATTCATTCTAAACAGCAATCACATATTTGGGTACCGTTTCATAAAACTTTCATGCTTAAAATACTTAGGGAGAAATGGAAGACTGGTGTGTATTTTTTCTTTAAACTATCAAGACCAGCCATACACAGTACAGTTTATGTACATACAGTAATGTTTATGTTCCTAAATTAATATCGTTTATGACCTTCAGATGCGTTATGCTCCTCTTCTTTTTATGCTCAGCTACTAAAATTTCCCTTTAGTGGTAAAATTCCATATAAATATTCAAAACTAAGCAGATTGAAACGTGCACAGTAAAGACATTAAATGATTAAATCTTTTCACTACCAACCAATGCACCACGAGTGCCCCTGTCGGTCATTTTGGCCAGCCAATCACTTACCACGGTGCCCTGCGGGTTGGTTACTGAACCGCGGGTTTTTAACGCTCATTTTGAATGGCTGCATCTGTATTTCACTTCAGCCTTTCACTCTTGCTTCCTTCCAATGAGGACAGAGCTGCGGGAGAAAGGGCGCTATAGAGGATCGCTGTGGAGAGCTGCTGCTGTGCTTTGACATCTGAGCTCTGTGGAAAACGATCTCAATACAATTCTGAAAAACGCGACTCCCCGAACGCCAGCCGAACAAGTCTCCACAGCCGAAGCGCTGTGCCTCTTTTCAGCTGGCGATAAACCTTTCCTCGATCCTTTGCGGACTTGTAAAACTGTTCATGATCAGAATAAAAAACGCTCACGCTAATACACAAGCACCCGTGTCTCGCCAAAGCTGACAAATAAACAGACAGACAAGCCGCACTGCACGTGTGAACAGGGGAATGAGCAAGCAAGCGGGGATAGAGCGCCTCCTGCACTTAGAAGCTTACAGCACCTGGTATTCCCAGGCGGTCTCCCATCCAAGTACTAACCAGGCCCATCCCTGTTTAGCTTCCGAGATCAGACAAGATCAGGCGTGCTCAAGGGGGTGTGGCCGTAAGCAAGAGCAAGGCTCGCTGGCACCCTTCTTAGAGAGGACAGCTCCGTCACCTCTTTTACGACGCTGCTTTTTTTCCCCTGCGTTTTTCTCTTCTTCCCACGTTCTCTCTCTTCACTGCCTTCGTCCCCGCTCTATTTCACTTCAGCCTTTCACTCTTGCTTCCTTCCAATGAGGACGGAGCTGCGGGAGAAAGGGCGCTATAGAGGATCGCTGTGGAGAGCTGCTGCTGTGCTTCGACATCTGAGCTCTGTGGGAAACGATTTCAATACAATTCTGATAAACGCGACTCCCAGAACGCCAGCCGAACAAGTCTTGAAGTGGAAATCTAATAAGTAAATTGATTCTTAAAATGTAGAGAGCTTTGCAAGAAATATATTGGTGCTTTAAGATGTAGCGGTGAGGCTTAAATAATAAGGCAGAATTAAGTGTTTCTGAGCTTCCCAAATGAGGCCCCATTTCTCTGTTCATCTCTGTGGTGCAGCCACAGAGAAACTATTCATGCAAGATGTTTTCTTTTGATAAGGACAGCTCCCACAGGGGGATGCACTTAGCTAAGCCTGGCTATCATGATCAATGGTCATCCATTGGCGCCTATCTGTTTAGGGAGTGCCAGTTGGACATCTGGACTGCATTACTAAGTGTCAGGACTAAGTGACTCATATCTCACCTTGATCAACCAATCAGGGACTGGTAGGGCCGAGTAACCCACGTGGGACTCTGATGCCCATGGAACTTTCAGCCAATCAATGAGCTGAAGTTCCTCCAGGTAAAACAGGCAACACAGAGAGCCTGGGAGATTGAGATTCAGATTCAGATTCAACAATTCTAAAGGGAATTCAAAGGAGAATCCCAAGGGCAGGACATTCTCACAGCGCGCCTCCTGACCATCCTGAGACTCAGCCCGGACAACCACGGAACGGCCAGTGTGTCCGAGTGCCAGAACTTTCCTTTGTTCTAAGAGTCTAGAGTGGAGGTTGCCAGAGAGTAACCAGCAGCAGGCCTCGTGAACAGGTCGGAACTGTGGACAGCTGAATCACTATTCAGAACTAGCTCTTCATCAGGAACGAACCAGTCCTCTTCCTGACTTGCTGGGACCCACAGTCATCTTTTCTCCTGTGCACAAACTTTGCTAGTTAAGCCAACAGTGAGCATCAGCAGCGCACCGTCGCAAGCCGCACAGCACAGCCTGGCACGGAGCCAGAGAGCGCGGATTGGACAGCAACAGCCTGCAACTGTTTCTTTGTGCCCGCAGGAGATCTGAATCCCCAAAGATTGGATGAGTATTCAACTTCAATGCATTACAGCTCGAGAATTCAATTGTTATCCAAACCAGTTGATATCAATTTAATTCCTAAGAGTTATGTACTTGTCTGAGTATCTAATGTAGAAGTTGTAACCAAGTTCACTTTACGAAACGGTCTTAATGAATGATATACTGAATGTATGTCCTCTTGATATGTGTAACACTTTGTAACTGATTGAATATATACCTTTTGTATTCTGATAACCCTCTCGATAAGATCTGTTAGGTTTACATGCATATTCTATGTATTAATAAATGTATCCTCGTGTGTTAGTACCTGTGTGTGTGCGTTGTTTGAGTTATGTCGCATGGTTGGATTCTAAAGCCATCAAAAGAATCAACTTTGTGATTTACTGCTACAATTAATAATTGTCTCAGTAAATGCCCAAACCCTACAGAACTGGTGCCTTCAGAGAGCCACTATGATTACATATTTGGCGTCCCTGGACCGGTTTTCCCTACATTATTTGGCGTCCCTGGGTCAGCTTAATCTACAAAGATAATATATTTCAAGGATGTAAATGCTGTGCTACAGTACGTGCAGAATTTTAGAAAACAGTGTATCAACAAAGTACACTGTTTAGGTTAGTTTAGAAGACAATGTACCAAAACAATATATGCTTTCTGGGTCGTTAGAATTAGCTGAAAGTAACTGATTAGCTTTGAATAACAAATCTAGTGCTTCTTCTCTCGCTTTTTGATGTAATCTGTTTTCTCTTAGGGAAAGGGGAACTTTTAGAAAGGACAAAGCGCTGAGCTTTTTTACAGCGCAACATCTTTTAAAAACCCTGTACTGCTTGTAACAAATTGAGTCTCTGGTTGCACTTTGCGAAGTGGCAGCAGGGCTTGCAATATTGAAATAAAGACCTTACTCAGGTGAGAACTCTCTCTTGTGGCTTCCTTGATAGTTCCATAACAATTTGGGGGCTCGTCCGGGATCAGAAACCTGAACGCGAACGGCTGCTGAAACTCCATTGAAACTCCAAATTGGACGAACCTCAGAGGATAAATTGTTTATCCTTCCAGAGACGCGTCTGGAGAATTGGCAGCTGTCTGACGCCAGTAAGTGATCCTTAAAAATTAATAGTTTGAGAAGCGAGCCACAGGGGTGTTCTCACGTGGGTTTGATGAGTCTGGGACTCATATAAAGAACTTATCTTAACACAGACGTGTGGTTTTTGCTCTGCGGAGTAGTTAATGTTATAAGGTTTAAGTAAGGCACCGATTGGTAAAAATGGGAAATTAAAATTCAAAGATGAAAATGGGACCGAGCAGTCCAGCAAAAGTACATGTACGACAAATTCAGAGAAACAATTATAGCCTGGGTTAGAGTAAAAAAAATGTTTTATGTTCATGAACTGTAAAGCTAGGGTAATAGGTGTAAGGGAACTTGCACATAATTTATATATGATAATTAGGGGCCCATAACTATGAAGGATCTTTGTAAGTGAATCAGAATGGACAGAGGAAAGTTGAATTAGGAAAAATAAGTTTTCTGAAGAAGGGGAAACTAAGAAGAGAAGGAGAAGAACGGAAAGAAAGCGAATTGGAAAGCTTATGTAATGGAAAGAGAAATCACAGAAATAATGGGAAGCTTCAAAAAAGACTAGTCTTGAAACTAAAGAACAGCAAGCTGCAGCTAAAGTCATGACCATGCCTTCTAAAAAGAAAAAGTCTCCACCAAAACTAGAAAGCGGTCCGGAGCCAAAGCCTTTTCACTTGTTCGTGAAATGCCAATGTGCACTTTAACAGGTCCAGAAGGAACTCCAGCATATGTACATTGACATTGGTCTCCTAGTGAATTATTTGCATTAGTTAAGTCTTTTCCTAAATTGCCTGATGACCGTAAAGAATGTCGAAGAAAGGCAAGCCTTGTTCTTGATTGTCTTAAGCCTAATTACAGTGACATAACCTTGTTGCTAGATTATATTGTTCCTAAAGGTTTACAACGTCCTCTAAAAAGGAGGAGGCAGATTGGCGGATATGTAACCCAAATGATGAAGAAGTATCCATCTAAATTAAACCACACGGACATGGAGAGGAAAAGTTAGGCGACCGCTTCTAAAAAGAGGTAAGGACTCCTCTTTTCTAAAAAGTCCCTTGTCCTCTCCATGTTGCTGTGGTGCTGAAGCAAGTACAACAGAAAAATGAGTTAATGGTGCATGTGTTTTTAGATGCCTGTTTTGTGAAGGTGGGGTAGAAAAAAAGGGATTGCTGAAGGAATAGCGTCTCGCCCTGCCCGTGCGAAACAATCCAGGTGTTGCATCCTGGTACACGACTGCAGTATGGCTGAAGGTAGTAACTAGAACTGTACTCGCAGAAGAGCCGAAAATGGTAACTTGATTCAACTGTGTGTTTAAAGCCAGGATTTGGAACCTGGTCCGTGTTCCTGAATTGTGATAGTTCGTCAGTTTGTCTCGACTGGGGGGTTCCGCGGGGCGCGTGGGAGAAGTGAAAATGGTTTGGTGTGAAGAAAAAAAAAAGTTTGATTAATCCAAAGTGAAACAAAGAAATATGTCGGACGGAATTTAGGCTGAACAGGAATGTAGAAAAGTGTATGAACATTTGGATAAAAATAAACAATATTTAGAGGAATATTTGAGAATTCAATAGAATATCATAGATGAGACACAAAAATCTCTGATGGAAAAGCTAAAAGCAATGGCTGAACGAAACGAAGTTATATATGCAGAAAAAGAAACAGCAAAAGAAGAAATAGAACGCCTTAAGAGAGAATCTAGGAGAAGGGTGGGAATTAGTGTGGAGATTTTTGAAAGAGCATTACCCACCGAAAACTGATTAGACAGCATGTCAGCAGAAGGAAGTGAGGATGTTTCAGATTTTACAGAAAGGTTTATAGCTTTATGGATATTATACTCGGGGTTAGCCGATGAGAAGGAAGTGAATGAAGATACTTCCACAGTAATAAAACAAATTTACTTGAGTGGGTTGATGTTGCTGATGATAAAACCTGATGTTGCCAAGAATGTACAACTATGCTTTCCTGATATTACGGACAGCGGAGACAGATTTGATTTAATAACTCGTGAAGCATGCATGCAGCGCTGCAAATGGGGTAAAAAGACTCCCAAGGAGGAGAAAAGGGAGCCCCCAGTTTGTTGAAATTATTGTGCGACTTTAATGTTATACCGAGATATAAAACCCCAAAGACAAAACTACTAATAAGCTGGTGTACAGTTACTAAAAAAAAGGTGTTTTTTGGAGAAATTGTAAGAAAGAGGCTTGATTTCACAATTAAAGAACATGTCAGAAGCTGAAACGAGAGCCGTGCGTGAACTAACAGTTTTAATCTAGTAAACCCCTCTGTAGCCTTCCTAAATTTATCTCAGGATTTAAATAAAAGTGAAATAATCTTACAGTGTGCAGTAACTGGGGGACACAGGAGCACAGCTGTCCTGTTTTTAGACTAAAACAGCATAAAGATGTGATATAAAGTTTTCTAACGGGTAACAGGAGGCTACAGGAGAAGGGGTGCAAGGGTTGTGTTTAAAGCAAATATAAGCTGTCACAGTCTGCTTGGGAAAAGATGTACAGTTTCAAATACTGATGTGGGTGGGGGACACCCCAGACCTATTTTAGGCCCAGACCGCAGCATTTTATAAGGAATTACTGCATGAAATAGCATTTATGTAAACTAACTCAATAGAGTTATGTGATATTGTGATTGTTTTACCTAATTACGGAATCCATAAGGCCGGGCTACTCCAAGTATTGGATCTAAAGAGGAAAAAAAGGAGTATAAAACCAACTACATGATAAAGCCAGGGTGAATGCCTTCTCAGAACGAGCTTGTCCAGTGACATATTGGTTTAAGGGGGGTAGTGCAGTCTAAAGACAAAATTGCCTTGACCCCTGCAGCACAAACTGTTTTTGATGTTTTGAAACAAGCTTTCTTGCAGACACTGGCCCTGGACTGTATTCCCTCAGACTGATCATCTGCATGTAATCTGTCTGTAAGTGAAAGAAATGGGTTGTGAGCCGTTGTGCTGGTGCAGGAGCATGGAGATAGGCATCGTCTGGTGGGTTATTATTATTCAGGACCCCTTGATGCGGTGGCCAAGGGGCCGTGTTTATGTGTTGTGCAGGCTACCTGCCTGGCTGTATAAACTGTGAATAATCTGGTGTAGAACTAGCAGACCGAATGAAAATATTTAATTGAAACTTGTAAATATGCTAAATGGAAAATTGTAGCAATTTATATAGACTGTATATATACATTTGGTGTATGCCACAATTTTGGATGGCAGTGAAGGAATAGGGATTTCCCCAACGTGGAAGGGACTCCAATCAAGAATGCTGGGTTTGTCTCTGAACTGTTAGAAGCTTTGCAGCTACTGACTGAAGTAGCTGTGGTAAAGTATAAATCACATAATAAAGAAATGTTTCCAGTACCTCGAGGGAACAACTTTGCAGATGTAGCTGTCAGGTGCACAGTCCTGGTAGAACAGGAGTCTGAGACCCCTGTGAGACCTCTGTTGGTGAAAAGGGGACAGCTACAGGATATTCAGGCTGAGGCCTCTAAAGCAGAGAAAAGGACATGGTTAGAAAAGAGTGTGGTGCTGCCAGCACACTGGACGCTCTGCATGCCCTCACAGCCTAATGCCCTTTGTAGCTCGACTAATGCACTGTGTCGGACACCTGGGTGTGAGTCAAATGGTGTGCTGGTTACCCAAACCTGGGTGGGGACCGTGTTTGAAGCAGTAGCCACTTATGTGGCATCTCAATGTGATGCTTATCAAAGGAACTCAACTACAGTTCAGGTGCAGGTGCTACAGCTCAAAAGGCCTGCTCCTGAGAAACCTTTCATGCAGTACCAAATGTTTACAACCTTGGCTCTTATAATCTGTTTTCCCAGTGGGTTGCTGTCACTGCCTCTGTGTCTACCAAACACTTGATGATGGAGATAAGCCCTTGGTGGGCACTGCCCTACCGCATGTATTATGATCAAGGGACAGGCTGTGGCTGGATTATTCGGGGTGAGATGGACTGAGATCACCCTCAGTCTGCTAGAACAGTGGAATGAAGGAACAGAAAAGATTGACTAGACATCAGACTGAAGGAACACCATGGGATGCGGGCTGGATCAAACAGAACTGTGTAATAGAGCCTGTTTGATATCATCACAGGCCAATCAACGAAACTTCCTAGAGGGATGAATTTGGCTAATGGATTGTTGAATTTGCTAATTCTCTATTGTAGTATTGTAGGTTGTTAATTGAAGTGGTGCACGGGGCTGGTGAACAGGTGCTGGACACTTGGAGACCTCCAGTAGAGGGAAGACACGACCTGATACCTGGCGAGTGGGTGTGGGTGAGGAAGATATACCCTGCCAGATGTTGCAACCCTGCTGGGAAGGACCATATCAAGTGCAACTGACTACCGACTCTGCCATCTGAGTGACAGGATGAGATCGCTGGATCTACGCATTGCGCTGACACCGAACCACTGCACCAGAGACTGAGTGAACATTATTATATTGTCACTGTTTCTGTGTTTGTTGAGCTTCCTGAGGGGGGGTGACAGTGTACCTGTTAAGTGTAAGGAGTTTTACTTTAATAAATGGGGATATGGAATCAATACTTTATCAGTCAGCCACAAATAATAATCAGAGCTCATGTTGGGATTGTATTGCTATAAAAGATGCTCATGGGAGTAATCCCCTTTGGTAGAGGTGATTATTTAGGTTAATTGGCATGGGTAAATAGCCCTGCTTTTAGTCTGAGTGTAACTCAGATATATTAGAATGGAAATAACTGTATGCTCCTCGCTATAATCACAGTTTTAGGCCATTCTCTATTAGGGTGATAGACAGCTGTTTAGGTGAGCAAAGACTAAACAGTACTTGTATTCTAGACAATTATTAGCAAATTAATGACTTAGCAAAGCACATCTATGATGAAGAAAAATATATATCATAATTATAATCCAGATGATTGGGGCATTGGTGCATGGCTACAGTCTGTGCTAGGATCCTGGAGAGGGTCTCTGGTTCAATACATATTTGTGTGTCTGGTATTATTCGTTATAATCATACTGTTAATATCCTGCTGGAAAAACATGTGGACTAAAGCTGCTGCTTCTGTGCTAATTGTACGCCCTGAAGGGATCATGAAGGTCAAAAAATGATTTCATGGGAAAGGTTCTCTTATCTAGTGGCAGAACCTGATGGGTAGAACAATATAGTTTTAAGGGGGGGTTACCCTTGGGAGTGATTCCCCTAGATGCACATTATTATTATGATTTGTTTGTTCATAATAAGATGTTTTGCAGGAACGGGCCAATGAGAAATTTTACAACTTCAGCTACAATTGTTCTGCAAAATGGCACAGCTGAGGCAGTGGAACAATGTGTAGATTTTTCTAAGAGTTATTACTCTTCTGGTGAAAGACTTCAGGAAAAAGAAGTGGTGTTCACTCAGGTGGAGGGGGCCGTACCAAGGCTGCTGACCACTGCGACTGCTGTGAAAGTCACGGAAAGGGTGCCCTGAATTCATGCTTATCACTGTAAAAAGGTCACAAACGAACTGAGCAACGCGCAGGAGTGATGTCTCCACAGGGATAGATGGGGATCACATGCTTGGGACTGATGTGCACAGCCTTTTTCCTTTTTATGTGGAAGCCTGTCACCACCCAGAAAGAGGAAGAATCTAAATGCGAAGCCTCTTTGTATACAAACTGGCTGAATGAAACTGATAATGAGGGGGATATGAGTAATTTGTGGTATAAACTTATAAATCATACTGTAAAGTTAAAGAAATTTAATGCATCTTGTTATGTATGTGCTTTAATGCCTCATTCTACAGCCTCACCCATTTCTCTCCTGGTTAGAATCACTGTTTGGGCCAGGGGGAATGTTTTTCTTTAAGTTACTAACACCGATTATAGTAGCTGTGATACTTGTCTTCCTGTTTTTGTGTTGCTGTACGACATATATTATTCCAATGCTTTGAAATATGGTAATGAATATGTTTGCGCATCAGTATGTTCTGATAAGAACGCAAGAATCCGAAGTATGGGAGCCTCCTGGGAGTCCATATTGTAACACCCTCGCCTGGTGGTGAGGAGGAAGCGCCCCCAGTCGCTCGTAGTACCGCTGGGCATGCTGGGAGTGGTAGCCGGGGAGAGTCTGAGGGTCAGCACGATGACCAGCGGCTGACCCTACCTGTGTAAATAATGTCCTGTAAAAGTATAGTGTGTTGTTAGGTAATTACCACCCTAACGATGTGTACGTGTTCCGTCAGTCTCCTCATGTGCGTGTAGATCCTGTGTTTGGTTTTGTGTGGTTGTTAACGAATAAAGCTAATTGCTTGTTTGTTAATCGCGTCTCCACTCGTCCTTTGTTCTGAAAAGAACCTGTAAATGCTACAATATTCTTTACTCAGCAGCTTATTAAAAACAGCTCCCGTGATGTTCAAACTGATTTTTTACACAGAACACTGACACAGCTTTGCGTTCTGAATCTCTTTTTCTCGAGCGTTTATTTAATGTTGCACAATGCACTGGGATAGGGGTATTCTGTTCACAAACCAATAGCATTTAAACCACAGCACCCACAATGCTGCAAGTAAGTGTTTTGCACACTAAGCAGAGAGCGATGTCTTCCTCGTTAGTATAGTGGCGAGTATCCCCACCTGTCACGCGGGAGACCGGGGTACATCAGGACGGCCACAACGCAAAGTACTGACCCCTATACGATCACGGCGAGTTACCAATACACACGTGGCAGGGCGGAAAAGGCTGCGCTCTCTTCGTGTGACATAATTCGGAAAAGTCCTGACGTTGCATTTCAACTGAGCCCCAGTATACATCGACCCTTCGACATTCTGAGTGACAACTCTCTTGCATGTTTTCTCATATTTATGTAGTTTGCTTGCATGATGCCTAGAACAGCGGGGTGGCGCCCTCCCATTCGCTCAAGCAGTTAAGATTCCTGGTTTTCACCCAGGCGGCCCGGGTTCGACTCCTGGGATGGGAACGTGTCAGTTTTGCCTCCTGCTTTCCAAAAGATCAGCACCGTGTACAAAGGAGCCGCATTAAAACTACTCGAACGTGCAAAACGTGCGAGAAGAGGGGGCGCTTGTTTCCAACCGAAACTTCTCGCGTGTGAGACGAGCTGATCATCGCTGTGGGAGGGTTACTCTGGTAGACAGGGCTGACCTTCGGCAATAGGATTTATAGTCTCCAAGATGATATTTGCACTTTCTGGAGAGGTGATTTTCTCCACTTCAGTAGCCCGATTTCGTCGATTGCGTAGAGAGGGCTTTAGAATGTGGCGCCGCCTTTCCTGCTCCGTCCATGATAGGCGTGCTGGTCTCTGGAGGGAGAGAGCACGGTCCATCAGCGCACTCCAATAAAGGCACTGGAAGCAGTTGAATCGCATTGGCGAAGCTCAGCACTAGGCCGCTACTGTTTCCGTAGTGTAGTGGTTATCACATTCGCCTCACACACGAAAAGTCCCTGGTTTGAAACCGGGCGGAAACAGGCTTCTTTTGTCGCCACGCACAAAAGGGGATTGGGGATTCGCCTAGCGCTGTGATCGAACAGACCCACTCACCTCTTAGTGTGGGGAGATCTGCACAGTGCATGTCGCAGCGCATCCTGCTTTCACTTCAATGCGCGTCCTGATGTACCCAGTCTCCCGCGTGACAGGTGGGGACAGGTGACAGGTCCTATACTAACGAGGAAGACATCGCTCTCTCCGACCCCCGGCATCGTGTCCCGACACACCGTGCTGGAAGCCGACGCGTGCTGTGATTCCTTTACGGAGCAGAAATGACAACCGAGGAGCCGAGAGATCATTTAAGCATTTCGCGTCTGAACGGAAAACACAAACGACCAACTCGGAATGACTTGCCTTTGACGCTTATCAAAGCGTTCTTTGTGCATCGAACAGACCCACTCACCTCTTAGTGTGGCGGGATCTGCACAGTGCATGTCGCAGCGCTTCCTGCTTTCACTTCAATGTGCTTCCTGATGTCGAGTCGTGTGCCGTGCGGAGGCTCTGAAAGCGAGAGCAATGAAAAGGTGCACGACGCTGTGAAAGAAAACAGAGAAGTGAAAGGCAGTCCTTTCTTTAAGGAGGTAAAAGAAAAGCAACTCCCCGTCAGGGAATCGAACCCCGGTCTCCCGCGTGACAGACGGGGATACTTGCCACTATACTAACGAGGAAGACATCGCTCTCTCCGACCCCCGGCATCGTGTCCCGACCCAGCGTGCTGGAAGGCGACGCGTGCTGTGATCCCTTTACGGAGCAGAAATGACAACCGAGGAGCCGAGAGATCATTTCAGCATTTCGCGTCTGAACGGAAAACACAAACGACCAACTCGGAATGACTTGCCTTTGACGCTTTTCAAAGTGTTCTTTGTGCACGACGACTGCGCCGCCTAGCAGATACAAAGGGGTTGTACAACTTTGAACTAGCAAATGGAAGAGGGCTAAGCCCCCTCTCTTTTAGCCCAGGTTCGATCTGTCTCCCAGAATCACCAGGGCGCACACACACACACACCCGTGCCGTTGAAGTGCTCTGCTTCATTTCTAAGTGCAACTCAACATTCACTCCTACCCCGAGTGCAGAAAAGACAGCATCCACAGCAACAACAGCTCAGGTCTCTGCACAGGAGCTAAGCTGCCCTCATCTCCTCTGCTCTGCAGCTCCTGCGGAGTGGAGTCCTGCCTGGAGCCGTGATTGCAGGCGGCGGCTCCCCGCGCCCTGTCTGGGCGTCGTGTCCAAGAGCTCCTGGGAGGAAGAGCGAGCCCTCCCACTCGGGGGCTTTTCCACGGTCTGTGTGAGGAGGGGCGGGTGTGTCCAGTAGCTTATCGAGCGGAAGCCTGGGGCGGCGGAGAGCTGTGATCGTGCAGACCTTGAGGTGTCACCTCTTTGTCTGCTTTCCCGCCCCCCCTCCGCCCAAGCTCTGCTCCAAAGTAGCCCGGCAACCCCTCACACCTGCACGTGTCACAACCTAAGGTGCGGTCATGAGACACCCATGGGGTGTCGTTCTGTTCTTGCTAATTGTTTCCTGCCCGTCGCAGGCAGGAGTCCATGCGAGGAAGATGCGCTGGACAGAGCTCAGAGGGCGCAGCTGGGTGGCTTTCCTTCTGAGTGACGTTCCTGCAACACTCTCCCGCTACTCTTGGTGCGCTCATGCCACAACACAGGAAGGCTGGAGCAGGTGGCTGTGGGATTTGCGCACTGCCGAAATAGCTCAGTTGGGAGAGCGTTAGACTGAAGATCTAAAGGTCCCTGGTTCGATCCCGGGTTTCGGCATTTTGTTTCATCGCGCCCTTTGTTCCTCTCTCCAGCGCCACCTGCCTAAAGTGACGCGTCCCTTTCTCAGCCAGAAACGCAAGCGAGACACCAGCAGCAGTCCCTACAGGTTTCCGTAGTGTAGCGGCCATCACGTTCGCCTAACACGCGAAAGGTCCCCGGTTCGAGACCGGGCGGAAACAGCCTCGTTTTGCACGCTCCTGTACTTCACAGAGGTCTTGAGCGACCAGTCATTTGTTCCCAATGTATTTCCGGTGCCTTCGTGCACTCTTGTACCAAACGCACGTTCCTTCTGTACGCGGAGCCGATCATTTGCAATTGGGCTGTGCCGACAGACCAGGTCGAGCTCTGTCGGCTCAAAAGCAGCGCAGGACCTGCAAGAACAACAGAAAGATTAGCATCCAGCGGGGGCCTCTTAGTGAGCCCAAGAGCTCATCAAGAATCGGCTCCAGCAACAGGGCTGGGCGCATTGTTCCATTCTCCGCCCACTCTCGGTGTAAACAAGTCCCTCCTGGTCTCTGCTTGAAATGCACTTTCCTGCGTTTGCTTTGGTGTAACTGGCTTCCCCTGCATGGGCGAATGTGAAGAAGATCCTTAGTAAGTCATTGAAGAAAACCGAGAAGAGGTCGGAGTGGCCTCTGTCGTTCATCAACGATCCAGTCAGGCAGTACTCCTCTGTAAAGCGCCGTTCGTTCACGTCGATTGGCTTTTTTTTGCCTTCATTCGTGCGAGTAGTAAAAGCAGACGCCCCTATTCTGCCGTGACCCGGATTCGAACCGGGGTTGTTGCGGCCACAACGCAAAGTACTGACCACTATACGATCACAGCGAGTTACCGAGACACACGCGGCAGGGCGGAAAGGGCTGTGCTCTCTTCGTGTGACATAATTCGGAAAAGTCCTGACGTTGCATTTCAACTGAGCCCCAGTATACATCGACCCTTCGACACTCTGAGTGACAACTCTCTTGCGTGCTTTCTCATATTTATGTAGTTTGCTTGCTTGATGCCGTGAACAGCATGGTTGTTCGCTGCCATATAGTCTAGCGGTTAGGGTTCCTGGTTTTCACCCAGGCGGTTCGACTCGGTTTTGCCTCCTGCTTTCCAAAAGATCAGCACCGTGTACGAAAGAGCCGCATTAAAACTACTCGAACGTGCAAAACGTGCGAGAAGAGGGGGCGCTTGTTTCCAACCGAAACTTCTCGCGTGTGAGACGAGCTGATCATCGCTGTGGGAGGGTTACTCTGGTAGACAGGGCTGACCATCGGCAATAGGATTTATAGTCTCCAAGATGATATTTGCACTTTCTGGAGAGGCGATTTTCTCCACTTCAGTAGCCCGATTTCGTCGATTGCGTGGAGAGGGCTGTAGAATGTGGCGCCGCCTTTCCTGCTCCGTCCATGACAGGCGTGCTGGTCTCTGGAGAGAGAGCACGGTCCATCAGCGCACTCCAATAAAGGCACTGGAAGCAGCTAAATCGCATTGGCGAAGCTCAGCACTGGGCCGCTGGGCACGTCTTACCACCGTTTCCGTAGTGTAGTGGTTATCACGTTCGCTTCACACGCGAAAGGTCCCCGGTTCGAAACCGGGCGGAAACAGACATCTTTTGTCGCCAGGCACAAAAGGGGATTGGGGATTCGCCTAGCGCTGTGATCGAACAGACCCACTGGACCCACCTCTTAGTGTGGCGGGATCTGCACAGTGCATGTCACAGCGCATCCTGCTTTCACTTCAAGGCGCGTCCTGATGCACCCCAGTCTCCCGCGTGACAGGTGGGGACAGGTGACAGGTCCTATACTAACGAGGAAGACATCGCTCTCTCCGACCCCCGGCATCATGTCCCGACCCACCGTGCTGGAAGCCTACGCGTGCTGTGATTCCTTTACGGAGCAGAAATGACAACCGAGGAGCCGAGAGATCATGTCAGCATTTCGCATCTGAACGGAAAACACAAACGACCAACTCGGAATGACTTGCCTTTGACGCTTTTCAAAGTGTTCTTTGTGCACGACGACTGCGCCGCCTAGCAGATACAAATGGGTTGTACAACTTTGAACTAGCAAATGGAAGAGGGCTTAGCCCCCTCTCTTTTAGCCCAGGTTCGATCTGTCTCCCAGAATCACCAGGGTGCACACACACACACACCCGTGCCGTTGAAGTGCTCTGCTTCATTTCTAAGGGCAACTCAACATTCACTCCTACCCCGAGTGCAGAAAAGACAGCATCCACAGCAACAACAGCTCAGGTCTCTGCACAGGAGCTAAGCTGCCCTCATCTCCTCTGCTCTGCGGCTCCTGCGGAGTGGAGTCCGGCCTGGAGCCGTGTTTGCAGGCGGCGACTCCCCGCGCCCTGTCTGGGCGTCGTGTCCAAGAGCTCCTGGGAGGAAGAGCGAGCCCTCCCACTCGGGGGCTTTCCACGAGCCCCCGAGTCTGTGTGAGGAGGGGCGGGTGTGTCCAGTAGCTTATCGAGCGGAAGCCTGGGGCGGCGGAGAGCTGTGATCGTGCAGACCTTGAGGTGTCACCTCTTTGTCTGCTTTCCCGCCCCCCCTCCGCCCAAGCTCTGCTCCAAAGTAGCCCGGCAACCCCTCACACCTGCACGTGTCACAACCTAAGGTGCGGTCATGAGACACCCATGGGGTGTCGTTCTGTTCTTGCTAATTGTTTCCTGCCCATCGCAGGCAGGAGTCCATGCGAGGAAGATGCGCTGGACAGAGCTCAGAGGGCGCAGCTGGGTGGCTTTCCTTCTGAGTGACGTTCCTGCAACACTCTCCCGCTACTCTTGGTGCGCTCATGCCACAACACAGGAAGGCTGGAGCAGGTGGCTGTGGGCTTTGCGCACTGCCGAAATAGCTCAGTTGGGAGAGCGTTAGACTGAAGATCTAAAGGTCCCTGGTTCGATCCCGGGTTTCGGCATTTTGTTTCATCGCGCCCTTTGTTCCTCTCTCCAGCGCCACCTACCTAAAGTGACGCGTCCCTTTCTCAGCCCGAAACGTAAGCGAGACACCAGCAGCAGTCCCTACAGGTTTCCGTAGTGTAGTGGCTATCACGTTCGCCTAACACGCGAAAGGTCCCTGGTTCGAGACCGGGCGGAAACAGCCTCGTTTTGCACGCTCCTGTACTTCACAGAGGTCTTGAGCGACCGGTCATTTGTTCCCAATGTATTTCCGGTGCCTTCGTGCACTCTTGTACCAAACGCACGTTCCTTCTGTACGCGGAGCCGATCATTTGCAATTGGGCTGTGCCGACAGACCAGGTCGAGCTCTGTCGGCTCAAAAGCAGCGCAGGACCTGCAAGAACAACAGAAAGATTAGCATCCAGCGGGGGCCTCTTAGTGAGCCCAAGAGCTCATCAAGAATCAGCTCCAGCAACAGGGCTGGGCGCATTGTTCCATTCTCCGCCCACTCTCGGTGTAAACAAGTCCCTCCTGGTCTCTGCTTGAAATGCACTTTCCTGCGTTTGCTTTGGTGTAACTGGCTTCCCCTGCATGGGCGAATGTGAAGAAGATCCTTAGTAAGTCATTGAAGAAAACCGAGAAGAGGTCGGAGTGGCCTCTGTCGTTCATCAACGATCCAGTCAGGCAGTACTCCTCTGTAAAGCGCCGTTCGTTCACGTCGATTGGCTTTTTTTTGCCTTCATTCGTGCGAGTAGTAAAAGCAGACGCCCCTATTCTGCCGTGACCCGGATTCGAACCGGGGTTGTTGCGGCCACATCGCAAAGTACTGACCACTATACGATCACAGCGAGTTACCGAGACACACGCGGCAGGGTGGAAAGGGCTGTGCTCTCTTCGTGTGACATAATTCGGAAAAGTCCTGACGTTGCATTTCAACTGAGCCCCAGTATACATCGACCCTTCGACACTCTGAGTGACAACTCTCTTGCGTGTTTTCTCATATTTATGTAGTTTGCTTGCATGATGCCGGGAACAGCATGGTTGTTCGCTGCCATATAGTCTAGCGGTTAGGGTTCCTGGTTTTCACCCAGGCGGTTCGACTCGGTTTTGCCTCCTGCTTTCCAAAAGATCAGCACCGTGTACGAAAGAGCCGCATTAAAACTACTCGAACGTGCAAAACGTGCGAGAAGAGGGGGCGCTTGTTTCCAACCGAAACTTCTCGCGTGTGAGACGAGCTGATCATCGCTGTGGGAGGGTTACTCTGGTAGACAGGGCTGACCTTCGGCAATAGGATTTATAGTCTCCAAGATGATATTTGCACTTTCTGGAGAGGCGATTTTCTCCACTTCAGTAGCCCGATTTCGTCGATTGCGTGGAGAGGGCTGTAGAATGTGGCGCCGCCTTTCCTGCTCCGTCCATGACAGGCGTGCTGGTCTCTGGAGAGAGAGCACGGTCCATCAGCGCACTCCAATAAAGGCACTGGAAGCAGCTGAATCGCATTGGCGAAGCTCAGGGCTGGGCCGCTGGGCACGTCTTACCACCGTTTCCGTAGTGTAGTGGTTATCACGTTCGCCTCACACGCGAAAGGTCCCCGGTTCGAAACCGGGCGGAAACAGACATCTTTTGTCGCCAGGCACAAAAGGGGATTGGGGATTCGCCTAGCGCTGTGATCGAACAGACCCACTGGACCCACCTCTTAGTGTGGCGGGATCTGCACAGTGCATGTCACAGCGCATCCTGCTTTCACTTCAAGGCGCGTCCTGATGCACCCCAGTCTCCCGCGTGACAGGTGGGGACAGGTGACAGGTCCTATACTAACGAGGAAGACATCGCTCTCTCCGACCCCCGGCATCGTGTCCCGACCCACCGTGCTGGAAGCCGACGCGTGCTGTGATTCCTTTACGGAGCAGAAATGACAACCGAGGAGCCGAGAGATCATTTCAGCATTTCGCGTCTGAACGGAAAACACAAACGACCAACTCGGAATGACTTGCCTTTGACGCTTCTCAAAGCGTTCTTTGTGCATCGAACAGACCCACTCACCTCTTAGTGTGGCGGGATCTGCACAGTGCATGTCGCAGCGCTTCCTGCTTTCACTTCAATGTGCTTCCTGATGTCGAGTCGTGTGCCGTGCGGAGGCTCTGAAAGCGAGAGCAATGAAAAGGTGCACGACGCTGTGAAAGAAAACAGAGAAGTGAAAGGCAGTCATTTCTCTAAGGAGGTGAAAGAAAAGCTACTCCCCGTCGGGGAATCGAACCCCGGTCTCCCGCGTGACAGGCGGGGATACTTGCCACTACACTAACGAGGAAGACAACGCTCTCTCCGACCCCCGGCATCGTGTCCCGACCCACCGTGCTGGAAGCCGACGCGTGCTGTGATTCCTTTACGGAGCAGAAATGACAACCGAGGAGCCGAGAGATCATGTCAGCATTTCGCGTCTGAACGGAAAACACAAACGACCAACTCGGAATGACTTGCCTTTGACGCTTTTCAAAGTGTTCTTTGTGCACGACTGCGCCGCCTAGCAGATACAAAGGGGTTGTACAACTTTGAACTAGCAAATGGAAGAGGGCTAAGCCCCCTCTCTTTTAGCCCAGGTTCGATCTGTCTCCCAGAATCACCAGGGCGCACACACACACACACCCGTGCCGTTGAAGTGCTCTGCTTCATTTCTAAGGGCAGCTCAACATTCACTCCTACCCCGAGTGCAGAAAAGACAGCATCCACAGCAACAACAGCTCAGGTCTCTGCACAGGAGCTAAGCTGCCCTCATCTCCTCTGCTCTGCGGCTCCTGCGGAGTGGAGTCCTGCCTGGAGCCGTGTTTGCAGGCGGCGGCTCCCCGCGCCCTGTCTGGGCATCGTGTCCAAGAGCTCCTGGGAGGAAGAGCGAGCCCTCCCACTCGGGGGCTTTTCCACGGTCTGTGTGAGGAGGGGCGGGTGTGTCCAGTAGCTTATCGAGCGGAAGCCTGGGGCGGCGGAGAGCTGTGATCGTGCAGACCTTGAGGTGTCACCTCTTTGTCTGCTTTCCCGCCCCCCCTCCGCCCAAGCTCTGCTCCAAAGTAGCCCGGCAACCCCTCACACCTGCACGTGTCACAACCTAAGGTGCGGTCATGAGACACCCATGGGGTGTCGTTCTGTTCTTGCTAATTGTTTCCTGCCCATCGCAGGCAGGAGTCCATGCGAGGAAGATGCGCTGGACAGAGCTCAGAGGGCGCAGCTGGGTGGCTTTCCTTCTGAGTGACGTTCCTGCAACACTCTCCCGCTACTCTTGGTGCGCTCATGCCACAACACAGGAAGGCTGGAGCAGGTGGCTGTGGGCTTTGCGCACTGCCGAAATAGCTCAGTTGGGAGAGCGTTAGACTGAAGATCTAAAGGTCCCTGGTTCGATCCCGGGTTTCGGCATTTTGTTTCATCGCGCCCTTTGTTCCTCTCTCCAGCGCCACCTGCCTAAAGTGACGCGTCCCTTTCTCAGCCCGAAACGTAAGCGAGACACCAGCAGCAGTCCCTACAGGTTTCCGTAGTGTAGTGGCTATCACGTTCGCCTAACACGCGAAAGGTCCCTGGTTCGAGACCGGGCGGAAACAGCCTCGTTTTGCACGCTCCTGTACTTCACAGAGGTCTTGAGCGACCGGTCATTTGTTCCCAATGTATTTCCGGTGCCTTCGTGCACTCTTGTACCAAACGCACGTTCCTTCTGTACGCGGAGCCGATCATTTGCAATTGGGCTGTGCCGACAGACCAGGTCGAGCTCTGTCGGCTCAAAAGCAGCGCAGGACCTGCAAGAACAACAGAAAGATTAGCATCCAGCGGGGGCCTCTTAGTGAGCCCAAGAGCTCATCAAGAATCGGCTCCAGCAACAGGGCTGGGCGCATTGTTCCATTCTCCGCCCACTCTCGGTGTAAACAAGTCCCTCCTGGTCTCTGCTTGAAATGCACTTTCCTGCGTTTGCTTTGGTGTAACTGGCTTCCCCTGCATGGGCGAATGTGAAGAAGATCCTTAGTAAGTCATTGAAGAAAACCGAGAAGAGGTCGGAGTGGCCTCTGTCGTTCATCAACGATCCAGTCAGGCAGTACTCCTCTGTAAAGCGCCGTTCGTTCACGTCGATTGGCTTTTTTTTGCCTTCATTCGTGCGAGTAGTAAAAGCAGACGCCCCTATTCTGCCGTGACCCGGATTCGAACCGGGGTTGTTGCGGCCACAACGCAAAGTACTGACCCCTATACGATCACAGCGAGTTACCGAGACACACGCGGCAGGGTGGAAAGGGCTGTGCTCTCTTCGTGTGACATAATTCGGAAAAGTCCTGACGTTGCATTTCAACTGAGCCCCAGTATACATCGACCCTTCGACACTCTGAGTGACAACTCTCTTGCGTGTTTTCTCATATTTATGTAGTTTGCTTGCATGATGCCGGGAACAGCATGGTTGTTCGCTGCCATATAGTCTAGCGGTTAGGGTTCCTGGTTTTCACCCAGGCGGTTCGACTCGGTTTTGCCTCCTGCTTTCCAAAAGATCAGCACCGTGTACGAAAGAGCCGCATTAAAACTACTCGAACGTGCAAAACGTGCGAGAAGAGGGGGCGCTTGTTTCCAACCGAAACTTCTCGCGTGTGAGACGAGCTGATCATCGCTGTGGGAGGGTTACTCTGGTAGACAGGGCTGACCTTCGGCAATAGGATTTATAGTCTCCAAGATGATATTTGCACTTTCTGGAGAGGCGATTTTCTCCACTTCAGTAGCCCGATTTCGTCGATTGCGTGGAGAGGGCTGTAGAATGTGGCGCCGCCTTTCCTGCTCCGTCCATGACAGGCGTGCTGGTCTCTGGAGAGAGAGCACGGTCCATCAGCGCACTCCAATAAAGGCACTGGAAGCAGCTGAATCGCATTGGCGAAGCTCAGGGCTGGGCCGCTGGGCACGTCTTACCACCGTTTCCGTAGTGTAGTGGTTATCACGTTCGCCTCACACGCGAAAGGTCCCCGGTTCGAAACCGGGCGGAAACAGACATCTTTTGTCGCCAGGCACAAAAGGGGATTGGGGATTCGCCTAGCGCTGTGATCGAACAGACCCACTGGACCCACCTCTTAGTGTGGCGGGATCTGCACAGTGCATGTCACAGCGCATCCTGCTTTCACTTCAAGGCGCGTCCTGATGCACCCCAGTCTCCCGCGTGACAGGTGGGGACAGGTGACAGGTCCTATACTAACGAGGAAGACATCGCTCTCTCCGACCCCCGGCATCGTGTCCCGACCCACCGTGCTGGAAGCCGACGCGTGCTGTGATTCCTTTACGGAGCAGAAATGACAACCGAGGAGCCGAGAGATCATTTCAGCATTTCGCGTCTGAACGGAAAACACAAACGACCAACTCGGAATGACTTGCCTTTGACGCTTCTCAAAGCGTTCTTTGTGCATCGAACAGACCCACTCACCTCTTAGTGTGGCGGGATCTGCACAGTGCATGTCGCAGCGCTTCCTGCTTTCACTTCAATGTGCTTCCTGATGTCGAGTCGTGTGCCGTGCGGAGGCTCTGAAAGCGAGAGCAATGAAAAGGTGCACGACGCTGTGAAAGAAAACAGAGAAGTGAAAGGCAGTCATTTCTCTAAGGAGGTGAAAGAAAAGCTACTCCCCGTCGGGGAATCGAACCCCGGTCTCCCGCGTGACAGGCGGGGATACTTGCCACTACACTAACGAGGAAGACAACGCTCTCTCCGACCCCCGGCATCGTGTCCCGACCCACCGTGCTGGAAGCCGACGCGTGCTGTGATTCCTTTACGGAGCAGAAATGACAACCGAGGAGCCGAGAGATCATGTCAGCATTTCGCGTCTGAACGGAAAACACAAACGACCAACTCGGAATGACTTGCCTTTGACGCTTTTCAAAGTGTTCTTTGTGCACGACTGCGCCGCCTAGCAGATACAAAGGGGTTGTACAACTTTGAACTAGCAAATGGAAGAGGGCTAAGCCCCCTCTCTTTTAGCCCAGGTTCGATCTGTCTCCCAGAATCACCAGGGCGCACACACACACACACCCGTGCCGTTGAAGTGCTCTGCTTCATTTCTAAGGGCAGCTCAACATTCACTCCTACCCCGAGTGCAGAAAAGACAGCATCCACAGCAACAACAGCTCAGGTCTCTGCACAGGAGCTAAGCTGCCCTCATCTCCTCTGCTCTGCGGCTCCTGCGGAGTGGAGTCCTGCCTGGAGCCGTGTTTGCAGGCGGCGGCTCCCCGCGCCCTGTCTGGGCATCGTGTCCAAGAGCTCCTGGGAGGAAGAGCGAGCCCTCCCACTCGGGGGCTTTTCCACGGTCTGTGTGAGGAGGGGCGGGTGTGTCCAGTAGCTTATCGAGCGGAAGCCTGGGGCGGCGGAGAGCTGTGATCGTGCAGACCTTGAGGTGTCACCTCTTTGTCTGCTTTCCCGCCCCCCCTCCGCCCAAGCTCTGCTCCAAAGTAGCCCGGCAACCCCTCACACCTGCACGTGTCACAACCTAAGGTGCGGTCATGAGACACCCATGGGGTGTCGTTCTGTTCTTGCTAATTGTTTCCTGCCCGTCGCAGGCAGGAGTCCATGCGAGGAAGATGCGCTGGACAGAGCTCAGAGGGCGCAGCTGGGTGGCTTTCCTTCTGAGTGACGTTCCTGCAACACTCTCCCACTACTCTTGGTGCGCTCATGCCACAACACAGGAAGGCTGGAGCAGGTGGCTGTGGGGTTTGTGCACTGCCGAAATAGCTCAGTTGGGAGAGCATTAGATTGAAGGTCTAAAGGTCCCTGGTTCGATCCCGGGTTTCGGCATTTTGTTTCATCGCGCCCTTTGTTCCTCTCTCCAGCGCCACCTGCCTAAAGTGACGCGTCCCTTTCTCAGCCCGAAACGCAAGCGAGACACCAGCAGCTATCCCTGCAGGTTTCCGTAGTGAAGCGGCTATCACGTTCGCCTAACACGCGAAAGGTCCCCGGTTCGAGACGGGGCGGAAACAGCCTCGTTTTGCACGCTCCTGTACTTCACAGAGGTCTTGAGCGACCGGTCATTTGTTCCCAATGTATTTCCGGTGCCTTCGTGCACTCTTGTACCAAACGCACGTTCCTTCTGTACGCGGAGCCGATCATTTGCAATTGGGCTGTGCCGACAGACCAGGACGAGCTCTGTCGGCTCAAAAGCAGCGCAGGACCTGCAAGAACAACAGAAAGATTAGCATCCAGCGGGGGCCTCTTAGTGAGCCCAAGAGCTCATCAAGAATCGGCTCCAGCAACAGGGCTGGGCGCATTGTTCCATTCTCCGCCCACTCTCGGTGTAAACAAGTCCCTCCTGGTCTCTGCTTGAAATGCACTTTCCTGCGTTTGCTTTGGTGTAACTTGCTTCCCCTGCATGGGCGAATGTGAAGAAGATCCTTAGTAAGTCATTGAAGAAAACCGAGAAGAGGTCGGAGTGGCCTCTGTCGTTCATCAACGATCCAGTCAGGCAGTACTCCTCTGTAAAGCGCCGTTCGTTCACATCGATTGGCTTTTTTTTGCCTTCATTCGTGCGAGTAGTAAAAGCAGACGCCCCTATTCTGCCGTGACCCGGATTCGAACCGGTGTTGTTGCGGCCACAACGCAAAGTACTGACCACTATACGATCACAGCGAGTTACCGAGACACATGCGGCAGGGCGGAAAGGGCTGTGCTCTCTTCGTGTGACATAATTCGGAAAAGTCCTGACGTTGCATTTCAACTGAGCCCCAGTATACATCGACCCTTCGACACTCTGAGTGACAACTCTCTTGCGTGTTAGTAGTATAAAGCGACACCTTTCGTCAAACTTTTGACAGGTACCACGCCCCCTTTTCCATCCAATGGTCGTCCGCGGTGTTTGGTTGTCCCGCCCCCCAGCCATCCAATGGCGTGTTGTTATTTGTGCATGTCCCGCCCCCTCAGGAGCCAATGGTGTGGTTCGGAACCCCCACCGGCCGGTCGCCCCGGCGCCTCGGGGTCCCAAAGCCCCCAGCCGGCGCATCCCTGGGTGTGTGCGAGTGTGTATTGGTTCGGAATGGGGAGCATGTCTGCCGCGGGATTGAGTGCGCTCTATTATAACCCTAGGAAATCGGGCAGTTACGGCGGCGCAGGGGGTCTGTTGCGGGCCGCGAGATCCCGGGGTGTGCGCGGCGCCAGCCGTGGCCGGGTGGTCGAGTGGCTGTCCGGCCAGGCTGCTTATACGCTGCACAAGCCGGCGCGCGTACGTTTTAAGACAAACAGGACGCTGGTGTCCGAAATGGACTGGCAGTGGCAGGCCGACTTGGTTGACATGAGAGAACACCACGCGTTCAACGACGGTTTCTGTTACATCTTAATGTGTATAGACATGCTGTCTAAATACGCTTGGGCCGTGCCGCTGAAAACCAAGACTGGTGGGGCCGTGACAGGCGCTTTCCGAAATATACTGCAAGAGGGGCGTGCTCCTAAAAAGCTACAAACGGACGAGGGTAAAGAATTTCTTAACAGGACCTTCCAAAATTTTCTCAAACGTGAGAATATTGAACATTTCAATACGGCCAGCGATGTGAAGGCTAGTGTGGTCGAGAGGTTTAACAGAACTATTAAAACAAAAATGTGGAGGTACCCGACACACAAAAACACCTTTCGTTATATCGACGTCCTTTCAGATCTTATTTACGCTTATAACCATAGTTACCACACGACTATTAAACGAACCCCGGCTTCTGTTACGCCCAACAACTCCCTTGAGGTGTGGAGAACGGTCTATGACGCGCACTTTAAGAGAAAACCGTCAAAGTTTTCATTTAATGTGGGTGATCGCGTGCGGGTGTCCAAAATAAAGGGAGTGTTTGAGAAGGGATATGAACAGACCTTCACAGATGAAATTTTCATTGTCAAAGAGCGGTCCGCGGCTCTGAGACCCTATTACAAACTGCAGGACTACGCAGGCGACGATATTAAGGGTTCCTTCTATGCCGAAGAGCTACAGAAGATAAACCCGGATGTTGAGAACGTCTACCGCATCCAAACGATTTAAGCAACCAGGGGTCGTGGCAAAAACAAACAGCTTTTGGTAAAGTGGCGTGGCTGGAGCGATAAATTCAATAGTTGGGTGAAGGCTTCTGAGGTCCGAGACATATAGAGGTGGTGAAAAATGAACCCCAATGGTTTCTATGTGACGCTGGCCAGTAATTCATCCTCAAAGATGTTTCCAAAGAACACTAACGCCTGCTTCACAGAGCATCTGGCAAAGGCGATTGACCTGGACGGGGGCTGGGAAGTGGGCCTGGTCGAACTACACTATCCGAATACACTAAACACTTTTGATGAAGACAAAGTTTTTCTGTTCATCAGCGAGGAGCTCAAGACTATCTGGACCTGTACGTTACCGAGAGGGTACTACGGCAACATCGAGCAGCTCTTGCATGAAATGAAACGGGCTGCTGAAAAATCCAAGTTATCGGCTGTAAGTCTTAAATACAACCCCATTAGCCGGTCGGTAAGGATTGTTAGTGATAAACGGTTTGTTATGCAGCTGCGTAATCGCCTAGCGCGGATGTTGGGTTTCAATTCGGGTGTAGCGGGTGTAAAATCACCGCACCCCGTCGATTTGACTGGCGGATTTAACACCATGTATATATACACCGATATCATAGAACACCAGTTAGTAGGCGACGTCTACGCACCGCTTTTGCGTTGTGTGCCCTTCAGAGGCGTGGATGGTGAATTCGTCACAGTATTGTACGACAAACCCCATTACGTGCCGGTGAGCATCGACCATTTTAACAACATCACTATTGAAATAAAGACGGATCAAAACGAACACGTGTCATTTGCATTTGGAAAGGTCATCGTCAAGCTGCATTTCAGACCTGTGAAAGCGTCAAACATCTAAAAGGATGACGGTCATCAAGAGCTAGGGGATCCTTCTCTGTATACGCACTACTACAAACAACAGGCTGGTTATGGATTACCAGGATTTTCAGGGCTACCGGTTCAGTACGGCGCTGGTATCGGGGGTATTTTCAGAGCGCTATTTAGAAAAGCCGTGCCTTTTCTGAAACGCGGGTTTGAAATAGCTAAGCCGCACATGGCATCGGCAGCTAAAAACATCGCCAAAGACGTGGTCGGCAACGTTACAAGCGCGGTCATGTCTAAGGTGGCTGCACATCAGCAGGAAGGTTCGGGTCTAGCATACATCCGCAGGGGTGTCAGTAGAAAAAGACAGACGTCATCATCCCACCGTCGGGGGCCGCCGAAACCTGATAAAAGAACGGCTAAGCGCAGACAGGCAACTCATAGAAGCTTCAGGTCGACCAAGAAGAGCGTGACACACCGCAATCAACGCGACACGAAACAAGACTTATTTTAAACATGGCTTTTGTTCACGGCGGGTCTGCAGAATGCGCCAAGTCAGAGCTGGACATATTTCAATTAGCACCTACCCAAACAAGCGTCGAGAAAAGCTTTTACATAGAAGTTCCACCCCTCACGGCCCTTACGGAAAACGCACCTCTGGAGTTCTACGTCGCAGGCAACGGTGAAGATTATTTAGATTTAAACAACACGCTGCTCTATTTGACCTGTAAAATAACGGAAGCAGACGGTCGGGACATTGATGCGGCAGCCCGTGTGAGCCTGGTGAACTACCCCATCGCTGCCATCTTCAGCCAGGTTGACATCACCGTAGGAGACCGATTGATCAGCCAGAGCAACAACTGCTATCCTTACAGAGCCTTTATAGAGTCGGTCCTGAACTACAGTGAAGAGACGCTGAAGACGCAGTATTCAACAGGTCTCTTTTACAAAGACACAGCCGGGGAACACGAGTCCACAATTTTGGATGGTCCCAATCAGGGGTTCCGAAAAAGAGCATCATACACGGCGCAAAGCCGAAAACTGGAGCTCCTGGGTCACATTCACGCTGACCTGTTTTTTCAGGACAAACTACTTCTGAATGGAGTAGACCTGAAAATAAAACTCACGCGAAACAGAGATGCTTTCTGCTTAATGAACAACGCCGGAGAACACAAACTGAGCGTACTCTCTGCATCTTTGTTTGTGAAAAGAGTCAGAGTGTCACCCGGGGTCAGACTGGGACACGCCGAAGCACTCCTGACGGCCAACGCTAAATACCCCATAGACCGCGTACAGATGAAAGTCTTCAGCCTGCCAGCAGGGAGCCGTGTGTGTAACCAAGAAAACCTCTTTCTCGGGCAGTTACCCAAAGTGGTCATTTTGGGGTTTGTGGACAACGCGGCATTCAGCGGCAGTTTTACCCAAAACCCCTTCAATTTTAAACACTACAACGTTAACTTTCTGGCTCTCTACGCGGACGGGGAACAAATCCCCACTAAACCGCTTCAACCAGACTTCCAGAATGGACATTGCGTCCGTGAATATTTTAATCTGGTGGAAACAGCCGGGAAGCGTCTGAAAGACAAACCAGTTCTGGTGGACCGCGAGGAGTACGCGCGCGGTTACACATTGTTCGCTTTCAACCTCAGCCCCGACGACGAGTGCACAGGACATTATTCACTTATCAAAACGGGTAATCTGAGAGCTGAAATACGCTTCGCGCTCCCGCTACCCACTACAGTTAACATGGTTGTGTACGCGCTGTTCGACAACGTGATAGAGCTGGATATGAGACGTCAAGTCATTTACGACTTCAGCTAAAAAGCACTTGGAGACCACACAACCTGCACATAAAGATGAACACCAAACAGCTGGAAGACATTCTAACCCGAGACCGCTATACCCGAGACAGTTTTCTAGGCGTGTTCCCCAGTGATGCCCTACCGAGCGAGAGACTGGCGCGGCGCCCTCTGAGTTTAATAGTTAATACTCACCCACACGACCGCCCCGGTGAACACTGGCTGGCTATTTACTTACCCGACGACGAGGGCGCAGAATTTTTCGACTCCTACGGATTTTCACCCCAAGCCTTTTCTTTCCCAAGAACATTAATGATTTCTTAAACAGAAATGCTAACTCCATATTTTACAATAACAGATAATTGCAAGATTCTTTTGCAGTGACCTGCGGTCTACACTGCGTCTTTTTTCTATACCATAGATGTAAAGGTTTATCTTTTAGAAACATTTTAGAACTTTATTCTACGGATGCAATCCAGAATGACCGCATGGTGGAAATGTTTCTGAAAAACCGACGTCGTGTCGTGAGACGGAGACCCCTGTACCCTTTCAAGCCCTTTGAAAATACGAATGTTCAATTATGCGGGTGTTTACGACAATTTAAAACATGTCATAAATGTTAATCGGTCGTCTAAAATAAAAATGAAATCGAACCATTTCGACGTCTGTGTGGTTATTATTTAAAAAGAACACAAAACATGGATGAAAATCAACACAATATTTTTATTATACATTCGCTGTTACAGCGCTCAAGCTTTTTTTAATACATGTTACAGACAAACCATTTTTAAACATATTGCGCACGCTTTTTAATATACATTTCAAGTCATTTAACACAAACACACAGACCCAGAGAAAAAAATGTTACAAAGACAGCCATGTGGGTCTAGGTATTAATGATCGTCTCCTTTCAGCGGTTATCTTAGAGACCGGGTCGACCGTCGACAACTCTACCGGTTGTTTTAAAGTTTTGGCCGACGCGGCACACCCCGGCGGGGCAGCCTTGAATTTTTCAAGTAGCTCTCGGTTACCAGCGTTGGCTAGCAAGGTGCCCGGCACGTTGATTTCAGCCATAGCCTCCATGAACACATCCCAACCTTTTGGCTTCTTACCGCCAGCAACTGCTTGCTGCTGCGTGAGAGCCCTGACAAGATCAATCATGTGAGAGCCCTCAACGGGTGCCCCCTTGTACACAAATTCCCCCTTTTCATTCCAGGCTATTAGTGGTTCATTGCGGGCCATGGTCTTTAACAATATCTCGGCATTTCTCCGGAACCTCTGAGACACGCTGTCCAAAATATACTCAAAGTCAGCCTCGCTCGATGACGGCGGTTGCGCGAACGTACGTGATAGTTCGGTGGGTGCATTTTCCGGTAGTACAACGGTTAATGTCCCCTTTTCGGAAGTCTCCTGGCGTACTAATGTCAAATACCGTTGCAACACCTGGATGTACAATTTCACTTTTTCATATTCGGCCAGATGCGAGTTCTGCAGAATGTCACGCATTTCATCATCCAGGCGACGGGCGGTTATTTTTCTTACATCGCTTTCGAACCCAGACCGCTCTCGGAGTCGATCGAGCTGTTTCTGAGGTACCAGGTACTCAGCGTGCTCCATTATCGACGTTGTAGAAGCCCCGTAATCAGTGGTACTGCAATACTCAACAGGGCCCCGATAAAACCACCGGACTGGTTCACCAAGAGTCTCTTTCTTTTAAGAGAAAGACCCTTTCGACTCAAAGTCTTTATAAGCTTACGCTTTCTCTTCAGGGTCCCAAACTGCTTAGCAGATAACGGTATGTTCCCTTTCAAGGTATTCAAGGCGATTTCAGCTATGGCCTGTACAAGATCATTTGTAGCCCCGCAGAGAATAGCTTTCCGCTGTTTGGGGGTGGCTTTTACCAGAAAATTTAAGAGAGTCAGGTTTCTCCGAACGCGTGAAGACATGACGACGCCCCGAACGTGTTTTTTCGACTGAGTCGGTGGTTGTGAGATCACCGACTTTTAGATTTTTTAAACACATAAGCCGTGGCTACATCTGGGGGGAAAAGACCTGTTCGCAAGCGATAGTCATCTGGGGTGTCGGCATTTAAATCCACCAACAAGTAACCGAAAGGTTTTTTAGTAGCGTCATCGAACGCTTCCAAAAAAAATTTGGCTTTACCGGGGTACATCTGCCGGGACAGGGTTGTAATCTGTAGTTTATCTCTAGGGTTTTTAAACAGCACCATGTACTTTGTATTTAACGCGATGGTTCTACTTTTCCGGCCTTGACAAAACACATTTTGGACGATATACATGATGCTGAGGTTTCGGTGGTGTACGTATTTGGTAAAAGCTTTTTCTATCTCATTATTTTCACACGCAGACTCCATCAAATCATCCACTATAATCAAATTTACTCTACCCGGCGGCAGTAGCTGGTCGTCGGAAAACGACGTCGGTAGTCCTTCTATAAACTGAATGTATGGAAATTTCACAAGCAACTCGTCGTATAGAGGTTGCCAGCAGCTGTAACACCAGACTATGTTTTCGGGTTTACGAGTCATAACGGTATCACCGCTCTCCAAGAGCTGTTTTATAAAATAACTTTTACCTCAATTCGAGGGTCCGGACAAAATGCATGAAAAAGGGTGTTTTAACCTGACATCCATTGTGTTAATATCCGTAGGGCAACGATGTCAAATTTTCTTGCAGCACCCGCTTGTCGTACACCACCTTCTGGGTTTTCTTTAAGGTCCGGGTCTCAATGCACCAATCCTTTTTAACACGCACGATCATCGGCTGTTGAATAGAAATGTGTTTAAATTCCCGGCACTCTGCATAAGGGTTAACGCCATAGTCAAAAACCAAGTCCCGCAGACTCTCAAAGTTAACTTTTTCACAATTGTTCACATTGAGCGTAATGCCTTTCACCTTTAAACAGGCTTTCCCTCCAGACAGTTTGTACCCGTACGACTTGGGTCCTGTTGACACAAACTCGGTGATGTGTTGACCAGCATCGATTTCGCTGGTCAACACACCCAAGTAGTCGCCCAGTTCCGGATTCCACTCACCCTCCCGGCTCACAAAGATAACGGAATCTGTGTCATGGTAGAGACAACGGCCTTGCAAAGCATTTAGCAGATTGTATAACTCCAAGCGGGCATAGGCGGTTGTAAAGCTAGCGATGAAAATGTTAGTGTTTGAATGGCCCGTATAGTGGTGTTTAGTGTGTTTCCACGTAACACAGGCTGTGTTTTCATCGATAAACTCGCAGGCTGACACCTCATGATATGGCGTAAATAAGTACCTGAACAATTCATCGGGGTTTCTCACAATGGTGGTCTGTGGTAAATTGTCTCTTTGTCCATACTTGCCCCACAAACTGTTCAAGGCAATTTTTGAAAGCTGTCTTTTGGCCGGATTCTTTTTAATGTTGCCAGGGTCCAGCCGGACACCCTCTTTTTCATAATATTCGCGGATATATCTCTGTTGTTTCTCGACATCTGTACACCACTCTGGAAACCCCGAAGCTTCCTGTTTCCCTTTCAGATGCAGTTTGATGTAGTCGGTAAAAAGATCGTGTGAGGACTTTTCGAAATGCCAAATTTTGTAATTTTTACCCACTCTATACCCCAGATCTAAGGCCATATGTAATTCCGGGGTGCACCAGACACCAGTCAAGGCACGATCTTCATCACTGTGCTCGCAGGGAGTGGTCTGTTTTGTTTCAGCACATGTACGACACAGTGTGAGAAACAGTTTTTTGTCAATTTTGGTTGGAAGAACTGGAAAGTACAAACGTCTGGGTGGGTAAACTTTCACCTTCGCTAAACCGAAATACCGTTTTAAATCTCCAAAGTTGTTATAAATTATTCAGGGGTGCCCCATTGGGTTTTTGTTAGTTTTGTTCACAAATGGGTACAGACTGGTGAAATCAGAGTAATGAATTTTTTCACCGGGTTGTGCGATGTAATGCAAACAAATAGCATTTGTTCTCCCCCCAAAAAGCGAATCGCTCGGTTGCAGAGGCTCTGGTAAGTCTCCATTTTCAACAAGCATGTCTCTGAACTCGTGTTCCCACAAAACACGCATGTTAAAACCTCTCATTTTGAGAAAATTAATTTTCACCACCATCTTTCTGTACAACCAACTAAAAGTAGTGTTTGTCAGTGGATTAAAACCATTTTCACAATAACAAACGCTACAACCGTGAAAAAGCAACCGTTGAACTCAAAGGCTATCTGCACTCCGTCAATTACAGCATAACCATCCAGAAAATATGGGCCAACCTTGAACTCACCAGCCGTGGTTAAGGCGTGTTGGATTTTAACGGGCTCTGTGTGTTCGATATACATAAGCCACTGAATGCTGGGTGTAGAAATTGTTTTTGCTGGTGGTGGTAATTGTCATGGGGTAGCAACGCTATCGTCTCTTCCTGTAAAAACATAAGTCTGAACATGGCCATGCAGACACTAGCGATGGTCACAAACTGAAAGGGGTCGATGCACACAATGCAGGCTGCCCCTGAATCAGTCACGCGTGTCTGTCTGGTCATAGTCATGACCTTGCCTGGAACCTGACACAGCCTTCTCTTAGAACTGCCACATCGATCTGGCAGTAGCGTTTCAGCTCTCTCTGTAAGATAAACACACTTCCCTTGCATTCTTCATACCAAACCAAAAATTCGGCTTTCTCGCTCGGCAGCATGTAGTTAATGCCGTAAAGTTCTGGCGGCGGCATCAGGCCGACATAATTTTGGTTCATCAAGTATGGAAAATGACCCTTACACCCGGGGAACCCCATGGCGGCCGGCAGTTTGCTTAATTTCATAGGCAAAAAGTTTAAAGAATCGATAAATCTGATGTTCAGAGCTTTTACGGTCATACACATTATCTTTCCACCCTGATTAATTAGTTCAACGTCCATCTTTTCAGCTAACAACTGTCTGATCACTAGGTAATTGTCATATCCCTTGCCATTGTGCGATATTAACGTATGGTTTTTGAAACGTCTATCGATGAATTTACACAAAAAATCCTTTAGACAAGTTTCACTATAAAATTCCCAGCTTTGTTTATTGTTAATATGAAGGGCGTGGACGTAATTTGGTATGTGTGTCCCTGTTTCTTGCATGCATTCAAAGTCGAAAAAAATGTACTTGTTTGAAATTTTGGGGTTGTCCAAAGGCAGTATGTAGCACAAATGTGTGTCAGGGGTGTCGATCACGTTGTTACAACGCGAGCACAGTTTCTCTTTACATTTGTGACTTGCGAGGTTACTCACACTGTTCTTGGTGAAAATGTGCTGCGGTGTCTGTGTTTGATTCAGACCGCTAAGAATATTATCAAGCAAAATGTTTTTTATTAACGCTATAAGAAAATGTATCTGTTCTTTATAGCGACGTGTTCACAAACCAAGCTTAACCTTTTGAGGTTTTATTTTTTCGCGATGCGATGTTAAGAACATTTTTCCGTGAAATACATGTGGTGCTTGTAAATTAGAAAAACATGAATATAAAATGTAAACTTTCCCTGGGGTCAATTTTAGCCCCCCTCCCCCACTCTGCATTCCAAAGCCTTTAACTAAACGCCACACCGCTCGTCTCCAAAACAACTCAAATTATCTCTAATGCGTGATTTTAAAACTTTAAGACCAATCCGTTTAAGTATAAAGAACAACACCCCATCATTTGTTGCCTGTTAATACCTTAAAGATTTTTATGCTTGCGATGTGTGGAAATTTATCTCAAACTTTCGAAAAAGCTGTTGCGAATGTTTTATTAAAAATCTTATTACATTATTTTAAAAACTTTAAGACCAACCCCGCGTGTTTAAAATTTCTTTTCTGGGCAAACACATCATTTGTTTGCGTTGTGTGTTAATACTTTTAAAGTTTAAAACTTATAAACTGATATGTGAATACTTTTCGCTCTCGATAAAACAATGGGGGGGGGGGGGTCTTTTTAAAGCATCACAACCAATTGAAAAATGTCTTGTGTTATGTAGGCTTGGTAACACCATTAGCGCATATTCTCAAACGCGCCGGCCTGACAGGGTCGCAGCGCGTCCCTGGAGCTGTCAGACACCACCCCTTGTTGGGAACTGCGAAGATGGCTTCTTTGTGTGGAGAAACATCGGGGTCCGCTACTCTACAAAGTGAAGAGGTAGGTGGCTAAAATATTTTTTCTGATCGTGGAATTGTTGTATCGGTGCTTAGCGTATGTCATTTTAATACTTGGTCTTCTTTTTAGCAAAACCAGACCCCACCCTCTGCACCCTGTGACAACGGCGGGGATGTGAGTTCAGCTGGGGTACCAGAAGAAGTGCTGGGTGCTAGCGATGATACCACGCTACAAATGGTAAATATTAATGAAAAACCTTAGCTCAAAAGTGCGTTAAATGCTCGATATTTTAGGTACAAAGCATGTCTATTTTGTTAAGCCTTCCTTTTCTTTTTCCTTTAATAGAATAAAGAGGATGTGGACGGGTCAATCTTCAGCCTACTGGCACAACTGAATGTTTCGTGTCTATGTGTTTGGCCAAATGTTAATAAAGCTGATGCCCATGTCCCTAATGAGCCCGATGTTATGCCCCAGATTGTGAAAGCAGTAGTTTATTGCATCTTCAAACACTGTTTAAAGGGGGTCCTGGTTGATGACTGCTCGGCCTGTTTGATTGACCATCCCGGGCAGCAAGGTCACACATGCCTGTCTGTCGGCTACACAGATGGGTTTGAAGATGTGACGTTTGCTGCTTTAGAAATTTATAAGTCTCTCAGTTTAGCCTGAAATTTATCGGCTGTTCTGTACACTGCCAGGTGTCTGGGTTCGTACACCATTACAAATGACACTGAGCGGGGCATAAAACAGTTGCTGAAAAATATAATTGAGGACCGCTCCCCATTCGAGCATGTACACACCATACTTAAACAGCTGGATGAAAAATTAGTAGACGTGACTTTTGATGCGTTGCAAAAGAAACACTATTCTTATTTTTACAGACGCAAAAAAAAAGATCTATGTAAAATGTGAATACAGATTTCACTCTGTTTTACAGACCCGGGTGTGCCATCGTCCGAAGAATGAAGTATTTCTAATGTATACGTCTGAATTCTTACTAAGAGTGCTTTACACACTTCTCTCTACAAAGCTTGATATGCAAAACAAAGAGTCGAATGCTAATGTCCTTAAATTTGTTGAAGAGATAGATGTGTATGTCAAGAACTTGAGTGAAATTATTGCAGATCTGATGTTTTCAGATCAGAAATGGAAGCCTGGGGTGTTCTACAGTGTGTATTCCAAAATACAGCGTGTTTTGCACAGAACCTGTGGTAACACCATCCCGCTGTCTACGCAGGCAAACTTTTTTGCTCTGCTAGATTGGATCGCCCAGTGTGGTTAGCATGGCTTTAGACATGGGGAGCGGAAGGGGGTTATGAATGCTTTTTCAGATGCCTCAAAGTTTCTCAGCAATGTTGGGGTGGTGGTTACGTGTACCGAACTAATTTTCCGCACCAACACTTAATTGTTGAATGCAAACAGGGGCCGGTAACGCGTGTGTGCTACGTTGTTTCAGTGTTTGAAGCACGCACTGTTGAAATAAAGCGGTTCACATTTCACATACTTGCAAACTGGAGTCTGTAACTTGTGTGAAAAGTGCTGCTGCGCTGTTTCTGTGTTTGAAAACCCCCCGTTGAAATAAAGCAGTTCACATTTCACATGGTGTTTGTCCTGTGCGTTCTTTCCGTGAGACTTTACGCAGTGTGTGTGTGTGTGTGTGTGTGTGTGTGTGTGTGTGTGTGTGTGTGTGTGTGTGTTTACACCCCTGATGCTTTTGAGACACAGCTTATGCAGCGTATAAGCAGCCTGGCCAGACAACCACTCGGCCACCCGGCCGCGGCTGGCGCTGCTCACACCCGGGGATCTCGCGGCCCTCACCAGACTCCCAGACACGAAAACTACCCGATTTCCTAGGGTTATAATAGAGCGCACTCAACCCCGCGGCAGACATGGTCCCCTTCCAAACCAATACACACTTTCACACACAAGCGAGGGATGCGCCGCCTTGGGGCTTTGGGACCCTAAGGCTCCGGACCGACCGGCCAGGGGGAGGCGGGAGTTCCGACCCTTAACGACACACCATTGGCTCCTGAGGGGGCGGGACATGCACAAATAACAACACGCCATTGGCTGGCAAGGGGGCGGGACAGCCAAACACCGCTGACGCCCATTGGCTGGAAAAGGGGGGCGTGGTACCTGTCAAAAGTTTGACGAAAGGTGTCGCTTTATACTACTCGTAACAATGCTTGTCAAATTCTCAAACAAATCTGCGTTGTATTTCGAATCTCTTTTAGCAGAGGACGCAATAGGAGTATAAATGATATCTCCCGCCAGCCATTCAAAGATACTTTTCCATGGGTAAATATGGATTTCTGGGGAGTTGCGGTGTTGATCACTATTGGACTTCCCCGGTCTCAAGTGTTGTTGTTGGACACGGGCAAAAGACTCGCATTTTCTGCAAATATAAAGAGGGTTAAGGTTTCAGCTTTAGCGGAGACAGTGTTTACATTGACAATAATAAGAAGATTGTCCCTGGGTGGGTTTGAACCACCAACCTTTCAGTTAACAACCAAACGTGCTCACCGATTGCGCCACAGAGACTGATGAGAGAGGCTTTTCTCCATTCGCACCTTTCTGGTCAAAAATTAAACATTGCTCTGATAGGCAAAAATTAAATTTCATTTTTCACAAGCTGTATGAATTTCTTGAAAAACAAGTTGTTGCAGAAAGGAAATGCATTCATGCATTAAACTAAATCAAGCCCTATGCGGTTGTCCAAGATGGTTGTTTCTGCACAGAAAGACAGGAAGAAAGGCACAGCTGGGATGTGGAGCCAGGATCCCCAGTTAACGAGACAGATACTTAAACCGATTCAGCTACAGTGCCGGCAGAATTCTCCTCTTTTACAGCCGCTTGGACACACCGCTCTGAGCCATTTGCATTCACTAAGCCCTGAGTCTGACGGCTGAGCAAGCTGTCTCCTTTACACGGAACAGGAGCCCTGACCGTAAAAGAAACGAAGAGAAATGGCTTTTATTGGGCACTTTTCATGTCCAATGCGCTTGACATCTCCCAAGGGCAACAGAGTTCATTTACGACACTTTTCCTTTCTTTCTTCTTTCTGTACTCTTTGATGAAACAAAATTCTTATAGGCTTCAGTTTGGAAAAGTACGCTCTTTAGAAGTTACCGAAACCGCTAATGGTTCCATAACACTTAATGAAAAAGCAACGTTCGGGTTTGAAAAAGAATATTACTTGCTATGAATACAAACACTGTTACAGGAGGCGTGTTAGGGATATTTTAGCTTAGATCATCAATTCATCTTACATTTCTTCTCCATCTATATCAACAGCGTAATCGCTACTGAGCGCTAAAGGCAGGTCCTGGCAATACAATCTTCTTTAGAAAACATTTTTAAAACTATTTCCACTACCATCCGTAAAGTAAAAGATTCCGATTGCACGCAACTAATAAATTATCTTTTCCAGGGACGTTGTAGCTAGATGCAAATTACAATTGAAAATATATCAGCTTTAACATTTTCTTTCAAATCCACAGGACGATCAGCATGAGCCATCAAAGAGCCTGTAACAGCAAAAAGGTTAAAAGTGCACAAGTGATCTGTCTTTGGTCAAAGGAATTGCTGGAGCAGTAGGACGCAGAGCAATATCTAGCAGCTGTAGATGATGTTCGGGGAAGAGATAATTCTGTTTTCAGCACAGGGAGTGAGAATGAGCTCAGTCCGGCTCCCAGCAGAATCCATTCTGGTTTGGTTACTGTCAGACTGTGTGTCTGAGGCTCTTTGGATCGCAACGTGAAAAAAAAAGAACAAAAAACATTTGCTCACATCTTGTGATTTCCACGAGAGGAAGAGAAGATATCACTTTAAAAAAAATCAGAACTGAAGATTTGGATCCGGGACCTCATACTTGTCAAATGATTAAAATAATAATTATGAAAATATCAGGTTGTGTTTCTGCAACATATCCTGCACAGTATGCCATTTTTTTCTAAAAATACAGTAGATTGTACTTAATAAAAATGTACAATTCACCACTGGTATAAACAGATGTGTGCTGTGTTTGCCTTTGTAAGCATTTGTTAAAAAAATAAGTTCACAATATGATAAAAAACACAAAAAGCACAAATGTAATAATATAATGATACAAAATCAATACTAAATCATAAAGCCAATTAAGTACCTATCCTTTGAAAACAGTGACATTTGTATCTACTTTTGAATTACAAATCAGACAGCGTAGTCCCTTAATTCAAAGATAAGATATTTGCCAAAACAAGACAACCAGATGTTAGCTGAATTCGGAACAAGAGCCTCTGCTTCATTGTTTATTGAGCTTTTGATCAACGTCTGAGTGAAAAAGATTTGCTATTTTAACTATTTGATTACAGTTCACAAAAGCACCTTTCTTCAAGCTGGAGTCGAAACAGCGACTTAAGGATTCCAAACTGTTTCTAATACAATCAGCCACGCTACCAACTGAGCTATCGAAGGGATTTAAAGTGCTCTTCTCTGGCACATATTGCCCAATGTAGTGAAATATTCCGGGTACTTAAATTCCAGTTCGACATCAAGTTTCCAACTCGTTTCCTTAGTCTTGTTTACCTTGAATTTAAGCCACAAACCAGGATTCTACTGTATAATCTTCCGGGGATGTTACAAAATGTTTGATGGGGCATCCATCATTATAGGTGGAAATCCACTCCTTTTTTTTTCTCGAGGCATCATATTAAACATTTCATTTGGATCGAGAAGAGGATCACCATGAGAGACAGAACAAACTGTTTGATTCCGTCTTTATTGGGAACTGAATCACAGCTAATGCATGTAAAGCCTTCAGTATGCGATAGTGAGAGCTCAGTTATGCCAGGGAGTGGGAGTGAAGAGAACTGAACTGAAATTTATTAAATTCATATTTAAATAGAGTGTAAATCATCAAAGTGTTCTGTCACTTAAAACTTATTACAACACTACCAGGAGTGGGGATTGAACCCACGTGGACATCTGTCCATTGGATCTTAAGTCCAACGCCTTAACCACTCGGCCATCCTGGTCTACAGCAATATGCTCTTCAGTTGTTTAACATTTAAATATGATTCAACAATTAAAAAAAATTAAACCACGAAACCTCTTAGAGTTGCGAGAATACTTCCTTTGTGTATAAAATACATTGTGAATGCTTTCTCAGCCTTTACTTTTTCGTTTTTATGACATTTTTTTGACCGAGCACGAATATTCTTTTGTCCATATCTTCCCAAAGGAAGCACAGAATGCCGTCAAACCAAATGCATTTTAAAGACCAAGACTTGTGGATATTTCCACAGCATCTACATCAAACTATCAGTGGGCTAATTATCTTTTTTTAAACCTCCGGTTTTTCATCGATGCATAATTACGCACTTACTGGAACCTGGAGGACCGCTGTGTACAGACGTTCACAACGCAAGAAATACTGTTCAATACGGCTTCGTGCGAATAAGCCGTATATGACCATAGGAAGCAGAACAGTGCAGTCTCCAATTACCCAGACTGTAAGCACAGGAATAAAGCTTTGTTTGATTTCTGAAACCCTTCCTTTACGCCCTGTTTTCATTCAGGTAAGGGTCAACTATATTGACAATACTACTGACAGCAGGAAGATTAAAATATTCTTTACTCAGCAGCTCATTAAAAACAGCTCCCATGATGTTCAAACCGATATTTTACACAGAACACTGACACAGCTTTGCGTTCTGAATCTCTTTTTCTCGTGCTTTTATTTAATATGGCACAATGCACTGGGATAGGGATATTCTGTTCACAAACCAATAGCATTTAAATCACAGCACCCACAATGCTGCAAGTAAGTGTTTTGCACACTAAGCAGGTCTTCTGACTTTTTCCAGCTTTGTTTTGGGTTGTGGAACCTTTATTTTTTATGATTTTCTGAAGATAACACTACAGGTATACACTGGAGTTAGGTGGGTCTTTTTCATGGCTCAATAGTAATTCAAATACAACAGCCACACTGCTGAAACCATATGTTTTACACACCAGACAGGGCCCCTAACCTCATACAACCTTGCTGTGGCTGTGGCCTCTTTCTTTATTTTTTTATGATTTTCTGAAAGTAACACTACAGGTAATACACTGGGACAGGTGGGTCTTCTTCATGGCTCAATAGTGTAGTGGTTTGATGGGTTTACTGAGACAATTATTAATTGTAACAGTAATCACGAGGTTGTTCGTTGTAGCTTTTAGAAAATAAATCGTCAGAACAACTAACAACGCACACACACGGGTTCAATACACGAGATACATTTATTAATATAAATTGTGCACCAAAGATATACTAGTCTGCCTGGATACGAGTGGCAGACCTTGCTGTGAGGGTTATCAATATACAAGGTATATAATCTCGAAGAGATGCAAACACAAAGAGATACACAACAGAGAATATATGTCAATATATATCGTTCGGTTACCAAATCGCTAACCAGTGTTATTACCCACTGTTACTCTAAACTCGGAAGTAAATACATTACTCATGAATTAAATTGATAACAACTTGTGTTGAGGTACAATTGAATTCTCGAGACGCAACGTAGAATATGGGGTTTACTTATCCACTGTGTATGGATTTGGAATCTCCTGGCACGAACACCAAACCAGCTGACAGGCTCTGTTGCAGCCTCTGTTGCAGCGGTTGGCCAATGGGCATTGTGTCGGCGTCCTCTAGCTACCGGCCAACCAGTCAAGGTGCAGCTCAGAGTAGGACGGGCGGAGAAATCTGACTGCGGCGCACAGGGCAGTCGTTGCTCCGAGGGGATCTACCAGGAGTCCGGCTGGCTAGTAGAAAGTCTCTATGCAAAGAGTGTGACCGTGAGTCCTCACAAGTCACTCTTTTGCCTGGGAAGAAGCTGGTTCGTTCCCGGTCCAGCGCTGCTTCTGAATAAGCTATTCAGGTTGTCGACGAGGGGTCCAACTGTAGGCTGCCGTTGATCAAGTGGAGCATTCACGTTGGTAGAATTCTGAGTACGTACGGGATCCTCGGCCTCGCGCTTAGAACAAAGTCCAAGTCCTTTTGCAGACAACAGCAGTTGTCACGTGATTGTCTCTGAGGATGCGCGAAAATGGCCAAGGAGAGCCCCGATCTGAGCTTGCGCTCCCTTTTTGACCAAGACCCAGATGTGTGCTGATTGGTTGAGAGTTTGGCGGGCATTGGAGACCCACGTGGTATTACCACGCCCTGCCAGTCCCTGATTGGTTGGTCAAGATGAGATATAAGTCACTTACTCTTGACACTTAGGAATGCAGTCCAGATGTCCATTCGGCACTCTCTAGACTGATAGGCACCAATGGATGACCATTGATCATGATAGCCAGGCTTAGCTAAGTGCATCCCCGTCTGGGAGCTTGTTCCTTATCAAAAGAAAACATCTTAAATCAGCCTGCATGAATACTTTCTCTGTGGCTGCACCACAGAGATGGAGGGTGAGATGGGGCCTCCTTTAGGACAGCATACCAACGCCTAATTCTGTCTTATTAACAAGCATTGCCACTACATATCCCCCCTTTTTGAAGGTCACGAGGTCCTGAGGCGTTGTTGCCTTCAAAACAAAAACAGAGTTAAGTGATGTCTGTTGTACCACGGTGGATTCTACCACCCAATATTCACATTACCTCTCGAGAATTTGTACAGGAAATAGTGTTGGAAAGAACATTGCGTATACCTGCTCTCAGTTATAAGGTACATAGAAATGAGGCATCGGGCATCATCAATAGCCCTAGACCTTAAACTTCCGGCAGTTCACTATCAGTATCGGATAGCTCTGCAGCAGGCAGACGTTTGGGAGTGGTTACCTGATTTCGGTGATACACCATTGCTCCCTTTGTCTCATTCAAACTACCCCGCAAGGCTTTGATACAAGAGAACAGCATCCAACACATTACCCCAGCCATGATCCAGCTACCCAGCAGCAGTGTCAAGATGACCACGTTTACTGTTCCCAGCGCCCCAGAGGATCCACAACGACCGTGCTTGGGACCTACCAGCGTAGTTTTTAAGTTTGTGTCGTTGAGAACAAATTCAAGTAACTGTACACCCTCAAGGCTTACTGTCTCTTGGATTCTCTCATCCAAGTCAACGCTGTGTCCTCTGAAAGCGTCCTCAATCTCGAGTTCCATTTCATACAGTTCTGACTCCAGGTGATATAGTGCTAAATCGTTGAGATGCACTATAGCTCCTTCAGAAACTTGTAGAAAAACTGTTTGGTTGGGTAGCTGCACTTCGGTAGCTATGTCATGTCTGTCATAGGTTCTTGTAACAGTTAACTGTGGTGTGCTGACCAGCCATATCTTTCCCACCTGCTCAACCTGGGGTTCATTAACCTCACTTTTGCTCGTCACTGTGGCTTTACACTTTTCAGTGGCAGCCCCCTTTCTGATACCACACAACCTCTGAGTTGTGTCCCTAAGGAATGGCTTACTTGGGCATACCCAGTGGATATCCTTGGTTGACATACACAGTTCCAGGTTTGGAACAAGGTACAAATTTGGATCATCCTCCTGGTAAGCTACGAGCGATGGGGTGGTCAACTTCACATGCATGTCCCCCCTCCAGAAGCCAACGTTCGATATAGACTTGAGTCTATAGATATCCTTGCTACTCACGATGGGAAGGTTCAACAGGAAACCTATTTCCTTGGCTTCGGGGTTGACATGTATGGGAATGGCACTGCCTAGACTGTATGCAAGATGTACTTGCACTGGCTGCACCATCTCAGAAGTGGTGATCCTCAGTACTTCTTCTACCAAGGACAGTGGAACCAAGTAGGTTGGAATCTGTCCCATGGCTAGGCTAGTTACCATGGCACTAAGCTCCCTAAGCAAATCCTGCATCAGCATTCTGACCTGTTGCACGTAAGCATAATCCCACTGTAACACGTCGACAATCCTGCCCACGGTGTGGAGGGTGTTATTTAACACTGCTGCATGAAGGTTTACTGCTAATATTGTGCCCTGTAAGGTTTTCCCTAGGCTTTCCAGCCGCTGCTTCTGTTGATACAGTCTTTCACTACCCTCTGGCATTTCTGACACCTGCCTTCTTGGGGCAGTCAGGGTGAGAGTGCCGGTAACAAACAAACCTATCAAAAAGAGCAAATGCACAACAGTGGCGGCAGCAATCAGTCCTCCCAAAAGTTTTTAAGGGTGGCTGATCCCAGTCATCTCCTTCTGAGTGACTGTCGCCTTTCTAAGCTGGCGCAGCGTGTACATGGTGTCTTTCTCAGTATGCCATGTGGCATCCTGGGCACCAACATCCTGGAAATCTGGGGAGATCTGACGCAGCTGCTGATGCTGCTCCTCCATTTCCAGGGCATCTGCTTTTTTGATTTGTTCATGCCTGTGCTCTAGGAACGTTGCAGGGGGCGGTGCAGCGGTGGAGCATGCCTGACCCTCGGCTGAGTGGTCATCTGGAGCACCTGAGTGATCTGGGATTGTTACCCCATTCTCACTGTTCAGGTCCACCCTGCACCCCTCCTGATTGAGGAATCCCTCTATCGGCATGTTTACAATCGTTCGCTGGGCGTGGGTGTAGGACACCTGCTCACTCCCCCCTTCCCTCGCTAGGGGTTCAGGGAGCTGCCCCAGCACTGGGATAGCTAGTTCACTGTCTTTGAACTCGCTATCACCCACCAGGCCCATGTCAGTGCAGGCGGGGATTCTGACACCCCTCTTTGCGATGTCCTGCGCTGGCAGGCGGGTGGCTTGAGCATCCAGCTCCAGTATGGCTGAACCACTGTTGGTGAGACTCAGACTGACAGACTGAGCTGGTGGCTGTAAGAAAACCGGCTCGGCTTTCATTCCCTGTCCCTTCTTGGGGACTGGATGTGTTGGAAACCCTGCCGTTGAGGCAGGAACAATCAGGTCGGTCTCTCTCACTACCTGGTAGTTGTGAGAAATAATGTTACCTGACTGCAGGTTCCCTGGATCACAGCAGAGGGAATCGGCATCCACAGCGGTAAGCTACAGCGCAGTAGTCCCAGTGTCCAGCTGGACCTCCTGTCTAACCTGTGAATGTTGCACCAGGGGCACCTGGCGGTGGCCCTGTGACAGCTGCTCAAGCAGATCCTCACTAATAGAGGACCTCTCAGGGCTAAGGGTGAGGGCTACATCACCAACCTGCTCTCTTGCCATCTGGATCCCTTCCACCCCTGCGGGGTGGTGGTCCTGACCCCTCTTGGGTGCCAGGGTGCACAGGGAAAGCTCCTTTTCATCACCAAGTGGGGAGATCCGCTCCTCTTTAGGGATGTGAATGGGGTTTGCTTTACCTGGTGGATCAGGCGGCTGCTCGGAGCACCGCTCCTGTGGCATGGAGGCTGTTGGGACCTTGGCCAGGGCACGACTTCCCTGTAGTTTTGGAAAGCAAGAAGAGACATTTATTTCTCGTCCAGAGGAACCAGGAGGAACCTCCAACTCAGCTATAGTGTTCAGTGGGCACTGTGTGATCACAGCATAACCACTGAACCCCCCTTTTTGCTGTGCGACAGGCTTAGGGTTTTTGACCTGAGCCCACAATTTTCCACGCTGGCAGTCCACCAGAGGCTCCAGCCTGTCAAGCAGGTCTTGGCCAATGAGTAGTGGCTCTGTTTTAAACCTAGAGTTATAAACAGGATGCACCACGTTCATTGGCCCGAACCTAAGTGCCACCCACACTCGGTGTGTGATCCTGGCATGATCCTGGGTATAGCTGGAAATATCTGTCTTACATGGTTCTACCTTAAGTCTGATGCCTTTTCCTTTTGCTACTCGTTTGAGCTCGCTGAGTAGATCGGCTGACATCAAACTAATTTCAGCCCCAGTGTCAATCAGTGCTTCTCTATCTAAGACGTTTTCAAGAGAAACCTTGATATAAATACGCCTTGCTTTGCCTTTCTGGCTGAGATTCCCTAAGAATTGTTGGAAGCCTGTCTTTTCTTTGACTTCAGGGGCGGGGTCAGCGCCCAACTCAGAGTCACAGCCTTCTTCCAGGCAGGAACCCTCCCACCCAATCAGATAGACTGAGGGAGGGGTTTGGGACGGATCCCCGCCTCCTCCAGTGAGAAGGGGCGTGGTCCCCCTCAGCTTATTCACGCTTCCAGCATTCGGTGCGGAAGGTTTACCCTGTCCTGATCTCTCAAGCAGGGTGTAACGAACAGTTCTTTCCGGACCCTATGCGGACGACACAGTCCGACGGAGTGGGGAAACACTAGGGAAACGTCATGCAGGAATACGGGGCTGAAGACAGGGGGGCGTGTCCAAGGTGCGCTGGTGCACGGGGAAGGTGTGGCCGAGGCGAACAATCCGAGAGAGTAGTCCTTTGGGAATATCCAAAACACAAGGGTAAGTCCAAAACCAGAAGATCCATCAGAAGAAGGAATTAAAAGCCACGAAGGCCGGGTCGGAACCGGCGGACGGGGAACAGGAACAGGAACGGGAACGGGAACGGAGGTTAAAACCTTAACGGGACCAGGCGCTTCCAGGTCCCGGACTCGCACGATATGGAAATCAGATGCAGAGACCGGATGAGCGTCAGCGCCTGGCTTTTAAGGTGGGCTGGGAATGGGAAACAGGTGCAGAGAATAAAGTCTTAAGTGAAAGGGCTGGAGCACCCTTAAGGAGGGGGGACTAATATCATGACACAGGGCTTGTTCAAGCCGGGCCAGGCGGGCTGCAGTCGACTCCCTTCGTCCAGCCTTATGATAGGCTCTGCCTGAGCCCTTGCCTTCCCCGTAGCGCTCACAGCGGCTCTGACGCTTAGTGCAGTCCTGCCTGCCTATTTTGCGCCGGGGCTTAGCGGGCTCAGGAACCTCAGCTCCCTCAAGCTGAGGCGAGTCGTCAACCCTGCTGGCTTTAGTGGTGAACACGGCCGTTTTAGCAGGTTTTCGCTCTGAGGAAGCAGAGACTTCAGCTCCCCAGGCTTTTTGAGTGTGTGCATCACAATCATTTTCCTGACTGAGGGATGCAGATTAGCAATGAATAAACCTTTGAAATTCACGTTCTCTTCGCAACCCTCTTCATTCCGCCCTGCAAAATAAGTGCGCCTAAGCCTCTCATAGTAGTCGCGAGGGGCTTCAGCTTTTTCGTGCTTAATATGGTGCGCAGCGGCCACGGCAGATATGGGATCGATAAAAGCCGAAAATTCTCCGATCATTGCCTGACACAGCTCCTCAAAGCTATTACAGACCTCCGGTCCTTGTCTAGACATCCACTCGTGGACCGCTCGGCTGGTAGTTTTCCTTACTAACATAGCCTTTTCCTGTTCGGACGCTTCGGGCATAAACTGCAAAGTATATCTCAGCTCATCGATGTAGGTTTCCACATTATTCCCTGACACTGACAGGTCGAACCTTTCTACATCTTTGGCTAACTGCCTCAGGGAGTGGAGGTTAATTTTTACGGTTTCTCCGCGGGCAGGAGGACGGCCGTGATCAGGAGCAGGGGGTCTATGCCTGAATTGAATCGCCCTTGCGTCACGCGCAGGACTTGGCGATCTCCCCCATGCTGATCCGACCACAGACCCTGGCCGGGAGAAACCTCCTCCCGGCGCGCTGGGTGAGCGCTCCGGGCTGCTAGGTGGGCTGGCATGCAAGTGGGATCTAGCCTGTTTTGCTTCCAGTACGGCAGCATCTAACTCCTTTTGCCTTTCCTGGCTGAGCTCATTTAAACTCTCAATTTCTTTTTCTTTCAAGGTCGCTTCCAGGTCTCTCCTAGCTACCTCAGCCGCAGTTTCTCTTGCAGACAGGTCATCTAATTTACCTAAAACTTCTGTCTTCACTGTCTGTCTTCACTTTCCTCATTTTTCACTCTCTTTTCTCTGATTATATCCAACAACTCAACTCGCTCCGCCTTATATCTTTCTAGCTTTCCCTGAAGCTTTTGAAACTTTGTCAGCTCGGACAAAGACAGTTCCAGCTGTTTAGCTAGATTTAAGGCGAAACTCGATAGGACCTGAACTGCATTCACAGACCCTCCTGTGTTAAGCTGGTTCGCTACCTTAGTTACTAGATTTACTTGCAGCTTCTCAATATCATCAAAGTTCAAATTTTCGATACCGCTCCAGCAAATAGGATTGTCGTCGCTAGAAATAGTATTTATAAGCGACTCCACTTCAGACATTTTAGCAGCCATTGTCATTACGTCAGAAAAACTTTAAGAGTATTACTTTTTTTCCTTTTTACCAAAATACAGTACGGAATCTAAACACCCGAGCAGATGGATTTCCAATCAGCACACGTTACACTAAATGCTAGAAAACAGGGGGATTTCTTTAGGCAGTTATCAGCACACCCGGTATTCACGTATAGAAGCCGTGGTGCTGTGCTGAACTTGAACTCACAGCAACATCAGTTATTCTGTGCGATTGATTCTCATTTCATTCTAAACTCGCCCGCACAGGGACGCCATTAAATGTAGTGGTTTGATGGGTTTACTGAGACAATTATTAATTGTAACAGTAATCACGAGGTTGTTCGTTGTAGCTTTTAGAAAATCAATTGTCAGAACAACTAACAACGCACACACACGGGTTCAATACACGAGATACATTTATTAATATAAATTGTGCACCAAAGATATACTAGTCTGCCTGGATACGAGCGGCAGACCTTACTGTGAGGGTTATCAATATACAAGGTATATAATCTCGAAGAGATGCAAACACAAAGAGATACACAACAGAGAATATATGTCAATATATATCGTTCGGTTATCAAATTGTTAATCAGTGTTATTACCCACTGTTACTCTAAACTCGGAAGTAAATACATTACTCATGAATTAAATTGATAACAACTTGTGTTGAGGTACAATTGAATTCTCGGGACTCTCCCGGCACGAACACCAAACCAGCTGACAGGCTCTGTTGCAGCCTCTGTTGCAGCGGTTGTCCAATGGGCATTGTGTCGGCGTTCTCTGGCTACCGGCCAACCAGTCAACGTGCAGCTCGGAGTAGGACGGGCGGAGGAATCTGACTGCGGCGCGCAGGGCAGTCGTTGCTCCGAGGGGATCTACCAGGAGTCCGGCTGGCTAGTAGAAAGTCTCTATGCACAGAGTGTGACCGCGAGTCCTCACAAGTCACTCTTTTGCCTGGGAAGAAGCTGGTTCGTTCCCGGTCCGGCGCTGCTTCTGAATAAGCTATTCAGGTTGTCGACGAGGGTCCAACTGTAGGCTGCCGTTGATCAAGCGGAGCATTCACGTTGGTAGAATTCTGAGTACGTACGGGATCTTCGGCCTCGCGCTTAGAACAAAGTCCAAGTCCTTTTGCAGACAACAGCAGTTGTCACGTGATTGTCTCTGAGGATGCGCGAAAATGGCCAAGGAGAGCCCCGATCTGAGCTTGCGCTCCCTTTTTGACCAAGACCCAGATGTGTGCTGACTGGTTGAGAGTTTGGCGGACATTGGAGACCCAAATGGTATTACCACGCCCTGCCAGTCCCTGATTGGTTGGTCAAGATGAGATATAAGTCACTTACTCTTGACACTTAGGAATGCAGTCCAGATGTCCATTCGGCACTCTCTAGACTGATAGGCACCAATGGATGACCATTGATCATGATAGCCATGCTTAGCTAAGTGCATCCCCGTCTGGGAGCTTGTTCCTTATCAAAAGAAAACATCTTAAATCAGCCTGCATGAATACTTTCTCTGTGGCTGCACCACAGAGATGGAGGGTGAGATGGGGCCTCCTTTAGGACAGCATACCAACGTTTAATTCTGTCTTATTAACAAGCATTGCCGCTACAATAGCAATTCAAATACAACAGCCACACTGCTGAAACCATATGTTTTACACACCAGACAGGCCCCCTAACCTCATACAACCTTGCTGTGGCTGTGACCCCTTTCTTTATTTTTTTATGATTTTCTGAAGGTAACACTACAGGTAATACATTGGGATAGGTGGGTCTTCTTCATGGCTCAATAGCAATTCAAATACAACAGCCACACTGCTAAAGCCATATGTTTTACACACCAGACAGGCCTCCTAACCTTATACAACCTTGCTGTGGATGCGGCCCCTTTATTTATTTTGTAATGATTTTTTCAATATGGCACCATTAGACAGCCGGTACATGGGGATAGGGGGGTGGTATTCACGAGTCAATAGCTCTTCAAGCACAACAGCCACAGTGCTGCAACCAGGTGTTTTACACATCAGACAGCTCCCCTAACCTTATACAACCTTGCTTTGAGTTGTGGAACATTTCTTTATTTTTAATGATTTTTTTACTGTAATCAAGTGTTGTGCTCATTAATAATAATAATAATTGCTTACACTTATATAGCGCTTTTCTGGACACTCCACTCAAAGCGCTTTACAGGTAATGGGGACTCCCCTCCACCACCACCAATGTGCAGCATCCACCTGGATGATGCGACGGCAGCCATAGTGCGCCAGAACACTCACCACTATCAGTGAGGAGTAGAGAAGAGAAATGTAGCCAATTCAAAGAGGGGGATTATTAGGAGGCCATGATTGATAAGGGCCAATGGGGAAATTTGGCCAGGACGCTGGGGTTACACATCTCCTCTTTTCAAGAAACGCCACGGGATTTGTAATGACCACAGAGAGTCAGGACCTCAGTTTTACATCTCATTCGAAGGAAGGCGCCTGTTTACAGTATAGTGTCCCCGTCACTATACTGGGGCATTAGGACCCACATGGACCGCAGGGTGAGCGCCCCCTGCTGGCCCCACTAGCACCTCTTCCCCCAGGAACCTTAGTTTTTCCCAGGAGGTCTACTATCCAGGTACTGACCAGGCTCACACCTGCTTAGCTTCAGTGGGTTGCCAGTTGTGAGTTGCAGGGTGATATGGCTGCTGGCCATAATCAGCAGCCTTCAGTACTGAAGCAGGTGTGAGCCTGGTCAGTACCTGGATGGGAGACCTCCTGGGAAAAACTAAGGTTGCTGCTGGAAGAGGTGCTAGTGGGGCCAGCACCACCATTAGGCAGGCCTCCTGACCTTTCAAAGTCATGCTTTGTTGTGTGAAACTTTAATTATCTTTTTAGGATTTTTTGAACATGGCAACTTCCACCGAGATGGGTGGAGGGTGTTGGGGTGCTCTTCAATAGCTTTTTCATCTATACACACAAACGGATGTAAACAAGACACACAGAACCTGTCACGCATTGGCTGACTGCTGAGGATAGGGATCCAATGCGGTGCCCTTGGTAGGGTTGGCGCGAGACGCAGACGTAGTCGGAGAAAACAGGCAGGGGTCCGAGTCCGGGAAGGAGTATGTCGAAGAAAACTCTTCACTCAGGCTGGGAGATTGTCAACAGAGATCTTTAATACAATCAGCTGAAGGGGAGCATATCACAGAGAAAGGGTTTCCCCTAGCACTCAAGACATGTTCATTGGACTGAAGTTATACTTTCCTTTTTTATACAGTAAAAGTAGGCAATACTTTAACATGTAATAGGTTTATTCCATGCTGAAAAAAAGAAGAAAGAGAACACAACGTTTCGGCCGTGGAGCCTTCTTCAGGTGTGAGAGAGACAGGGCAGTAGGCAAAGGTAAAGTAGCGGGAGAACAAAGGTTGGGAGGGAGGAGGAGTGAGAGGCGGGAGCAGGGGACAGAAAGAGAGGCCAATCAAGAGGTGTGAAGTCAGAATGGGTGCAGAGAGGTGTGAAATGAAACTTCCAATGAATGGAGAAAATTTAAAAGAACAGTAATCTGTCGTTAAGGGAAGGGAGAATGTGTGATCCTAACTGCAGAATAATTTTAGTTTCGGTGGTCTTTCTGATGTATGAGTTCGGAAAACCGTCTTTGAGAACACAGATGGAGAGATTAGTGTGGTCGTGGCCGTCAGAGGTGAAATGAGAAACAATGGGCTTGGAGAGATCTTTAATCTTCTTGCAACAGAGCTCGCTGTATCACCTGCAAGTACACAGCCACCACCACACTCATTCAAGGCCCCTCAGGACAATTCCGGATCACCCAGACAGCATCTTGTACCTCCAGCAACCTTATTTACTGTATCTCTTGCAGTAAATGCCCAGCCATCTACATTGGAGAAACAGGAAGGAGACTCGGAGACCGCTTCAGAGAACACGTCAGGGCTGTGAAGATTAAAGATCTCTCCAAGCCCATTGTTTCTCATTTCACCTCTGACGGCCACGACCACACTAATCTCTCCGTCTGTGTTCTCAAAGACGGTTTTCCGAACTCATACATCAGAAAGACCACCGAAACTAAAATTATTCTGCAGTTAGGATCACACATTCTCCCTTCCCTTAACGACAGATTACTGTTCTTTTAAATTTTCTCCATTCATTGGAAGTTTCATTTCACACCTCTCTGCACCCATTCTGACTTCACACCTCTTGATTGGCCTCTCTTTCTGTCCCCTGCTCCCGCCTCTCACTCCTCCTCCCTCCCAACCTTTGTTCTCCCGCTACTTTACCTTTGCCTACTGCCCTGTCTCTCTCACACCTGAAGAAGGCTCCACGGCCGAAACGTTGTGTTCTCTTTCTTCTTTTTTTCAGCATGGAATAAACCTATTACTTGTTCCTTTGCAGCCTACGCATGCTGACTCAGCTACCCACCTGAAATACTTTAACATATCAAAGGAACATACAGGGAAAGGGGCAGTGTCAGAAGTCAAACAAACAGGACAGGGGGGTGCCATTTGGCATCCTACAATCTGTTTCAATTTTGTCTGATTGAATGGGTGTGAGGAATCACAGGCTTTAGTTTGCACCTAAGACAGTGGTCTTAGGTGCGAACAGATAACCTTTCCCACACATAGTCACTGTCCTGACCTTTTGACTCGGTCTTCCACACGTAGCACAGGCGTAGGCACAGAATCAACAGGCGAAAGTGTAGTCGAGGGACTGGCAGGGGTCGGAGTCCGGGAAGGCGTAGAAGTTGCGTCGGTGTGGATTCAGAAGGCAGAGGCGTAAACGAAGAGACAGGCTGGGGTCAGGATCCGAGAAAGCGTAAAACAGGCGAAGGTACAAAATCGAGTGGCTAAAGCGGTAGTCGGAAAAGCGGGGTCGAGGTCCAGGGGAGAAGTCATAGTAAGGCAAAGGTGTAGTTAGTACGTAAGCTCCTGGAGAGAATCTCAATCGTGAGCAATGACCGGGGGGCAGATGAGGGTTTAAGCAGAGGACTGATTGACACGTGCACGTTTGGTACGGGGAGAGCTCGTAGGAATGCGGGAGCGCTTGCCTGCGTGAGGGAGATTCGTGGCAAAACCAACCTGAACTCACAGAAAAACAAGAATGCCCCCGAGACACCTGCACCCCCCCCGGACCACTCTGGTATCAACACCCCCAAACCCATCCATACCAGCTAACAAGACTCAGAATCGGTGCAACCCTCCAACCTGGACCAAGAGCAGGATGGGACAAGAACCTGCACCACACTACGCACCCCTTATCCAGACCAGCAGGACAGCCAGACCACAGACAGCACCATCATGTAACCCCCCTGTTCATTCCAACAGAAAAGGCGAACTGACCCCCACCAGCATGGCGACGCTGCAGCTCTGGTCACACCAGTAGGCCCAATGGGCTCAGAGCTGGGGGACATACAGATGCAGCCATTCAAAATGCGTGGGCGATACCGGTACGCTGTACGCAGTCTACCGCAAGTTACCGGTAAATACCGCGAGTTACCGGTAAATACCGCTAGTTACCGTACATTCTCCTATAATATGACAAGCAAAATAATAGTATCCGGAATTTCGGCAAGGTGGAGCTAATAAAGCTCAACCTCTCATGTTTGAGCTGTGGCCATCAAAGTCTTTAACGAAGATATTACTAATAGTATTAATAATGAATGACCTTGGACAAGCTGTAAGTGTAAACTCAAAGTATTGCCCTGGTCAACATTCTTTTTTTCATTGACCGTCTTTGTAAAAGTAACACCACAGCATTTCGCAATCACGCATTTGTTTCCAATCATGCAAAGTACAGTAATTTTTGAGAATCGATTCACCATGCCTTTCACATGCTCATAAAAGAGATTGATTTAGGAACGTAAACATATTACTGTATGAAAACTGTACTGTATACAGTATGTATATGTATATTTAATGTCTTAACTGTGCCCGTTTAAGTATTGAATATTCATATCTAATTTTACCACTGAAGGGAAATCTTAGTAGCTGAGCATAAAAAGAATAGGAGAATACTGCAACGCGTATGAAGGCCATAAACGATATTAATTTTGGAACATAAACATACAGTATATGGCTGGTCTCGGTACTTTAAAGAAAACATACACGAAACATGGTTTCATTATGACCAGAATCGGTCTTGAGATATTTTTAACTTGATTTACAGTATTTGAGAGGTATGTCTTAACACCGATACTACAGTACGTAAATACTGCTCACGTATATGTTTCTAGGTTTATATTATGCATTTCATACGGTCAAATTTCTTTTGAGCAACTAATAAGAAGCGCGAAACGGTATGCCCAGGGCATTTTAGTTTCGTTTTACTGGGACTCTGCTTTAACAATGTCGCCGTGGATTGATTAGAGATATCAAGTACATACAAGTCATTTTTTAAATGTTGTAGTTCGTCTTGTAAAAATGTTACGAGTACATCATCTATCAATAATTACACAGGTTCTGTTTCCATATTGCGGATTTTGGTTACATAATATTATTTTCTAAATTTCATGTTGTGAATATATGATTTGGGCAAACAGAGCCGCAAAGAAGTACTTTATGGGTTGTTGTTTTTTTTTTTTCAGTTTTATCTAGAACAAGCGATGCTTAAACCTTTGTCTGGTTCTTGTGAAACTATCCACACGACAGTTACAGTACCTAGGAGTTGACTTCAGTGATGTCACTGATGGGATGTTTCTAAAAATCCATCCTCTGTAAAACGTCTTCTCTAGTTGTCCTGCATATGTATTCGCTAATGAAGCTGTGTGTTCTGAGCCTGGATCTCTACATTTCTGTATGAACCAGCTTAGAGGGCTAAAGACAGCTTATGTTTAAATTGAGTGTAAGGCAATTTATGCTTCTAAAGTCATGGTCAGCATTTATTATTGTACTGTGCTGTAAACTTGTTCTGTGCCTAGTCACATTATTTTATAGCGTTTTTATAGCGTTATCAAATCCGGTGGCGCTGTGTGTTAGTTTCCTGACTCCCATGTCACATGGTCTGTGATTGAAACCTGTGAAACCGGTTTAATTCGTCACAGCCAGCACTCCGGCAGAGAGGGGTTGTACTTGTAAAGTAGAAGCAGGCGAGATTTCCAGTGAAAGACACCTCCCCCTCCCCCCCCACCCTCATACGATTCAAATTGTATTACAGCATTGTAATTACACATTGTAATTGTATTACACATTGTACACATGCTTAAAAGAGAAGAGAGAAAACGTAAGCCTTCTTCAGGTGTGAGGGTCTTCTGCTCAGAATGAAACACTAAAATGTAATGTAGGCTCTGAATGGGTTCAATTATGATTTGGGCTTGATTAAGGTCGCTGCCTTTCATCTAAAACCCTACTTGAATCCTTCTAAACTAAAAATCAGTGTTAGTGAGTTCTAAATAAAGAGGTATCCAGGTAACAGTGAAACGGGCGGACAGTCTGGGGAGATCGCCCGTTTTCCATGTAAATAGTTCCCTGGTTCCGCACCCCTTGGTGTTTCTCTCGCTCTCTCTCGGGTAACCTGATCATTAGCTCGAGTGCTTTGTGTATATTCTAATGGTAGTGGGGGCAGGTGTGTGGGAACAGGTTTGGTTGAAATTGCATTGGAGTTCTATGTTCTTCACACCTGAAACATTTTCTCAGAAAGCATTTTCTTCGCAGTTTAACCGATCTTGTTACAGCATGTTACAGTTTACTATTATTAACCATATTCATTTTAAGTGCTTAATGCCATTTTTTGACCAGGCACGAATATTCTTAAGTCCATATCTTCGCAAGGGAATCAGTGCGAATTGCAATACTAATTAAATTAAAACTACTAACTACTAACTAATACTAGCTAATTAATACAAACCAGAAACGTGTCTAATGACATTACAAGTGGAAAGATTACAGATTTTAATCGTCTTTAATTTTGTTACGTTATACATTTTAGAAACGTTTCATCCATACAAACACCACAAAACTATTTTCGATTGTATTTCTGAATAGTATGTTACACTTAGTTCACTGTTTTAAATACATCTAATTAAGAAAGTTAGGTGTTAGCATAAACTATTAGCAATCAATAATATTAAATTTAGCACTGTAATAAGCTGTTGCACTTTCCCCCGCATCTTGTAAAAATATATTTTCATTGTTCAAATATACATTAAGTCTGACTATCATATAATAAGTTAAATACAAAACTAAAGAAAAAATAGGGTTAAATATAATTCAAAATATTTTGTTAACAATGTTAAAATAAAATGTATTAACTAAGGAGTAGGATGGCACAGTTGTTAGTATGTTTTTTGTTTTGTTTCTTTTTCATAAATACAATAGTAGTACCTGATGTCTCAGTGGCTTTCAAAATTAAATTATGCATGCAAACCTGTGAACTAGAAAGATAACTAAGATATCCATCCATTTATAATGGTGGCAAAGTGGTTAGCATTGCTGTCTTGCAGCACTGGGGTCCTATGTTCAATTCCTGCCATCCTGTGTGTGTGGGGTTTACATGTTCTCTCTGGGTTACATGGTTTTTCTCCATATGTGTGATATGACTCCCTCTCGCACTCCAAAACATACTGGTAAGTTAATTGATGTATGGGAAAACTGGCCCTGGTGTGTGTGTGTTTGTGTCTGTCTGTCCTGTGATGGACTGGCGCTTCGTCCAGGGTGTATTCTGCCTTGTGTCCGTTGCTTACTGGGATAGGCTCCAAATCCTCTGTACTGGATAAAGAGATTAGAAATGGATGGAAGTAAAGGCACTGTGTGGATGGAACTATACACAGTGTTAGAAACCCACTATGAAATGGCAGCATCTCACTGAGAATAAAATATCTTATAGTGCTGGCTTAAGGAAACAGCCTTTCCACCTCTCTTGCACATCAGTATCCATACCTAGTTATTTAAACAAATTGCCTCTAATTATAAACATCTTAATATGCTGGCTCTGTGGATCCGCATCAGCTATGTTTGCCCATTCCTTCAATTCATGTGCATCCAACACACAGTTCAATGCCAGCAACTACACATAATCTAAAATACAATCCTTATTTCAGTATCTATGTAAACATATAGTCTGTTAACTTCATCATCTTCATCAAAAGTATGCCTAACCCCATTAGAAAGTGTTCTTGTTATAAGTGTATTCCTCAGGTTTCCCCAAATTATCTTCTTCTTGTCAACATCTCTAGTCTTTTATCCTGCAATAACTCAGCCAACACTTAAATCTCCAAAAGCTGCTTGTGTTAATTTCTTTAAATCACAAATATCATGTGTAAATACTGGCCATGTAATACTCTGCATTGTGGAATAATAGTTTATTTTAAAGGGAAATAGAGAAACTAAGAACTAGAGAAATCAAGAAAGGCTTTTTTTCTAGAATTAATAAATGCACATCCTGTTCACTGGGGAAATTAAATCCACACTGAGCAATCTTCAATATGTTCAGAATATGACAGCAAGAATCCTATCAGGGATGCATTACACCTGTTTTCAAGTCCTTGCACTGGTTACCTATCAGATTTCGAGTCAACTTCAAAATCCGTATCCTCCTTATATACTGTCCTACAACTGTTATTATTGATCACCGAATTATTGTACTTGACATGACTTCATTCAGCCTTTCCTGAACGTCTATGACAGGCAGAGAGAGTGCTGTTTCTGGTGCGATCTTTTGCAGCTGACATTTCACTGTTTTAAACGAACAAGAAATTAGATTGCTCATAAATCACTTATTCTATATAAACACAGCGTAATTGCCCTCTGAAAATCCTCTTTTTCTTGTTCGTTTTAGAGACCTGGATCGAAACTGATTTTAGATGTCAGAAAGGATTTATTTTCTCTGTATTTCCTACATTGCTTTGTCGAGATTTTAACTTTATATCTAACTTTATATCTAGGCTCAGATTTCAACTATAAATCGTACAGTAATTAATAGCAGTAAATACTGATGTGTTGCGCCCTCTTACCACAAAAATATATGTTTTGTAGTTGGGATTAACTTTATTTCGTACGCATAGCTACTCCGATTCAGACACCGAACAGTTAAAGATGGCGGCAAATCAGACACCCAGAGGGGGGGGGGCGTCTTCTCGCCTCCATAACTAAAATGCCAAATAGGAGTGGCTTAAGCGACATACACAGTCGTGTAACTGACAGTTTGAGGTAGCCTATCGTGTAAATTTCGCTTTGTTGCTGATAGGTTAAGCTTTCGAAACTCTGCCCCAAAGTCATGTGACTGATTTTTCGCCCTGTTTCGTTGGTTAAACGCAATGATCACAAGCACCACCATGGTAACTGGGATGTGTAGTTTTTAATTCCGTTTGAATTATAACTGTACGTACTGTCTTCATATTTGACCAGGGCTTCAAAGAGAAGGCGCGCCAAAAAATTTCAGTGCCGTCGTCTCCGCTTTAAAGGTACCCCTGTGCTGGAATAATTTGACCTTGGAACGTTTGCCCAGCGTAGTTATAGTGGACATAAAAACAAGAGTTCACTGGCATTATATCCTAGAAGACACAGACCGGCGCCAGACCGGTAAATGCTTGATGAACTAGGGATTGGACAGTTTCCAAGTGCTTGTACAATTGATAGAAATGTTCAAATAAATGTGCAAAAGAAATAAACAAAATAATCATTTATTTCTTTATCATATTGGCTAGCTAATGTCCTCTCTTTGCTAGTTAGTGGCTGTGTTTCTGCGTTGGGTAGCAACGGGTGACTGTTCTCAGGCGGAAGATGTAAACAGCTTAATTTTCGTGTTAAATAATTTTTAAAAATTAAAATTCATTCTATACAGCAATCACATATTTGGGTACCATTTCATAAAACTTTCATGCTTAAAATGTTTAGGGAGAAATGGAAGACTGGTGTGTATTTTTTCTTTAAACAAATCAAGACCAGCCATACACAGTACAGTTTATGTACATACAGTAATGTTTATGTTCCTAAATTAATATCGTTTATGACCTTCAGATGCGTTATGCTCCTCTTCTTTTTATGCTCAGCTACTAAAATTTCCCTTTAGTGGTAAAATTCCATATAAATATTCAAAACTAAGCGGATTGAAACGTGCACAGTAAAGACATTAAATGATTAAATCTTTGCACTACCAACCAATGCACCACGAGTGCCCCTGTCGGTCATTTTGGCCAGCAAATCACTTACCGCGGTGCCCTACGGTGCCCTGCGGGTTGGTTAAAGAACTACGGGTTTTTAACGCTCATTTTGAATAGCTGCATCTGTATTTCACTTCAGCCTTTCACTCTTGCTTCCTTCCAATGAGGACGGAGCTGCGGGAGAAAGGGCGCTATAGAGGATCGCTGTGGAGAGCTGCTGCTGTGCTTTGACATCTGAGCTCTGTGGAAAACTATCTCAATACAATTCTGAAAAACGCAACTCCCCGAACGCCAGCCGAACAAGTCTCCAAAGCCGAACTGCTGTGTCTCTTTTCAGCTGACGATAAACCTTTCCTCGATCCTTTGCGGACTTGTAAAACTGTTCCTGATCAGAAAAAAAAACGCTCACGCTAATACACAAGCACCCGTGTCTCGCCAAAGCTGACAAATAAACAGACGGACAAGCCGCACTGCACGTGTGAACAGGGGAATGAGCGAGCGGGGATAGGGCGCCTCCTGCGCTTAAAAGCTTACAGCACCTGGTATTCCAACGCGGTCTCCCATTCAAGTACTAACCAGGCCCACCCCTGTTTAGCTTCCGAGATCAGAAGAGATCAGGCGTGCTCAAGGGGGTGTGGCCGTAAGCGAGAGCAAGGCTCGCTGGCACCCTTCTTATAGAGAATTGTCATGGAAATATAACTATCAAGGAAGCCACAAGAGAGAGTTCTCACCTGAGTAAGGTCTTTATTTCAATATTGCAATATTGGGAGCCCTGCAAAGTGCAACCAGAGACTCAATTTGTTACAAGCAGTACAGGGTTTTTATAAGACGTTGCGCTGTAAAAAAGTTCAGCACTTGGTCCCTTCTAAAACTTCCCCTTTCTCTAAGAGAAAACAGATTACATCATAGAGCGAGAGAAGAAAAACTAGATTTGTTATTCAAAGCTTATCAGTTACTTTCAGCTAATTCTAATGACCCAGACAGCATATATTGTTTTGGTACATCTAAACTAGTCTTCTAAACTAACCTAAACAGTGTACTTTGTTGACGAACTGTTTTCTAAAATTCTGCACGTACTGTAGCACAGCAGTTACATCCTTGAAATATATTATCTAAAAGCACCAATATATTTTTTTCAAAGCTCTCTACATTTTTAAGAATCAATTTACTTATTAGATTTCCACTTCAATTCCCTCCTTTTTATTCTTGAAAATGATTAAAAGTTAGATTCTTCATATGGACTCCCAGGAGGCTCCCGTACTTCGGATTCTTGCGTTCTTATCAGAACATACTGATGCGCAAACATATTCATTACCATATTTCAAAGCATTGGAATAATATATTTCGTACAGCAACACAAAACCAGGAAGACAAGTATCACAGCTACTATAATCGGTGTTAGTAACTTAAAGAAAAACATTCCCCCTGTCCCAAACAGTGATTCTAACCAGGAGAGAAATGGGTGAGGCTGTAGAATGAGGCATTAAAGCACATACATAACAAGATGCATTACATTTCTTTAACTTTACAGTATGATTTATAAGTTTATACCACAAATTACTCATATCCCCCTCATTATCAGTTTCATTCAGCCAGTTTGTATACAAATAGGCTTCGCGTTTAGATTCTTCCTCTTTCTGGGTGATGACAGGCTTCCACATAAAATGGAAAAAGGCTGTGCACATCAGTCCCAAGGATGTGATCTCCATCTATCCCTGTGGAGACATCACTCCTGCGCTTTGCTCAGTTCATTTGTGACCTTTTTACAGTGGGAAGCATGAATACAGGGCACCTGGCATGGCCCCCTCCACTTGAGTGAACACCATTTCTTTTTCCTGAAGTCTTTCACCAGAATCCAGTCTCCTTATTCATGCATTAGTTCTTACAGCACAGGTAAATCCCTGTGGGCTGGAGCCCAGCATTTTTCTTAGGGTTTTATTTTTTACAAGATTGGTCAACAGCTGGGTAATAACTCTTAGAAAAATCTACACATTGTTCCACTGACTCAGCTGTGCCGTTTTGCAGAACAATTCTAGCTGAAGTTGTAAAATTTCTCTTTGGTCCGTTCCTGCAAAACATCTTATTATGAACAAACAAACCATAATAATAATGTGCATCTATGGGAATCACTCCCAAGGGTAACCCCCCTTAAAACTATATTGTTCTACCCATCAGGTTCTGCCACTAGATAAGAGAACCTTTCCCATGAAATCATTTTTTGACCTTTATGATCCCTTCAGGGCATACAATTAGCACAGAAGCAGCAGCTTTAGTCCACATGTTTTTCAAGCAGGATATTAACAGTATGATCGTAACGAATAATACCAGACACACAAATCTGTATTGAACCAGATACCCTCGCCAGGTTCCTAGCACAGACTGTAGCCATGCACCAATGCCCCAATCATCTGGATTCTAATTATGGTATATATTTTTCTTCATCATAGATGTGCTTTGCTAAGTCATTAATTTGCTAATAATTGTCTAGAATACAAGTACTGTTTAGTCTTTGCTCACCTAAACAGCTGTCTATCACCCTAATAGAGAATGGCCTAAAACTGTGATTATAGCGAGGAGCATACACTTATTTCCATTCTAATACATCTGAGTTACACACAGACTAAAAGCAGGGCTATTTTCCCATGCCAGTAAACCTAAATAATCACCTCTATCAAAGGGGATTACTCCCATGACCATCTTTTATAGCAATACAATCCCAACATGAGCTCTGATTATTATTTGTGGCTGACTGATAAAGTATTGATTCCATATCCCCATTTTATTAAAGTAAAGCTCCTTACACTTAACAGGTACACTGTCGCCCCCCCTCAGGAAGCTCAACAAACACAGAAACAGTGACAATATAATAATAAATGTTCACTCAGTCTCTGGTGAAGAAAGATGTGAAGACGGGGGTTTGAATTTAATCCTTTCTGTAGGGGGTTTAGACTTCCAAGTCACAAGCTGGGGTTTATGGCAGGAAAGGGGGTTAACTGATAAGGATTGCAGATGCAAGCTAGGAACCCCCCTGGGTGTAATCTTAAACTGACCATTTGTCCAGAACATCGTAAACTGGTCAAATACCATGAACCCCCCTCTTTACCATCAGACCGAGTGTCGTCAGAAACGGAGAAGAAAACACTATATAACCCAAAAGTTTGTAACAGTACGGCGAACAATACTTCGGTTTTGTTGTTTCTTGCGGGAAACAAGACTTCGGCTTTATTGTTCCTTGCATGCAATAAACTCATCTGTTTTACTTCATCTCGGGATCAGGAACCTTATTTCTTCTGTTACAACACTGGTGCAGTGGTTCGGTGTCGGCGCAATGCGTAGATCCAGTGATCTCATCCTGTCACTCAGATGGCAGAGTCGGTAGTCAGTTGCACTTGATATGGTCCTTCCCAGCAGGGTTGCAACATCTGGCAGGATATATCTTCCACACCCACACCCCACTCGCCAGGTATCAGGTCGTGTCTTCCCTCTACTGGAGGTCTCCAGGAGCGTCCAGCACCTGTTCACCAGCCCCGTGCACCACTTCAATTAACAACCTACAATACTACAATAGAGAATTAGCAAATTCAACAATCCATTAGCCAAATTCATCCCTCCAGGAAGTTTCGTTGATTGGCCTGTGATGATATCAAACAGGCTCTATTACACAGTTCTGTTTGATCCAGCCCGCATCCCATGGCGTTCCTTCAGTCTGATGTCTCGTCGATCTTTTAGAGTTCTGTTCCTTCATTCCACTGTTCCAGCAGACTGAGGGTGATCTCAGTCCATCTCACCCCGAATAATGCAGCCACAGCCTGTCCCTTGATCATAATATAAGCGGTAGGGCAGTGCCCACCGAGGGCTTATCTCCATCATCAAGTGTTTGGTAGACACAGAGGCAGTGACAGCAACCCATTGGGAAAACAGATTATAAGAGCCAAGGTTTCCCTTTACAATTGTAAATTGTAAACATTTGCTACTGCCTGAAAGGTTTCTCAGGAGCAGGCCTTTTGAGCTGTAGCACCTGCACCTGAACTGTAGTTGAGTTCCTTTGATAAGCATCACATTGAGATACCACATAAGTGGCTACTGCTTCAAACACGGTCCCCACCCAGGTTTGGGTAACCAGCACACCATTTGACTCACACCCAGGTGTCCGACAGAGTGCATTTGTCGAGCTACAAAGGGCATTAGGCTGTGAGGGCCTGCAGAGTGTCCAGTGTGCTGGCAGCACCACACTCTTTTCTAACCATGTCCTTTTCTCTGCTTTAGAGGCCTCAGCCTGAATATCCTGTAGCTGTCCCCTTTTCCCCAACAGAGGTCTCACAGGGGTCTCAGACTCCTGTTCTACAAGTACTGCTCACCTGACAGCTACATCTGCAAAGTTGTTCCCTCGAGTTACTGGAAACATTTCTTTATTATGTGATTTACACTTTACCACAGCTACTTCAGTCAGCAGCTGCAAAGCTTCTAACAGTTCAGAGACAAACCCAGGTCTGCTAGTTCTACACCAGATTATTCACAGTTTATACAGCCAGGCAGGTAGCCTGCACAACACATAAACACGGGCCCTTGGCCACCACATCAAGGGGTCCTGAATAATAATAACCCACCAGACGATGCCTATCTCCATGCCTCCTGCACCAGCACAACAGCTCACGATCCATTTCTTTCACTTACACACAGATTACATACAGATGATCCGTCTGAGGGAATCCTGTCCAGGGCCAGTGCCTGCAAGAAAGCTTGTTTCAAAACATCAAAAATGGTTTCTGCTGCAGGGGTCAAGGCAATTTTGTCTTTAGACTGCACTACCCCCCTTAAACCAATACGTCACTAGACAAGCTCGTTCTGAGAAGGCATTCACCCTGGCTTTATCATGTAGTTGGTTTTATACTCCTTTTTTTCCTCTCAAGATCCAATACTTGGAGTAGCCCGGCCTTATGGATTCCCTCATTAGGTAAAACAATCACAATATCACATAACTCTATTGAGTTAGTTTACATAAATGCTATTTCATGCAGTAATTCCTTATAAAATGCTGCAGTCTGGGCCTAAAATAGGTCTGGGGTGTCCCCCACCCACATCAGTAGTTGAAACTGTACATCTTTACCCAAGCAGACTGTGACAGCTTATATTTGCTTTAAACACAACCCTTGCACTCCTTCTCCTGTAGCCTCCTGTTATCCGTTAGAAAACGTTATATCACATCTTTATGCTGTTTTAGTCTAAAAACAGGACAGCTGTGCTCCTGTGCCCCACAGTTACTGCACACTGTAAGATTATTTCACTTTTATTTAAATCCTGAGATAAATTTAGGAAGGCTACAGAGGGGTTTACTCGATTAAAACTGTTAGTTCTCTCGTTTCAGCTTCTGACAAGTTCTTTAATTGTGAAATCAAGCGTCTTTCTTACAATTTCTCCAAAAAACACATTTTTTTAGTAACTGCACACCAGCTTATTAGTAGTTTTGTCTTTGAGGTTTTATATCTCGGTATAACATTCAAGTCGCACAATAATTTCGACAAACTGGCGGCTCCCTTTTCTCCTCCTTGGGAGTCTTTTTACCACCCATTTGCAGCGCTCCCACTTCTGCATGCATGCTTCGCGAGTTATTAAATCACATCTGTCTCTGTTCGTAATATCAGGAAAGCATAGTTGCACATTCTTGGCAACATCAGGTTTTAACCCACTCAAGTAAATTTGTTTTATTACTGTGGAAGTATCTTCATTCACTTCCTTTTCATCGGCTAACCCCGAGTATACTATCCATAAAGCTATAAACCTTTCTGTAAAATCTGAAAACATCCTCACTTCCTTCTGCTGACATGCTGTTACTTTTCTCTAATCAGTTTTCGGTGGGTAATGCTCTTTCAAAAATCTCCACACTAATTCCCACCCTTCTCCCAGATTCTCTCTCAAGGCGTTCTATTTCTTCTTTTGCTTTTTCTTTTTCTACATATACAACTTCGTTTCGTTCAGCCATTGCTTTTAGCTTTTCCATCAGGGATTTTTCCGTCTCATCTATGATATTCTGTTGAATTCTCAAATATTCCTCTAAATATTTTTATCCAAAGGTTCATACACTTTTCTACATTCCTGTTCAGCCTAAATTCCGTCTGACAGTCAATATTTCTTTTAAATTTCACTTTGGATTAATCAAACTTTTTTTTTCCCTTCACACCTAACCATTTTCACGTCTCCCACGCGCCCCGCGGAATCCCCCAGTCAAGACAAACTGACAAACTATCACAATACGGGAACACGGACCAGGTTCCAAATCCTGGCTTTAAACACACAGTTGAATCGAGTTACCATTTTCGGCTCTTCTGCAAGTACAGTTCTAGTTACTACCTTCAGCCGTACTGCAGTCGTGTACCAGGATGCAACACCTGGATTTTTTCGCACGGGCAGGGCGAGATGCTATTCCTTCAGCAATCCCTCCTTTTCTACCCCACCTTCAAAAAACAGGCATCTAAGACACATACACCATTAACTCATTTTTCTGTTGTACTCGCTTCAGCTTCAGGAAAACCCTGAACCCACCACAGCAACATGGAGAGGACAAGGGACTTTTTAGAAAAGAGGAGTCCTTACCTCTTTTTAGAAGCGGCCGCCTAACTTTTCCTCTCCATGTCCGTGTGGTTTAATTTAGATGGATACTTCTTCATCATTTGGGTCACGTATCCGCCAATCTGCCTCCTCCTTTTTAGAGGACGTTGTAAGCCTTTAGGAACAATATGATCTAGCAACAAGGTTATGTCACTGTAGTTAGGCTTAAGACAATCAAGAACAAGGCGCTTGCCTTTCTTCTAAATTCTTTACGATCATCAGGCAATTAAGGAAAAGACTTAACTAATGCAAATAATTCACTAGGAGACCAATGTCAATGTACTGTACATATGCTGGAGTTCCTTCTGGACCTGGAAAAATGCACATTGGTATTTCACAAACAAGTGGCTCCGGACCGCTTTCTAATTTCGGTGGAGACTTTTTCTTTTTAGTACGCATGGCCATGACTTTAGCTGCAGCTTGCTGTTCTTTAGTTTCAAGACTAGTCTTTTTTTTTAAGCTTCCCATTATTTCTGTGATTCCTCTTTCCATTAAATAAGTTTTCCAATTCATTTTCTTTCATTTCTTCTCCTTCTCTTCTAAGTTTCCCCTTCTTCAGGAAACTTCTTTTTCCTAATTCAACTTTCCTCTGTCCATTCTGATTCACTTACAAAGATCCTTCATAGTTATGGGCCCCTAATTATCATATATAAATTATGTGCAAGTTCCCTTACACCTATTACCCTAGCTTTACAGTTCATGAACATAATTTTTTTCCCTAACCCAGGCTATAATTGTTTCTCCGAATTTGTCGTACATGTACTTTTACTGGACTGCTCGGTCCCATTTTCGTCTTTGAATTTTAATTTCCCATTTTTACCGATCGGTGCCTTACTTAGAACCTTATCACATTAACTACTCCGCAGAGCAAAAACCACACGTCTGTGTTAAGATAAGTTCTTTATATGAGTCCCAGACTCATCAAACCCGCGTGAGAACACCCCTGTGGCTCGCTTCTCAAACTATTAATTTTAAAGGATCACTTACTGACGTCAGACAGCTGCCAATTCTCCAGACGCGTCTCTGGAAGGATAAACAGTTTATCCTCCGAGGTTCGTCCAATTTGCTAAAATTGTCCGGGTCCGGATGGAGTTTCAGCAGCCGTTCGCGTTCAGGTTTGTGATCCCGGACGAGCCCCCAAACTGTCATGGAAATATAACTGTCAAGGAAGCCACAAGAGAGAGTTCTCACCTGAGTAAGGTCTTTATTTCAATATTGCAATATTGGGAGCCCTGCTGCCACTTCGCCAAGTGCATCAGAGACTCAATTTGTTACAAGCAGTACAGGGTTTTTATAAGACGTTGCGCTGTAAAAAAGTTCAGCACTTGGTCCCTTCTAAAACTTCCCCTTTCTCTAAGAGAAAACAGATTACATCATAGAGCGAGAGAAGAAAAACTAGATTTGTTATTCAAAGCTTATCAGTTACTTTCAGCTAATTCTAATGACCCAGACAGCATATATTGTTTTGGTACATTGTCTTCTAAACTAACCTGTTTCCACCCGGTCTCGAACCGGGGACCTTTCGCGTGTTAGGCAAACGTGATAGCCGCTACACTACGGAAACCTGCAGGGGCTGCTGCTGGTGTCTCGCTTGCGTTTCGGGCTGAGAAAGGGACGCGTCACTTTAGGCAGGGGGCGCTGGAGAGAGGAACAAAGGGCGCGATGAAACAAAATGCCAAAATCCGGGATCGAACCAGGGACCTTTAGATCTTCAGTCTAACGCTCTCCCAACTGAGCTATTTCGGCAGTGCGCAAAGCCCACAGCCACCTGCTCCAGCCTTCCTGTGTTGTGGCATGAGCGCACCAAGAGTAGCGGGAGAGTGTTGCAGGAACGTCACTCAGAAGGAAAGCCACCCAGCTGCGCCCTCTGAGCTCTGTCCAGCGCATCTTCCTCGCATGGACTCCTGCCTGCGACGGGCAGGAAACAATTAGCAAGAACAGAACGACACCCCATGGGTGTCTCATGACCGCACCTTAGGTTGTGACACGTGCAGGTGTGAGGGGTTGCCGGGCTACTTTGGAGCAGAGCTTGGGCGGAGGGGGGGCGGGAAAGCAGACAAAGAGGTGACACCTCAAGGTCTGCACGATCACAGCTCTCCGCCGCCCCAGGCTTCCGCTCGATAAGCTACTGGACACACCCGCCCCTCCTCACACAGACCGTGGAAAAGCCCCCGAGTGGGAGGGCTCGCTCTTCCTCCCAGGAGCTCTTGGACACGACGCCCAGACAGGGCGCGGGGAGCCGCCGCCTGCAAACACGGCTCCAGGCAGGACTCCACTCCGCAGGAGCCGCAGAGCAGAGGAGATGAGGGCAGCTTAGCTCCTGTGCAGAGACCTGAGCTGTTGTTGCTGTGGATGCTGTCTTTTCTGCACTCGGGGTAGGAGTGAATGTTGAGTTGCACTTAGAAATGAAGCAGAGCACTTCAACGGCACGGGTGTGTGTGTGTGTGCGCCCTGGTGATTCTGGGAGACAGATCGAACCTGGGCTAAAAGAGAGGGGGCTTAGCCCTCTTCCATTTGCTAGTTCAAAGTTGTACAACCCCTTTGTATCTGCTAGGCGGCGCAGTCGTCGTGCACAAAGAACACTTTGAAAAGCGTCAAAGGCAAGTCATTCCGAGTTGGTCGTTTGTGTTTTCCGTTCAGACGCGAAATGCTGACATGATCTCTCGGCTCCTCGGTTGTCATTTCTGCTCCGTAAAGGGATCACAGCACGCGTCGGCTTCCAGCATGCTGGGTCGGGACACGATGCCGGGGGTTGGAGAGAGCGATGTCTTCCTCGTTAGTATAGTGGCAAGTATCCCCGCCTGTCACGCGGGAGACCGGGGTTCGATTCCCCGACGGGGAGTAGCTTTTCTTTCACCTCCTTAGAGAAAGGACTGCCTTTCACTTCTCTGTTTTCTTTCACAGCGTCGTGCACCTTTTCATTGCTCTCGCTTTCAGAGCCTCCGCACGGCAGTCGACTCGACATCAGGAAGCACATTGAAGTGAAAGCAGGAAGCGCTGCGACATGCACTGTGCAGATCCCGCCACACTAAGAGGTGAGTGGGTCTGTTCGATGCACAAAGAACGCTTTGCGAAGCGTCAAAGGCAAGTCATTCCGAGTTGGTCGTTTATGTTTTCCGTTCAGACGCGAAATGCTGAAATGATCTCTCGGCTCCTCGGTTGTCATTTCTGCTCCGTAAAGGAATCACAGCACGCGTCGGCTTCCAGCACGGTGGGTCGGGACACGATGCCGGGGGTCGGAGAGAGCGATGTCTTCCTCGTTAGTATAGGACCTGTCACCTGTCCCCACCTGTCACGCGGGAGACTGGGGTGCATCAGGACGCGCCTTGAAGTGAAAGCAGGATGCGCTGTGACATGCACTGTGCAGATCCCGCCACACTAAGAGGTGGGTCCAGTGGGTCTGTTCGATCACAGCGCTAGGCGAATCCCCAATCCCCTTTTGTGCCTGGCGACAAAAGATGTCTGTTTCCGCCCGGTTTCGAACCGGGGACCTTTCGCGTGTGAGGCGAACGTGATAACCACTACACTACGGAAACGGTGGTAAGACGTGCCCAGCGGCCCAGCGCTGAGCTTCGCCAATGCGATTTAGCTGCTTCCAGTGCCTTTATTGGAGTGCGCTGATGGACCGTGCTCTCTCTCCAGAGACCAGCACGCCTGTCATGGACGGAGCAGGAAAGGCGGCGCCACATTCTACAGCCCTCTCCACGCAATCGACGAAATCGGGCTACTGAAGTGGAGAAAATCGCCTCTCCAGAAAGTGCAAATATCATCTTGGAGACTATAAATCCTATTGCCGAAGGTCAGCCCTGTCTACCAGAGTAACCCTCCCACAGCGATGATCAGCTCGTCTCACACGCGAGAAGTTTCGGTTGGAAACAAGCGCCCCCTCTTCTCGCACGTTTTGCACGTTCGAGTAGTTTTAATGCGGCTCTTTCGTACACGGTGCTGATCTTTTGGAAAGCAGGAGGCAAAACCGAGTCGAACCGCCTGGGTGAAAACCAGGAACCCTAACCGCTAGACTATATGGCAGCGAACAACCATGCTGTTCCCGGCATCATGCAAGCAAACTACATAAATATGAGAAAACACGCAAGAGAGTTGTCACTCAGAGTGTCGAAGGGTCGATGTATACTGGGGCTCAGTTGAAATGCAACGTCAGGACTTTTCCGAATTATGTCACACGAAGAGAGCACAGCCCTTTCCGCCCTGCCGCGTGTGTCTCGGTAACTCGCTGTGATCGTATAGTAGTCAGTACTTTGCGTTGTGGCCGCAACAACCCCGGTTCGAATCCGGGTCACGGCAGAATAGGGGCGTCTGCTTTTACTACTCGCGCGAATGAAGGCAAAAAAAAGCCAATCGACGTGAACGAACGGCGCTTTACAGAGGAGTACTGCCTGACTGGATCGTTGATGAACGACAGAGGCCACTCCGACCTCTTCTCGGTTTTCTTCAATGACTTACTAAGGATCTTCTTCACATTCGCCCATGCAGGGGAAGCCAGTTACACCAAAGCAAACGCAGGAAAGTGCATTTCAAGCAGAGACCAGGAGGGACTTGTTTACACCGAGAGTGGGCGGAGAATGGAACAATGCGCCCAGCCCTGTTGCTGGAGCCGATTCTTGATGAGCTCTTGGGCTCACTAAGAGGCCCCCGCTGGATGCTAATCTTTCTGTTGTTCTTGCAGGTCCTGCGCTGCTTTTGAGCCGACAGAGCTCGACCTGGTCTGTCGGCACAGCCCAATTGCAAATGATCGGCTCCGCGTACAGAAGGAACGTGCGTTTGGTACAAGAGTGCACGAAGGCACCGGAAATACATTGGGAACAAATGACCGGTCGCTCAAGACCTCTGTGAAGTACAGGAGCGTGCAAAACGAGGCTGTTTCCGCCCGGTCTCGAACCGGGGACCTTTCGCGTGTTAGGCAAACGTGATAGCCGCTACACTACGGAAACCTGTAGGGACTGCTGCTGGTGTCTCGCTTGCGTTTCGGGCTGAGAAAGGGACGCGTCACTTTAGGCAGGGGGCGCTGGAGAGAGGAACAAAGGGCGCGATGAAACAAAATGCCGAAACCCGGGATTGAACCAGGGACCTTTAGATCTTCAGTCTAACGCTCTCCCAACTGAGCTATTTCGGCAGTGCGCAAAGCCCACAGCCACCTGCTCCAGCCTTCCTGTGTTGTGGCATGAGCGCACCAAGAGTAGCGGGAGAGTGTTGCAGGAACGTCACTCAGAAGGAAAGCCACCCAGCTGCGCCCTCTGAGCTCTGTCCAGCGCATCTTCCTCGCATGGACTCCTGCCTGCGACGGGCAGGAAACAATTAGCAAGAACAGAACGACACCCCATGGGTGTCTCATGACCGCACCTTAGGTTGTGACACGTGCAGGTGTGAGGGGTTGCCGGGCTACTTTGGAGCAGAGCTTGGGCGGAGGGGGGGCGGGAAAGCAGACAAAGAGGTGACACCTCAAGGTCTGCACGATCACAGCTCTCCGCCGCCCCAGGCTTCCGCTCGATAAGCTACTGGACACACCCGCCCCTCCTCACACAGACCGTGGAAAAGCCCCCGAGTGGGAGGGCTCGCTCTTCCTCCCAGGAGCTCTTGGACACGACGCCCAGACAGGGCGCGGGGAGCCGCCGCCTGCAAACACGGCTCCAGGCAGGACTCCACTCCGCAGGAGCCGCAGAGCAGAGGAGATGAGGGCAGCTTAGCTCCTGTGCAGAGACCTGAGCTGTTGTTGCTGTGGATGCTGTCTTTTCTGCACTCGGGGTAGGAGTGAATGTTGAGTTGCACTTAGAAATGAAGCAGAGCACTTCAACGGCACGGGTGTGTGTGTGTGTGCGCCCTGGTGATTCTGGGAGACAGATCGAACCTGGGCTAAAAGAGAGGGGGCTTAACCCTCTTCCATTTGCTAGTTCAAAGTTGTACAACCCCTTTGTATCTGCTAGGCGGCGCAGTCGTCGTGCACAAAGAACGCTTTGAAAAGCGTCAAAGGCAAGTCATTCCGAGTTGGTCGTTTGTGTTTTCCGTTCAGACGCGAAATGCTGAAATGATCTCTCGGCTCCTCGGTTGTCTTTTCTGCTCCGTAAAGGAATCACAGCACGCGTCGGCTTCCAGCACGGTGGGTCGGGACACGATGCCGGGGGTTGGAGAGAGCGATGTCTTCCTCGTTAGTATAGTGGCAAGTATCCCCGCCTGTCACGCGGGAGACCGGGGTTCGATTCCCCGACGGGGAGTAGCTTTTCTTTCACCTCCTTAGAGAAATGACTGCCTTTCACTGCTCTGTTTTCTTTCACAGCGTCGTGCACCTTTTCATTGCTCTCGCTTTCAGAGCCTCCGCACGGCAGTCGACTCGACATCAGGAAGCACATTGAAGTGAAAGCAGGAAGCGCTGCGACATGCACTGTGCAGATCCCGCCACACTAAGAGGTGAGTGGGTCTGTTCGATGCACAAAGAACGCTTTGAGAAGCGTCAAAGGCAAGTCATTCCGAGTTGGTCGTTTGTGTTTTCCGTTCAGACGCGAAATGCTGAAATGATCTCTCGGCTCCTCGGTTGTCATTTCTGCTCCGTAAAGGAATCACAGCACGCGTCGGCTTCCAGCACGGTGGGTCGGGACACGATGCCGGGGGTCGGAGAGAGCGATGTCTTCCTCGTTAGTATAGGACCTGTCACCTGTCCCCACCTGTAACGCGGGAGACTGGGGTGCATCAGGACGCGCCTTGAAGTGAAAGCAGGATGCGCTGTGACATGCACTGTGCAGATCCCGCCACACTAAGAGGTGGGTCCAGTGGGTCTGTTCGATCACAGCGCTAGGCGAATCCCCAATCCCCTTTTGTGCCTGGCGACAAAAGATGTCTGTTTCCGCCCGGTTTCGAACCGGGGACCTTTCGCGTGTGAGGCGAACGTGATAACCACTACACTACGGAAACGGTGGCAAGACGTGCCCAGCGGCCCAGCGCTGAGCTTCGCCAATGCGATTTAGCTGCTTCCAGTGCCTTTATTGGAGTGCGCTGATGGACCGTGCTCTCTCTCCAGAGACCAGCACGCCTGTCATGGACGGAGCAGGAAAGGCGGCGCCACATTCTACAGCCCTCTCCACCCAATCGACGAAATCGGGCTACTGAAGTGGAGAAAATCGCCTCTCCAGAAAGTGCAAATATCATCTTGGAGACTATAAATCCTATTGCCGAAGGTCAGCCCTGTCTACCAGAGTAACCCTCCCACAGCGATGATCAGCTCGTCTCACACGCGAGAAGTTTCGGTTGGAAACAAGCGCCCCCTCTTCTCGCACGTTTTGCACGTTCGAGTAGTTTTAATGCGGCTCTTTCGTACACGGTGCTGATCTTTTGGAAAGCAGGAGGCAAAACCGAGTCGAACCGCCTGGGTGAAAACCAGGAACCCTAACCGCTAGACTATATGGCAGCGAACAACCATGCTGTTCACGGCATCAAGCAAGCAAACTACATAAATATGAGAAAACACGCAAGAGAGTTGTCACTCAGAGTGTCGAAGGGTCGATGTATACTGGGGCTCAGTTGAAATGCAACGTCAGGACTTTTCCGAATTATGTCACACGAAGAGAGCACAGCCCTTTCCGCCCTGCCGCGTGTGTCTTGGTAACTCGCTGTGATCGTATAGTGGTCAGTACTTTGCGTTGTGGCCGCAACAACCCCGGTTCGAATCCGGGTCACGGCAGAATAGGGGCGTCTGCTTTTACTACTCGCACGAATGAAGGCAAAAAAAAGCCAATCGACGTGAACGAACGGCGCTTTACAGAGGAGTACTGCCTGACTGGATCGTTGATGAACGACAGAGGCCACTCCGACCTCTTCTCGGTTTTCTTCAATGACTTACTAAGGATCTTCTTCACATTCGCCCATGCAGGGGAAGCCAGTTACACCAAAGCAAACGCAGGAAAGTGCATTTCAAGCAGAGACCAGGAGGGACTTGTTTACACCGAGAGTGGGCGGAGAATGGAACAATGCGCCCAGCCCTGTTGCTGGAGCCGATTCTTGATGAGCTCTTGGGCTCACTAAGAGGCCCCCGCTGGATGCTAATCTTTCTGTTGTTCTTGCAGGTCCTGCGCTGCTTTTGAGCCGACAGAGCTCGACCTGGTCTGTCGGCACAGCCCAATTGCAAATGATCGGCTCCGCGTACAGAAGGAACGTGCGTTTGGTACAAGAGTGCACGAAGGCACCGGAAATACATTGGGAACAAATGACCGGTCGCTCAAGACCTCTGTGAAGTACAGGAGCGTGCAAAACGAGGCTGTTTCCGCCCGGTCTCGAACCGGGGACCTTTCGCGTGTCAGGCGAACGTGATAGCCGCTACACTACGGAAACCTGCAGGGACCGCTGCTGGTGTCTCGCTTGCGTTTCGGGCTGAGAAAGGGACGCGTCACTTTAGGAAGGGGGCGCTGGAGAGAGGAACAAAGGGCGCGATGAAACAAAATGCCGAAACCCGGGATCGAACCAGGGACCTTTAGATCTTCAGTCTAACGCTCTCCCAACTGAGCTATTTCGGCAGTGCGCCAAGCCCACAGTCACCTGCTCCAGCCTTCCTGTGTTGTGGCATGAGCGCACCAAGAGTAGCGGGAGAGTGTTGCAGGAACGTCACTCAGAAGGAAAGCCACCCAGCTGCGCCCTCTGAGCTCTGTCCAGCGCATCTTCCTCGCATGGACTCCTGCCTGCGACGGGCAGGAAACAATTAGCAAGAACAGAACGACACCCCATGGGTGTCTCATGACCGCACCTTAGGTTGTGACACGTGCAGGTGTGAGGGGTTGCCGGGCTACTTTGGAGCAGAGCTTGGGCGGAGGGGGGGCGGGAAAGCAGACAAAGAGGTGACACCTCAAGGTCTGCACGATCACAGCTCTCCGCCGCCCCAGGCTTCCGCTCGATAAGCTACTGGACACACCCGCCCCTCCTCACACAGACCGTGGAAAAGCCCTCGAGTGGGAGGGCTCTCTCTTCCTCCCAGGAGCTCTTGGACGCGACGCACAGACAGGGCGCGGGGAGCCGCCGCCTGCAAACACGGCTCCAGGCGGGACTCCGCTCCGCAGGAGCCGCAGAGCAGAGGAGATGAGGGCAGCTTAGCTCCTGTGCAGAGACCTGAGCTGTTGTTGCTGTGGATGCTGTCTTTTCTGCACTCGGGGTAGGACATCAGGAAGCACATTGAAGCGCTGCGACATGCACTGTACAGATCCCGCCACTACTGGGCCCGATTTCCCCGGATCGAAACCGGGCGGAAACAGGCCCGTTTCGTTTGTTGCCACGCACACTGTTTAGGGATTCGCCTAGCGCTGTGATCGAACAGACCCACTCACCTCTTAGTGTGGCGGGTCTGCACAGTGGATGTCGCAGCGCATCCTGCTTTCACTTCAATGCATGTCCTGATGAACCCTGGTCTCCCGGGTGACAGGTGGGGATACTTGCCACTATACTAACGAGGAAGACATCGCTCTCTGCTTAGTGTGCAAAACACTTACTTGCAGCATTGTGGGTGCTGTGGTTTAAATGCTATTGGTTTGTGAACAGAATACCCCTATCCCAGTACATTGTGCCACATTAAATAAACACACGAGAAAAAGAGATTCAGAACGCAAAGCTGTGTCAGTGTTCTGTGTAAAAAATCGGTTTGAACATCATGGGAGCTGTGTTTAATAAGCTGCTGAGTAAAGAATATTTTAATCTTCTTGCTGTCAGTAGTATTTTGCATATAGTTGACTCTTACCTGAATGAAAACAGGACGTAAAGGAAGGGTTTCAGAATTCAGACAAAGCTTTATTCCCGTGCTTACAGTCTGGGTAATTGGAGACTGCACAGTTATGCTTCCTATGGTCATATACGGGTTTTTCGCATGAAGCCGTATTGAACAGTATTTCTCGCGTTGTGAACTTGTGTATACAGCGGTCCCCCGGGTTCCAGTTAGTGCGTAATTACTCATCGATGAAAAACCGGAGGTTTAAAAAAAGATAATTAGCTCACTGATACTTTGATGTAGAGGCTGTGGAAATATCCACGTCGTGGTCTTTAAAATGCATTTGGTTTGAAGGCGTTCTGTGCTTCCGTTGCGAAGATATGGACAAAAGAATATTCGTGCTTGGTCCAAAAAAATGTAATATAAACGAAAAAGTAAAGGCTGAGAAAGCATTCACAATGTATTTTATGCACAAAGCAAGTATTCTCGCGATTCTAAGAGGTTTCGTGTAAACGCTACAGGCGTGCCAAAATCGTTTTCGAACTTCAAGCTAACTTTACCCCGGTCTGGTACCATAGGTCACGTACAGTAGCTTAAAATCCCAATCATGTTTTTTTTCCTATCTTGTGGTACATAACGTACCATTTCGGACTATCACAAAGGGCTTGATTTCGTTAAATGCATGTATTCATTTCCTTTCTGGAAAACTTGTATTTCAAGAAATTCACACAGCTTGCGAGAAATTAAATTCAATTCTTGATTATCAGTGCAGAAGAAATATTGCCAGCTGGCAAAAAAATATTTTTTTTTAACCTGAAAGTTGTGATGTGAGACACGAACCCACCATTCCATCTGTGTGGCGCGTTCGGTTGTTCACTGAAAGGTTGGTGGTTCGAGTCCACCCAGAGACGTGTTTCTTATGTGATGTAAACATTGTCTTCGCAAAGGTCGATTGGATTTCTCAGCGAAACCTTAACCATTTTAATATTTGCAGGAAATGCGAGTGCTTAACAGGTGTCAGAATCACCGGGGAATGTCCAATTACTGTATGCCCAACATCGCAACTCCCCAGAAAACCATATTCACCCAAGAAAAAGTCGAGTCGTCATTTATACCCCCGTTGCATCCTCTGCTGAAATATTTTAAAAATACAATGCAGATTTGTTTAAGAACATGCAAGCATTGTTACATTAGCACCGTGCATTTGGACTTCGATATTTTGACATATTTACCTTAATTTTAAACATAAATACTGTACAATCTATTGTAATTTTGTTGTACTATTAAAATATGTTAGCTGAGGATGCAAAGGGGTGAAAGGGAAAGGTCAGAGGGTGTAGTAACACCAAGGTTAGGATTGGTGGAGGTGATAAGGGTGTTGATGGTTTTTCTCTGTAGAGGATTTTGAGTTTTTTTTCCTTCTCTGAAGTGAGAAACTGGAAGAGTTGGGAGTTGAGGGATCTGATGAGGTTAGTTATGAAAGGAAGTTGATATGGAGCTGTAAGCCGTAAAAATTCCTTAATGTCTTTGATGTTGTCATCAGTGATAAACTGCACTCAGCAAAGATAAAAAGAAAATTATCTTTGCTTACTGCCCTGTCTTTCTCACACATCAAGAAGGCTCCATAGCCGAAACATTGTGATTCTTTTCTTCTCTTTTCAGCTGGAATAGTCCTTTACTTGTTCCTTTGCAGCCTACGCATGCTGACGCAGCTACCCACCCGATATCTAACATTCTATAATCACAACTATGAATGTCCACTTTGGGTATTTTTTCCATGCTTATTTATTATTATTATTATTTATTCTGTCATTGAAGCATATTTTATGTCATACTGAAGTGTCATAATCACTGAAAAAAAATGTTTTTCATTTCGAAAGTAAGAAAATGATAAATCACTAGGAATTGCATTTAGCCTGTTCTGATCTAGATTTTCTATATACTTTAACATGCCATGTTCACAATGTCACAACTCATAAATGAAACAGTGAAGTGTTGTAATTACAAATGTACATAGCGTCGGGACATTGAGATGTTTTGGTAATGAGGAAGGAGGGACATGCAATGTTCACAGGGTCAAATTTATAAAATGCTACAGTAAAATTTCTTGTATTTCGGGATTATGAGAGCCTGTTACATTGTGTCTCACACCTCAGTGTCAGAATTTTGAGACATTTTTATAACCAGGGGTAGGTTCATAGCAATAAGCAGAAAGTGCGATCATCCTTTGCTCATCCTCGGTTAACCATATATTCTCATATGCCATGTTCTGAATGTCCCATTTAAAACTGCTATATTAAAATTAAGACTTTTTATGATCAGAAAGCAAGGTTGTGGTAAATATGCATAAAGTGAAAGTGAACTTTGTCTTGTTATTGTGAGTTTTGAAAATTGGTTTTCGATTTTCTGAAATGTGTTTCACACAAAAATGCAATTTGGATAGTCACTACTTATATATTCCCCTTTACTGAGGATATGTACAGTAATCATCCCGATTAGTATTTTTAAAAATTACTGTAGAGAGCCATCAGAAAGGGAATGAAAACTTGCATTAAACAAAATCAAGCTGCATGTAATCATCCATAGTGAAACATTTTGTAAGACAAGACAGGAAGAAAGACACTGCTGGGATTTGAGCGCAGAATCTCCTGTTTAATAGGAAAACACTTTAACCAAATCAGCCAAGATGCTGTCAGAGTATTAACATCATGTCTGCATCAGTGATTACAGCTGACTATCGCTGGAGGACAGTGAAGTCAGCCTGCATAATGAGGGGGAAGAGACTGACCTCTGTGATGCACTATAGAGTTACACTAACCTTCTATCCAACTGTTCTATGCTGCATTCTATCCTAGTGGTAAATATTGGTTTCCGTGCGTGTAATATTCCTTTTTTTGTCAAATATTTTCAAGCACAAATTTTGCTGTTGAAAATAAGCCTTGTGGTTTTCAATGTTGTGATCCTTTCCCCCCAGTGTCACCCAAATTGATACATTGTGCTTTGGCAATTTTTCAGGCTATATAGTTTAGAGGAGCTCAGTTGAATTAGTTTGCGTATATAAAGTATTTCTTTTCCCTTTAATCCTTTAAAACATATTACATTTTCAAAACATTGTATCTTTCTTCCTACTAATTGTAGCGGCAATGCTTGTTAATAAGACAGAATTAAGTGTTGCTGTGCTTTCCCAAATGAGGCCCCATCTCTCTCTTCACCTCTGTGGTGCAGCCACAGAGAAGCTATTCATGCAGGCTGATTTAAAGATGTTTTCTTTTGATAAGGGACAGCTCCCAAATGGGGATTCATTTAGCTAAGCCTGGCTATCATGATCAATGGGCATCCATTGGCGCCTATCTGTCTAGGGAGTGCCAGATGGACATCTGGACTGCATTCCTAAGTGTCAGGAGTAAGTGACTCATATCTCACCTTGATCAACCAATCAGGGACTGGTAGGGCCGAGTAACCCACGTGGGTCTCTGATGCCCATGAAACTTTCATCCAATGAACGAGCTGAAGTTCCTCCAGGTAAAAACAGGCAACAAAGAACTCCAAGACTATTCTAAAGGGAATTCAAAGGAGAATTCCAGGAGTGTGAGACAATTCCAGGGCAGGACGGCCCAGGAGCAGAAGGCTCCCAAGGGCAGGACATTCTTGCAGCGCGCCTCCTGACCATCCTGAGACTCAGCCTGGACCACCACGGAACGGCCAGTGTGTCCAAGTGCCAGAACTTTCCTTTGTTCTAAGAGTCGAGAGCGGAGGTTGCCAGAGAGTAACCAGAGGATCCACCCGAGGTTAGCACCAGCAGCAGGCCTCGTGAAAAGGTCAGAACTGTGGACAGCTGAATCACTATTCAGAACTAGCGCTTCATCAGGAACAAACTGGTCTTCTTCCTGACCTGCTGGGACTCACAGTCATCTTTTCTCCTGTGCACAAACTTCGCTAGTTTCAGCCAAAACTAACTAGCCAGTATTCAGAGAGCATCAGCAGCGCACCGTCACAAGCCGCACAGCACAGCCTGGCACGGAGCCAGAGAGCGCGGATTGGACAGCAACAAGCCTGCATTTGCTTGTGCCCGCAGGAGATCTGAATCCCCAGAGATTGGATGAGTATTCAACTTCACTGCATTACTGCTCCAGAATTCTATTGTTATCCCAACCAGTTGATATCAATTTAATTCCTAAGAGTTATGTACTTGTTTTGAGTATCTAATGCAGAAGTTGTAACCAAGTTAAATTACGAAACGGTCTAAATGAATGATATACCGAACGTATGTCCTCTTGATATGTGTAACTCTTTGTAACTGAATGAATATATATCTTTTGTATTCTGATAACCCTTACGATAAGATCTGTTTGGTTTACATGCATATTATATATATTAATGAATGTATCCTCGTGTATTAGTACCTGTGTGTGCGTTGTTTGAGTTATCTCGCATGGTTGGATTCTGAGACCATTAAAAGAATCAATTTTGTGATTAACTGCCACAATTAATAATTGTCCCAGTAAATGCCCAAACCCCTACAGAACTGGTGCCTCGTGAGAGCACACTACAACAGTGTGTGATCTCCTGTCCCAGCCTGAGGAGCAGACACCGAACCTGTCTCTCAATAATAATAATACAGTGTGTGATCTCCTCTCCCAGCATGAGGAACAGACACCGAGCCTGTCTCTCAATTATAATAATACAGTGTGTGATCTCCTATCCCAACCTGAAGAACAGACAGTGACCCTGTCTCTCAATAATAATAATACAGTGTGTGATCTCCTGTCCCAGCCTGAGGAGCAGACAGCGAGCCTGTTTCTCAATAATAATAGAACAGTGTGTGATCTCCAGTCCCAGCCTGAGGAACAAACAGTGAGCCTGTCTCTCAATAATAATAATAAAGTGTGTGATCTCCTGTCCCAGCCTGGGGAACACTGAGCCTGTCTCTCAATAATAATAGTACAGTGTGTGATCTCCTGTCCCAGCCTGAGGAACAGACAGCGAGCCTGTCTCTCAATAATAATAATAATACAGTGTGTGACCTCCTGTCCCAGCTTGGGGAACAGGGAGCCAGACTCTCAATAATAATAACAGTGAGGAACAGTGAGTTTATCTGTCAATAATAATAATACAATGTGATCTCCTGTCCCAGCCTGAGGAACAGTGAGCTTGTCTCTCAATAATAACAATACAGAGTGTGATCTCCTGTCCCAGCCTGGGGAACAGACAGTAAACCTATCTCTCAATAATAATAATCCAGTGTGGAATGTTCTGTCCCAGTCTGGGGAACAAACAGTGAGCATGTCTCTCAATAATAATAGAACAGTGTGTGATCTCCAGTCCCAGCCTGAGGAAAAGTGAGCTTGTCTCTCAATAATAAAAATACAGTGTGTGATCTCGTGTCCCAGTCTGAGGAACAGACAGTGAGCCTGTATCTCAGTAATAATAATAATACAGTGTGCTACCTCCTGTCCCAGCCTGAGGAAGAGACAGTGAGCCTGCCTCTCAATATTAATAATACAGTGTGTGATCTCCTTTCCCAGCCTGGGGAACAGAGAGTAAACCTATCTCTCAATAATAATGATCCAGTGTGTGAGCTCCTTTCTTAGCCTGAGGAACAGACAGTGATCCTGTCTCTCAATAATAATAATCCAGTGTGGGATGTCCTGTCCCAGTCTGAGGAACAAAAAGTGTGCTTGTCTCTCAATAATAATAGATCAGTTTGTGATCTCCTGACCCAGCCTGGGGAGCACTGAGGCAGTATCTCAATAATAATAATACAGTGTGTCATCTCCTGTTCCAGCCTGAGGAACAGTGAGCTTGTCTCTCAAAAATAATAATACAATGTGATCTCCTGCCCCAGCCTGAAGAACAGACAGTGAGCCTGTCTCTCAGTAATAATAATACAGTGTGTGATCTCCTGTCCCAACCTTGAGGAACAGACGGTGAACCTGTCTCTCAATAATAATAATACAACTAGCTCTTCATCAGGAACAAACCGGTCCTCTTCCTAACTTGCTGGGACTCACAGTCATCTTTTCTCCTGTGTGCAAACTTTGCTAGTTAAAGCCAACACTAACTAGCCGGTCAGTGAGCATCAGCAGCGCACCGTCGCAAGCCGCACAGCACAGCCTGGCACCGAGCCAGAGAGCGCGGATTGGACAGCAACAGCCTGCAACTGTTTCTTTGTGCCCGCAGGAGATCTGAATCCCCAGAGATTGGATGAGTATTCAACTTCACTGCATTACTGCTCGAGAATTCAATTGTTATCCCAACAAGAGTTATGTACTTGTTTTGAGTATCTAATGTAGAAGTTATAACCAAGTTCAATTACGAAACGGTCTAAATGAATGATATACTGAATGTATGTCCTCTTGATATATGTAACTCTTTGTAACTGACTGAATATATACCTATTGTATTCTGATAACCCTCTCGATAAGATCTGTTTATATGCATATTCTATGTATTAATAAATGTATCCTCGTGTATTAGTACCTGTGTGTGTGCGTTGTTTGAGTTATATTGCATGGTTGGATTCTAAAGCCATCAAAAGAATCAATTTTGTGATTTACTGCTACAATTAATTATTGTCCAAGTAAATGCCCAAACCCTACAGAAGCGTGCAAGAAAATGTGATCATTACCTATGGAATTTCCCACCAGCGTGGAGTTTGTCTGTCTAAAGCAGAACACAGCGGAGTCATGCCGAGGGTTGTGAGATCAAGATTTCAGTGGAGCACTGTCGTCTACGTCTTTAGCTACATGAGTTGGACATCCTCTTGTACACGGAAAGCAGAGTGAGATCCTCTGACATGGAAAGTGCCAGATAAAAGCCATTTCTCATCCTTTCTCTTATTGGTGGAGCTATCGCATGTAAATGAGGCAACATGCAAGGCGAGCAGGCTCGGTGCACACCGAACGCAGATGTCTCAGAGCAGTTGAGACGTGTCCAAGTGGCTGTCAAAGGACAGCACTTTGCCGGCGCCGTGGCTTAGTTGGCTAAAGCGCCTGTCTAGTAAACAGGAGATCCTGGGTCTGATTCCCAGCGGTGACTTTCTTCCTGTCTTACTGTACAGAATTTATCCTTATTGGCAAATCCCATGCCTTTTAATTCAGGTGAATGCAAGTGTTCGTTTCCTTTCTGGAACAACTTGTTTTGAAAGAAATCTATACAGCTTGCGAAAGATGAAACACAAATCTTGCTTATCAGTGAAGAAGAGGTACTCCCAGCAGGCCAGCTAATACCAGCAAAGTTTTTTTTTCACCCTAACCCAGAGAATGGAGAAAAGCGAGGCGCCTGTGGCTCTGCAGTGTAATCAGTTCGCGAGTTTGGCGGTTAGCTGAAAGAGTGGTAAATGGAGCTCGCCCCAGCCCGTCCTTATTCTTTTAAAGAGGATAAAAAATTAACTTCGCCGCCATTACTACCAGCTTTAAAAGACTGCCATGGGCACGGAAAAAAACACACTACAGATGACTTTTCTGGAACCGAAGCAGAGATTCCTTTACAAACCAACTGATAAAGCTCAGCCAGTGAATACTGTTAACAGAATGTGAAAGCACGATCAACTTTATAACTGCAACCACAGGAAAAACAGCAAGAAGCAGGCTCCATTCCCCATTTAAATCTGTCGTGCGAGGCATGCTTTTTGCACGCATGAAGTAAATCCCACGATCGCTTTTGAACTTGGACAAAGTACTTCCAAAGGAGCGCTATGCGCAAAGATTTAACAAGCTCAACCCCCGCCGGCGATTCGGTGCGAAGAAGCAGAACATTCAAGTTTCACAGACAGAAGCAGCACGCCAGCACAGCCAACATTAAAACGGAGGGCACACTACGATTTGCATTGACACAAAAGGGATCTGGGCAGACGTCGTTCCCTGCATAACGCAAAAAGTGGTAAAGCGCTTTTGGGTTGAGAGGACGCAAGAAGGTTTTTGTTTTGTGCCTTGATGTCAAGCTGAGAAAGTATCTTTAAACACTCTGCTTAGTTTCTCGAGAGACTGCCAAAAAGCAGTTCCCTCCCTTTTGTCTGAAACCAGCTGAAAGAGGGTCTCGACAGAAGCACCTGGCAGCGGTGGGATTCGAACCCACGCCCCCGAAGAGACTGGAGCCTTAATCCAGCGCCTTAGACCGCTCGGCCACGCTACCCGCTGTGTGCTGTTTCTTTGTCTCATTACTTGCCCAGAGGAAGCCGGGCGGGTTTTGCTCTTGTCGCCCGACTTAGTGGCGTTATGACCGTGGAACCGACTGCACCTGCTTTTTCTGAGATGCTTCCCCTCTCATGGCGAGATCTCGACTTCTTTAACACCTCTGGATAAAGATCTTCTGTGGAGCAGGTTTCAGACCTCTGCGTACAGCACCCTTGATGTCATTTTATTTTTACAGCAGCCGCATCCAGAAAGTTGTGTCTTTTACATTTTATTTAAACAACAAAACTACATACAATACAAACAAGAGCAAATATTACGTATCAAGAAAATCGTCAGGGGCACATGCTATAATACAATTACACTTTATGAAAAACTATTACACAAGGTAAATAAAATGAAGGTCCTCACAGCTTGTTCTTACATTTCGAAAGAGTCCGTAAATACCCCTTTACATCTATTTTGAACTGTTCAACGTAGGACTCTTCCCAGACCATTTCACTTTATACCACATTCCTAAACGAGGATGCATCTCCTGTTTTAGAACTATTTTGGGCGGTATGGCTTATACAACACACCCACAGTATTCTAATGGTGGACTGCAGATCTGTGCTATAGTTCAGTCGAATTCGAAGGATCCAGCAATCGTACTGGATTTGACTGGGATTCTGAAATGTCTCTTGCAAAAGTATTCGGGTTTGCTTGAACCTTTGATTAAAAAAAAGTGATCTGATCTGAAACTACCCATCTTACAATCTCTGAGGTAGTTGTCACTAAACTCGGACGTGATGTGGCACACATGTGCCATGTGCCTTTACTTTTGTAAAAAACTGGTATCGGGAAAAGTTTCTTAATATTTCTTTTGATTAGCATGCAAGAAAATGTGATCATTACCTATGGAATTTCCCGCCAGCGTGGAGATTGAATTCACAACCTTGAGACTCAGTGTTCAAGAGTCACAGAAGAGGTCAGCCTGGTCTTCAGTTTGCCAACGATAAGCTCCGGCAGTGCTCCTCTGTAAAGCAGATTGTTCGGATCGGTTATGTGGGACGGCACTTCGATACTAAGATCGTTTGCAGCACACGCATGGTTTCCCCCTTCACACAAAAAACATAGACGATGGAAGCTCTCTTGTCTTGGGCTGCTGACTCCCGGATTTAAAGCGCTCTGGGTGCCAGCTTAGTCTCTAACAAGCACACTATAAAGACAGGAATTACACTTTGCTCATATCACGCATGGAATGGCGAGGCTACTTGATCCCATATTATCTAGTCTCACCTCATATGGTGCCGATTCCTGGTTTTCATTTAAGAAAGAGCACTGCAAACACCGTAAACAGTGTAAAACGTGTGATGAAAGAAGTCTTTTCCCCCCTTTGTCTAAAGCAGAACAAAGCGGAGTCATGCCGAGGGTTGTGAGATCAAGATTTCAGTGGACCACTGTCGTCTACATCTATAGCTACATGAGTTGGACATCCTCTTGTACAGGGAAAGCAGATTGAGATCCTCTGACATGAAAAGTGACAGATAAAAGCCATTTCTCATCCTTTCTCTTAGTGGTGGAGCTATGGCATGTAAATCAGGCAACTTGCAAGGCGAGCAGGCTCGGTGCACACCGAACACAGATGTCTCAGAGCAGTTGAGACGTGTCCAAGTGGCTGTCAAAGGACAGCACTTTGCCGGCGCATTGGCTTAGTTGGTTAAAGCGCCTGTCTAGTAAACAGGAGTTCCTGGGTCTGATTCCCAGCGGTGACTTTCTTCCTGTCTTACTGTACAGAATTTATCCTTACGGGCAAATCCCATGCCTTTTAATTCAGGTGAATGCAAGTGTTCGTTTCCTTTCTGGAACAACTTGTTTTGAAAGAAATCTATACAGCTTGCGAAAGATGAAACACAAATCTTGCTTATCAGTGAAGAAGAGGTACTCCCAGCAGGCCAGCTAATACCAGCAAAGTTTTTTTTTCACCCTAACCCAGAGAATGGAGAAAAGCGAGGCGCCTGTGGCTCTGCAGTGTAATCAGTTCACGAGTTTGGCGGTTAGCTGAAAGAGTGGTAAATGGAGCTCACCCCAGCCCGTCCTTATTCTTTTAAAGAGGATAAAAAATTAACTTCGCCGCCATTACTACCAGCTTTAAAAGACTGCCATGGGCACGGAAAAAAACACACTACAGATGACTTTTCTGGAACCGAAGCAGAGATTCCTTTAAAAACCAACTGATAAAGCTCAGCCAGTGAATACTGTTAACAGAATGTGAAAGCACGATCAACTTTGTAACTGCAACCACAGGAAAAACAGCAAGAAGCAGGCTCCATTCCCCATTTAAATCTGTCGTGCGAGGCATGCTTTTTGCACGCATGAAGTAAATCCCACGATCGCTTTTGAACTTGGACAAAGTACTTCCAAAGGAGCGCTATGCGCAAAGATTTAACAAGCTCAACCCCCGCCGACGATTCGGTGCGAAGAAGCAGAACATTCAAGTTTCACAGACAGAAGCAGCACGCCAGCACAGCCAACATTAAAACGGAGGGCACACTACGATTTGCATTGACACAAAAGGGATCTGGGCAGACGTCGTTCCCTGCATAACGCAAAAAGTGGCAAAGCGCTTTTGGGTTGAGAGGACGCAAGAAGGTTTTTGTTTTGTGCCTTGATGTCAAGCTGAGAAAGTATCTTTAAACACTCTGCTTAGTTTCTCGAGAGACTGCCAAAAAGCAGTTCCCTCCCTTTTGTCTGAAACCAGCTGAAAGAGGGTCTCGACAGAAGCACCTGGCAGCGGTGGGATTCAAACCCACGCCCCCGAAGAGACTGGAGCCTTAATCCAGTGCCTTAGACCACTCGGCCACGCTACCCACTGTGCACTGTCTCTTTGTCTCAATACTTGCCCGGAGGAAGCCTGGTGGGTTTTGCTCTTGTTGCCCGACTCAGTTGAAAATGTTGAAGATGCAACTCGATCTTGAATCACAGCTGGGTGACATGGGCTTCTGTTCTGATATGGATGTACAAGAAACAGGAGGAATCTCTTCTCTCCTATGGAGCATGAGCTGAATCAGGAATGAGACATGTCATATATCAACGCATGACCTACATCGTAAAACTAAAACTAAAATAAAAACTAACATTAAGTTATCAGAGACATCCATTTATATACAAACAAGAGACAGACAAAGCAATAATTCTACATTAACTTGTCCTGCACTGATCAGACTAATTGAAATGGTCTGATTCAGAGCCTGTGCAGCTTGTACTAATACAACAAAGCCAGTATTGAACCCTCAGCACCATTCTGACTACTGAGCACAAGTTCAGCTGCTCTCCAGCTTTGTTACGCATGTTTTTTTATTGCAAATGGAGCTGATCTCCAGACAGTACAGTGTTAGTCAGCAGCCTCTACTAGTAATACATCGCCCCTGTCCAAAATCTCTAGGTAAAAAAAACACATTTTATACATTTGTCTGTTTAAAGATATAATCTCTTTAAAAAAGACAAAGGGTTTGTGTGTCAATTGTTTCGAATTAATTTCGAACGCAAAGAAAAGTAGTTTTCTTCCAAGAAATCACACATTTGTCGCATCCTCCATACTATACTTCTCTCTTGTAGTAGTAAAGCATTTTGATTTAAACTGAACAATATATTAAATGTTTCATCTATACACTTACGATTAACATAGGCAGCCTTGAACGGATTGCGGAAATCAAATATACAGATGGATTCAGAGTGTGCTTTCCAACTTTTGTGTAACATTTTCCTTTGATAGGGCGGAGTTGTTTTTAAAATCTGGATTAAATAAAAAGGAGTGACGTCAGTGTAAAACAGCTTTCCTTCATGGGGAACAACAGTTGTGTTCCATATTTCTAATTATTTTGGTTTCAAGATAGCAATTTAGTATGAAACATAAAAGCCAGCTGGATAAATCTGTTACACGTCATTTACAATGGTCTTTCAACTAATAGCCCGTGCAGGGATCAAACCCCAACTGTTGTTACGAGTTGCATAAGGCTCTGCAACATGCAGATGAGAAACTAACCTCCGCTTCTTCATTATATACACAGTGAGCTATATTTGCGAGCCTACTGCCCCCTGCGGGCTCTGTATTTGATTGCGGTACAAGACCGGCCGTGGAGGTAAAGTGAGACGGGTGTGTACATTAAAAGGCTCATAGCGTCCCTGGGAAGGCTCAAACCACCACCCTTTTTGTTAACAACCGAGCCACAAAGACTCATGTACAGCTTAACACTCCTCAGTCTCAGTGAAAGTGATACACTCCGTAAAATTTCTGGAGAATCATTTGTCAATTTCCCTACGGGATTAATAAAGTATTATCTATCTCTCTTAAAGGAAAATCGCCAACAGTGGCCGATATCTATTGGAGTTTTTTTCATTCTATACTGCAATTTCTGAAGGGTACAGGCTTGGGGAATTGGACCTTATGGTGAAGGCTGCGGGCTCAGCAGCAGCAGAACCTGATCAGTATCGGTTGACTCCGATATACTTTGACAACCTAACTTCTGGATTTAGAGACATTTACCTTAGTGTCGGTATACTAAGATGTTTTGGTAACGAGGAAGGACGGACAAAGCAAATTGGCAGAATGTGTGCTATTTTGTTGACTACAAGTCCTCACATGCCAGAGGGTCAATATTAAAAAAAAACGTAACAGTATAATCTCTTGTACTTCACAATTTAATAGTGTCTGTTACATTGTGTCTCACACCTCAGTGTCAGAATTGTGAGACGAGTTTGTAATCAGGAGGGAGGGCAATAGCAATTCAGCAGAAATTGAATTCACCTTTTCCCAATGCATTCTCACATGCCATTTTCTCACATGCCATGCTCAGAGGGTCATATTTTTAAAATGGTATCATAAAATGTCCTGAAGTTCAGGATTTTGACAGTCTGTTATATTGTGTCTCACACCTTGATGTCAGAAATATGAGATGATTTTAAAATCAGGAGGGAGGGCCCTAGAAATATAGCAAACATTGCATTTACCATTTGACAATGTATTCTCTCGTGCCATGTTCAGAGGGTCGTATTTAAAAAAAACAGTACAGTACAATGTCCTGAAGTTCAGGATTTTGATAGTCTTTTCCATTGTCTATCACACATCTGTGTCAGAATTTTTAGACATTTTTATAACCAGGAGGTAGGTTCGATCACCCTCTGCTCATCCTCAGTTAACCATATAGTCTCATATGCCATGTTCTAAATGTCCCATTTAAAACGGCTATATTAAAATTTCTTGTAAAATGCAAGAGTTTGAGACTTTTTATGATCAGAAGGCAAGGTCGTGGAAAATATGCAGGAAGTGAATTTACGTTTTGCCTTTGTCTTATTTACTCGTGGTATAACATGCCTGTTTGTTTTATTGTGAGTTGTGTTTCTGAAATGTGTTTCATACAAAATGCAATTTGGACAGTCTCTACTTACATATTCCCCTTTACTGAGGAAATGTACAATAATACATCCGGATAAGTATTTTTAAAAATGACTGTAGAGAGCCATCTACAGGCGAAAGACGACATAACATCACAGCAGTAGCATTTAAGATGGAACGAAAAACACAAAGCAGCAGCTGGCGAATAAGAAGCCAACTTCAGCCTCGTTAATGCAATAGCATTAGGTGAGGTGGAAAAATATTTCTTGCTCTGAATCTTAACATTTTTATAGGAGGTGTTCTAGGACCTCTTGCCTCAGAAAAAAAACTGCCAGTACATCACTTATTTCTACTCCATCAATAGCAGCAGTGTTATCAGTACTGAGCCCTAAATGTAGGTCCTATCATCATATAAAAAGTCGAAAGTATCGACTACATTCAACTGATAAAATGTATCTTCTATGAGAGTTATATCTTTATCCAAAATACATCGGAAACAAATTTGCACGTTTTTTGGGGGGGATCCTGAAGACTGAGACTCAAAACTTTTTTTTCCTTCTTTCCAGGAGGAAGGATTATTCAGATGCAAACATTGTCCCAAAATCGATGTACTCTTCAATGATATTCAAATCCTCAAATTCTTCATCTGAATGTCGATATTGAAATATGATATCGTACAAATTGTGGTTTTCTTTTTAAAGCAAATTTTATCCTTTAAATTAAATAAATTGTATTTATTATGAATGTGCCGGAATTTTTTCAGTACTTTAGAGGGTTCTGCCATTTTAGATGTTATGCTGTTCCTGTCTGATTTATCAAATGTGTCATTTAAATCTCCCGTCATTTCTATATCAGCCTGAAGGCCTTGAAGTAAAGATTGCAATTCATCCAAAAATGCAATTCATCCAAAAAAAGTTTCTCACTGGTGATACATACAAGGAAATGAATGTACATTTTCCCCCCAAATCAACAAATTTAAAATCAAATACCTCCCTCATCTGCAGGTGGAGAGAATAATGTCAGAATAAATACAGGTTTAAAAGTCAGGAGCATTGATAGTCCTATTTTAAAATGACACTAAAATGCTCACAATATATTAAAAAGCTCTGTAAAATAATAAAAAAAATAAAAAAGGTAAAAAGAAATAATACACAGTTATAAAGCTCAGGAATTATCAATGGGAACTTACAATGGGTTGATATGATTTAAAAAATAAAATATTTGAAAAAATCCACTTACAATATGCTAAAAATGGCAAGAATACTTAAAACAGGTTTTAAAATTTAAAAAAAAATAAAACAAGTTAAAAATAAATACTAAATGGGTTTGAAATTCAGGAATGTGATTGGTCAGATGCTTACAATGAGTGTTGCTGGTGTTTCGTGTGATTTACTGAAATGAAAAAATATTCAATTTAAAAACGGCAAGAGCTCGTATGAAAAAAAAGTTCTTAAGTATCTTTGTTGTAAGAGCTGCACCAGAACTAGTGTATTCATATACATCAGAAAAGTAGCTGAACGTGACTGGTTTATATTCAGTTATATGCATTGGGGACGAAAAGGAGACTTACATGGATTTTATTAGGTTTTAGGAATCAGAACATTTATTTTTACACATTTATGCCTACGAGCAGAAATAACTTCCTGCTTTCAGCGCTTTTATTGTTTCTGCTTGTAACCTCGAACAGAGAAACCTAGTACTGACTCACAGAAACGCCCCGGAGTTTCTGTGTTTCTGGGATTTAAGAGGGATGTACTGTATGAAGACAGTAAAGGGAGTTTTTTTTTCCCGCTATAGAGTATGAAGGCGGTTTGATGAGTCTGGAGGGAGGAGACGAGCATTCCGCACGGGGAGCGCAGAACAACGAGTTTCACCTGCAGCTCGCCGAGTCCTGTCCTATATAACCGCTGAGCCTGGGACACACTGAGTCTCTAACCAGTGTTCGAGATGTAAAGGGTTAAACCCAGAAGTCGAGAGTGGAGTTTTTGTGTAAGATTAAGGGAATAGGGTTTTGGTGGGTTTGGTGCACAGCAGAGGTTTCGGTTTAGGTTTAGTTTGCTTTTGACACATTTGTAACGGCCATGGCGGCCTGTAGGGTCGGCATGCACCGTTACTTTTGCTCACTTTTGGTGTATAAGGGTGGTGAGGGTTTGGCTCACTCGGGTGATATTTCACGGTTGGACTTTTCAAGGAAGGTGTTACAGAAAGGATTAAGGCATTAGATGTCAAATTCTTAATCACTTTGCTGAAGGGAATTGGTTTTGACATTAGTTTCAATCGGCGAAGTTACTGGAACAATTTTGGATAAAAATAGAGTAGAAAAAAAGATGTGGGCCTGATTAGAATGTTTGAATGGCAGAAGCTGATGGATGTTTCTAATGTGGTGTGAGCCTGGTCAGTACCTGGAGGGGAAACCTCCTGGGAAAAACCAAGGTTGCTGCTGGAAGAGGTGTTAGTGGGGCCAGCAGGGGGCACTCACCCTGTGGTCTGTGTGGGTCCTAATGCCCCAGTATAGTGACGGGGACACTATACTGTAAACAGGCGCCGTCCTTCGGATGAGATGTAAAACCGAGGTCCTGACTCTCTGTGGTCATTAAAAATCCCAGGGCGTTTCTCGAAAAGAGTAGGGGTGTAACCCCGGTGTCCTGGCCAAATTTCCAATTGGCCCTCACCAATCATGGCCTCCTAATAATCCCCCCCTATGAATTGGCTACATTACTCTGCTTTCCTCCCCACTGAGAGCTGATGTGTGGTGAGCGTTCTGGCGCACTATGGCTGCCGTCGCATCATCCAGGTGGATGCTGCACATTGGTGGTGGTGGAGGGGAGTCCCCATTACCTGTAAAGCGCTTTGAGTGGAGTGTCCAGAAAAGCACTGTATAAGTGTAAGCAATTATTATTAATTAATAGGACTGTGATTGTTCGCATGTTTAATGAGATGGTGATGAAGGAAGATGTTGTGACATGGTTGTCTAAGTATTGTTTAGTGAAAGGTGAGCTTCAGAAAGTCTTGGATGATGATGGCATCTGGAACTGTGCATGGAGAGTACCTGTTTCATTGCATGAAGACAAAAAATGGTTATGGTGGATTTAAACACATTCCTTCTTTGATTGGATTAGGTGAAAATAGAGGCCTTGTGTTCTGTTTTTCAAATGAAATGTACAGAACAGAGGGTGCAGTCTAAAAGAGACATTAGATTTAGAAAATGGTTTAACTCTGAGCAGAAGAGTGAGGGAAGATCATTTTCCGAGTCCTCAGGTAGGTTCTCCCATGGGTTTAGATGTCTCCAATATATGTGATCTTACTTACCAAGCTTTAGAACCAGAGACTCAAGGAAGGCAGGTGGAGATATATCCTATGGATTGTGGGGGTGGTGGAGGAGGAGACAATTAAAACAAAAGGGGGGGGAGGCCTGTATAGTAGGTGTCACCTACTGAATGATTGTAGCCAGAGCTTTAAGTCTCCCCTGGTCCTACTTAAGTATGGCTCTTAATATTGTGTCCATAAATGTGAGAAGCATTCGCTCCAAGTTAAGGGCAAGGAATATACTATCTTTTGTGAGGAAGGTAAATGCTGATATTGTGTTGTTACAGGAGTGTGGGTTACCCTTTAAAAACTGCCATAAGGATATGGAAGAACTGGGGACATTGGGCCCATCAATCTGGAGTGGGTCCAAAGAAAATAAATCTGATGGTATAGCTGTTCTAATTAAAAATAAGATGGTAGAGGTACGTCAGCACCTTGTAGTGAAACCAGGGAGAGCACTGGTGGTGTATCTGGGTTTCATGAATGTCTAATTTAAACTCTTAAATATATATTGTCTGAGTTGCTCACATGACAGATATGTCCTAATTCAGGAACTGAGTATATTGATTGGGATGGGAACCAGTGGTTTTAGCTGGGGATTTTAATTCTCTTTTAGAAAGAGAAGGCAGAATGAGGGGCGAGAGACGGGTCCAATTTGATAAATCATCAATATTATTGCAAACATTATGTAAAGATTTTAAACTGAAAGATGGCTTCAAACTTCATAGTCAGGGGAGGGCAGGTTTCACATGGGACTAGTCTAATGGGACCCAAGGCTCACGCATTTTGTTTTGATACATGATTTTACTTGCACGACCGCAGGCCTAACCCCTGTTTTTTTTTCTCTGACCATTGTCTGCTGTCATGTACAATTTCTATTCCAACAGCTGTTACTGTGGGGAAGGGTGTGTGGAAGCTCGATATTTTGCTTCTGGAAGGTGAGGAAGTGACACACAGGTTCAGGGAAAGTTATAAGGAATGGCAGTCTTTGTATGACCTGTTTGGCACAAGAGCACAGCGGCCTGCGCTCTGACCCCCAGCTTCTCTCCCTGTCTGTGTGTCTCATGGAGTTAGAAAGACTACAAGCTGTGCAAACTTCCAAATCTTTAACATCATTTCAAGGGTGTATGATAGATCATTCACAAGATCAAATGGCTGTTTATTATTGTAAGAAATGTAGTTCACTACTGTTCTTTTTACTCTTTTGCTTGCATTATACAGCCGTTAAGTGCATTTAGAACCTAAGAGATATCCAACTGATTAACCTGTCTGATGAATGTTAAATGGGTTGTGACTTTTGGCAAAGTTTTTTGCAACATTATTTGTTTCATGAATACCATTCATCTCTATAACAACTTTCCTGTACCCTGAACATATGTTTTAAATTGCTTGATCCCATTTGGTGCAAACTTTCCATTGTACTCGTAATGTGTTGTTTGCATTAGGAGTGTGTTAAATAAGCAGAAAAGAAGCCCGTTTCTTCTACTGCTTCTGATCTTATATAGTGGTCAGAATCTCTCATCCAAAAGCTGATGAGTGGGAGGGGGGGAAATTAGTGCGTAAAAAAACATTAAAGAGCATAAGGGTTTTCATCACATGGACTTGTTTGACTGTTTAGGATTAATGTTTTGGTGCCAGATCAATTAAAGGACAACAACCAGAAACACTGGTTCTCAGACTGAACGCATTCTCCTTCAATAATCTTTTTTACCAACAGGTGAGTGGAGTTGCCATGGGCACCAGAATGGGACCCAGCTATGCCAATATCTTTGTTGGCTGGGTAGAAGAACGCTTCTTCGCTTCCTACACTGGCTATGTCCCTGACCTCTACAAGCGATGTATTGATGACTGCGTCAGTGCCGCCACATGCTCCAACGATCAGCTTAAGTGCTTCCTGCACCATTTCACCAACTTCCACCTGTACCTCAAATATATAGTTAACATATCTTCAACTACTCTTCAGTTTCTGGACATCAACTTCTCCATCAACTACCACAGACTCTCCACTTCTGTTTATTACAAACCCACGGATTCACACATATATCTTGTATAGCTCATTTCACCCCAAACATACTCAAAATCTCTCCCTTTTTCACAGTTCCTTCGGCTACAACAAATATGCAGCGACGACATCGAATTCCAGAACCAAACCCTCAAAATGAACTCCTTTTTCATCAACAGAGGATACCCCAGCAGTGTTATTGACAGGGCCCTTGCCCGAGCCAAAAACACCCCTCGGACCATCAACCCAATCAGGAACTCCCACCGTAACAACCGCATTCCTTTGGTGCTTCCCTAACACACTTCCTATCCCCAGGACTGTTAACGACAACTTTTCCATCCTACAGGATGATCCCTCTGTTGGGGCCCTCTTTTCTGACCGCCCCATCATCTCATATCACCAGTCACCTAATCTGCACAACCTTCTTGTTCACAGCTCCCTTGACCGCCCTCAGCAACCATCCACACCAGGTACTTTCCCTTGCAACAGAGCTCGCTGTATCGCCTGCAAGTACACATCCAACACCACACTCATTCAAGGCCCCTCAGGACAATTCTGGATCACCCAGATGGCATCTTGTACCTCCAGCAACCTTATTTACTGTATCTCTTGCGTAAATGCCCAGTTTCTCTCTATATTGGAGAAACAGGAAGGAGACTTGGAGACCGCTTCAGAGAACATGTCAGGGCTATGAAGATTAAAGATCTCTCCAAAAACCACTGTTTCTCATTTCACCTCTGATGGCCATGACCACTCTAATCTCTCCATCTGTGTTCTCAAAGATGGTTTTCTGAACTCATACATTAGAAAGAATACCAAAACCAAACATATCCTGCAGCTAGGATCACACCTTACCCCTTCTCTAAACGAAAGACTACTATTCTACTAAATTTTCTCCATTCATTGGAAGTTTCATTTCACACCTCTCAACACCTATTCTGACTTCACACCTCTTGATTGGCCTCTCTTTCTGTCCCCTGCTCCCGCCTCTCACCCCTCCTCCCTCCCAGCCTTTGTTCTCCCACTACATTACCTTTGCCTACTGCCTTCTCTCTCTCACACCTGAATGAGGCTCCATGGCCGAAACATTGTTTTCTCTCTTCTTTTTTTTCAGCATGGAATAAACCTATTACTTGTTCCTTAACAACCGGAAACAATATCTTCGGTCTTTCCAGAGCTGTAAGTAGTCATTCCAAGTTTATTAACTTGTCTCTGTGCTTGTATGTTCTCTTCAATAGCCACTGATGTTCTGTACAACAGCTATTTTTAAAAATAAATTTGCATTTTTTTGGACTGCTTTTAAAGAATTGGCACATTTGGCAGAGCGGCGGCTCTGTGGCTAAGGATCTGCACCTGTGGCTGGAAGGTTGCTGGTTAACATCCCACGGTCGGCAGAGGAATCCTACTCCATTGGGCTCCTGAACAAGGCCCTTAACCCCAACTGCTGCAGGGGTGCCGTATAAATGGCTGACCCTGCGCTCTGACCCCCAGCTTCTCTCCCTGTATGTGTGTCTCAAGGAGAGCAAGCTGGGATATGCAAAATAGGAATTTCTAATGCAAGAAATTGTATATGGTCAATACAGTGATCTTATCGTATTGGCACATGGTAATCTCCAAGGAAAAAGTAATAGGTTTATTCCATGCTGAAAAGAGAAGAAGAAAACACAATGTTTTGAGCATGGAGCCTTCTTCAGTTATGATTTGATTTTTTACAATCATACCCACACAAACTTTCCAATTTTAAAAAATCTTGCAAACACAACCCAGATATGTTGACTTTTAAAAAACAAAAACAATTTGGGGTATTTTTTTTAAGAAACACATACTTCTTTTCTAGTTTTTTATGTGGCTGTGACTGTCAGAAATCCTCAGTGAAAAGGTATGCAGATCCTGTGCAGATGCAGGAGCAAGTAGTTATTGAGACAGGCGAACAATCCAGAACGAGATTGTTAGGTGAAAGGTAGATCGAAATACTGGAAGTACAGAGAGAAGCAAACAATTCAAAACAGAAGGTAAGGTCCAAGGTCGAGAGGCAAAAGGGAGTTCAGTAACCAGTAAGCGAGATTCAGAGTAAACGCGAGGTAGAGCTCTCAAAGAGAAGACTCAATACCGAGTAGCGGGAAGCGGGTTTGAATGGTTAAAACAGTGTTTTGCTGGTGGATTAACAAATGTTATTATTAACCCGCTGCTGGTACTGGTTAGTTCTTTTGTGAGTTGATCTCCCCTGGCTGCTGGTCGTGACAGTGACAGAATGCTGTTTTGTGATTGATGCTATATCAAAATATAGGGTCCCTCAAAAATTAAACACAGAAATAAGAACATTTAATGGCTTGTACATCTGTTGCACTCCTACACTATTAACATCCATTGGGAGTTGAATTTCAATTATGTTTCCACTTCATTCAGATGTGTTCCCTATTTTTCAGATTTTTGGCAATGCCACATGTTAAAGGAGGACAGAGGAGTAGGAGGCCAGACCTGTGGTCAAGGGCTGGTGAAGTAGGGAATGAGATCAAAGAATTTCTGAAGTTTTCTAAGCTAGAAAAAAAATTAGGTGGCATGACAATATGTGGTCAACACTGTCAAACAGAGTCCTTGGAGAGGATTGCTCCAGCAACAGGAAATGGTTATCAGTGATTTGGCATGAAGATAGAAAAAAAGTAAGAATCCAAGTGCTTAGGGCGCAGAAGGAGGTGATTATTGGTAAGGATTCCAAACCAGATGACAGTACACAATCTATAGTCAATATTTCAAGTCAAAGTGAGGGACATAGTTTGGAAGGCAACACAGAGCTCAGAAGTTCATCAGAAGATACAGAAGAGGCATGGGCTGCACACGGCAGCACAGACAGTGGTGACATGTTTGAAGGAGAAAAAATCTGTGTAGAATCAGAAAAAAAGCCTGAAGAGCACAGTGAATATTCCCAGGGGGCAAGCGTGCCTGGGACGTCACCTCAGGATAAAAGGGGATTAAGAAAGATTGTCTGTGCCTAACACTTTCCAAGTATGTCTGAAGGCTGAACGATGGAGAAAAATACCACCTCTAAAAGGTACATCTAAACTAAGATGACCATGGACCCATATGTTATATAGCGAGGTCAGGAAGATAAATCATTGCTGCCCAATAGCCTTCAAATACCAATACATCAGGAAAGAGAACAGCAGAAAAAAAAAACTTTCTGATGATTAAAGCAGTCTGTACTTTCAGTTCCTACCTTCAGTACCTTCAGTTCCTGTAATGTAAAATACATAATGATAACAAGACACAAACCAATGGGCAATGATGACATCACAATTGATGTTGTTCGAGTAGGAAAAATACAACACAGTGAAAGGGAAACAAAATTTCGACAGGCACGTCAGCCTTATCGTTGAAAGATTGCCCGTGCCCTCACAAAAGGAATCAGCAATGTGTACTACAGGCAGCTGAGCAGAACTCCGCTTGCTGAAATTGCAGCAGGCAATTTATCTAAGGCTCACAAGCAAGTATTAAACACTTCAGCATTTACTATTCGAATACCACACTTTGTCTAAACACTGCCGCTTCTTAAGCTAATGAGTAACGGTTTTTGAGCACGCATTGTGTTGTTAATACTTATATTAAAAAAGCATAAATTCACATAATGGAATTTGGACTGAACAAAGTAGTCCAGCCCCTTTACAACATTACATACCCACTGATTAAAGCTTAAAACTACAGCAGCAGGAGTAACAATAATGGCAACAACATGTTTGGAGTTCGGCATTTCATTTATTCTGCGGAAACATCGTATGGGAATGAACTGCCTGAGATAAAAGAGTAATTGTTTTTACAGAGCATTGCGTTGTTCTGTTCATGCTGACTACACGCTTTAAATTTGTCGTTTACTGCAAGCGTTGCTTTTCCAGGTTTTTCTGAAATTCCTCGCATTTGAGCCAGCACTAAAATATTTCATTCCCGTCGCTGAATACATCGTGGAAACGGTATTTGCAACGGAATGCTGTCACACATGAAACCTCTTTGTTATTCGGTTCTGAAGTTTGAAAATGAAAATAAAACGGGGGTCACTTCATAGGCTTGAAAGAAGTCCAAGCAGCATAAAAACCCGCGAATTCTCACAAATTGCATTGTGCTGCACCTTTCTTCTGCCTTAAACATTTGAATGCATACCTTACTGCTGCTAATCACATTCACGTGTTTACAAAGCTTTTTTCTGTCCGTTCTGTTTTTGCTAAGCAGTTTCTCCGTTTTCCTCGTACTGTGATTGTCAGCGAGCACAACAAGACTGAAACAGTGTAAAGGCAGGTAAAAAAGACAGGGTAAAACACCTGACTGTCAGGAGTGGGATTTGAACCCGTGCCTCTATTTGGAGAGCGAAACACAAAGCTTATAAGAAGCTGTGAATTTGCTGTTTTAAAGTGCTCGACTATCCTGAAAAAATGTGTGCTGATTGCACCAGTCGCATGCGATTTTCCGTAACTTTAGGACGATAGATACGACTGGACGAACACAATTTGTGGCGTTTAGCATGACATGGAAAACGGTACCGGAGCATTCGGGTCCGGACTACCAGACTCGAAAATAATTTTACCCCCGCACTATCAAACTATTAAACTCCCAGCCTCTCTCACTCTCTCCTCACCTCTCACCTATGATCTGAACCTCACAGTGCCTTCTTTCTTACCAAAAACCCAAACACACATTGAAAATCTATCTCTACCATACATGTCAAAAGCTCACTCCCCATCATTTCTATCCCTTTATTTCATTCTTTTGATGCATGTTTTTGCACATAACCTGTTACCTTTTTGTTGTTTTGCACACTGCCTGTTGTTGTTTTTTGCACATCGGCTGTTGTCTTTCTTTTGTTATACAATTGTATTGTTGTTGTGTTTTTTTCTTTGTACTACTTATATCCGAGAGCTAGCTAAATAGCATTTCGTTATACCATATACCTGTGTATGAGTATAATGACAATAAACTTGTACTTGAACTTGACAGAGTCTTGCAGGCAGTATATTATTTTATCGTTTACTCGTATAAAAAAAGCATGGTCTTCTCGTTCCTAAGTCAGATTTTTAGTGCTTTCGAACGTTACTTCCAACCTGGACTGACAGCTCACCCGATCTGTTTGTGATCAGACCATGGAGTCGGGGGCTGTACCAAGCGCACGTTCCTTCCCAGTGCTGAGGCGATCATTCGGAAGATGGGTGTGAAGAGAGATAAACTTTGTCGACTAAAAAACAAGGCAGGATATGCAAGAATACTAATCACTGGCGACAGTTATGCTCTCTTACTATTGAGATCCCTACATTGCGAGTTTTTTTAAGACTTTGAAACTAAAGGAAAGCGGTGACAAACGAAACAGGCACGGGTGGGGTTTGAACCCACGCTCTTCGGTTTACGAGACCGACGCCTTACCACTTGGCCACCGCGCCTTCACATAACCATGGGAATAAGGTTGTTCAAATTATTTTTTTCTGAATCCGGTTTACATCGCCAAATGTAAACCGGAGGCAGCAACAACAATAAAAAGGATACTTGTCCTTAAACTCGGACGTGATGTTCTGCAGACATGTGCACAATGTCCTGTTTTCTTGCAGTGTAGACATTTTGCTGTTCACGCTCCGCATTCATCTGCTTTGTGCGTTATTAGTCCGCACCTGTAACATGTAATGTCAGCCGTCCCCTGTTCTTCTATATCTCTAGCATGACTGCGTCCGGCTGCTCGGCTTTTGTTTGTAAAGTTTGAGCGAGCGCCCCGTTCAGTGTCACTTTGTCACTGTGGTCAGAAAGCATTCTTGATTCTGCTTGAGCTGCTTCATGAATTCTAGCGACTGTAAGAGCTCTTTTTAAAGTCAGCCTTCATCCTGCAGCAATTTATAGTCTCTTATGTGCACATTTTTCCACAAGTTGATCTCTTAACATGTCAGTTTCCAATACTCCAAAGTCACAAGATTTAGCCAGTTCTCTTAGTGCAGTCACAAAAGCATCAACAGATTCGTCCTGAGACTAAGTTCTCTGCCTAAATTTATGCCGTTCCAAAACCACATTTCGCCGCGGTGTAAAGGAAGCGTCTAAGGCAGCTACAGTCTTTTTCTCCAGGGAGGTTGGCAAAAATCCGCTGCACGGAAGCCCCGATACAGTGCAGTAATGTAGCACGTCTCACGGCATCCTGAGCTTCTGTAGATCCACCGGCTATTTAAAAAAAAATCTGTACGACTCCATCCATATCTTGTATTCCGTATACAAATCCGGAGCTCCGAGGTTCAGTAGAAGCGGTGGAAAAAGCTGGGCATAAGCAAAGCTTCTCGGCGCGGCTGCCATATCTTCCATGGCGCAAGCTAAACGAAAAGTCCGAAAATTCAAAAGTTCGTTTCTACCAGCAAGAGAATTAAAATCTGCAGTGTTCTGCTCGCTTTGAGTCCGTCAAGCACTCATCTCTGGTCACCATAAATGTTGTGTATCTAAATTTAGAGAAGTTTTTATATTATTTTAACTATTTTGTTAACTACACAGATCACGCCCTTACACCATATATTCCCGCCTTCTACCTCGTTCTGTTGTCTCGCGATGTCTACTCACTATACTACATTAAGCATGACTTCTTGTTGCAGTTGAGCTCAAAGCTGGAGATGAACTCCATATTCTACCGCCGTAACTAGTCCGAAACGTAGTACACAGTACACACGTTTTAAGTGAACTCAGGTTGTTAAAAAATTAAACCAGCGCCCTGTCACAGAAACGTACCCCAGTCTCCCGCGCAACAAGCGGGGGTACTCAGCACTATACTAACGAGGAGCGCTTGTCAGCAGCTGAGCGTCAGCTCTGTTTACTGTCAGCAGTCATTTCCTCATTTCTAAAGACTTTTTCACTTGCTCTCAGCTTTTAAAGACGGTCATAAACGCTCAAGAAGTAATTCATGTCAGTTGGAAGTCTGTTTCTGTTGTCTCAGCTCTTGATAAAGAAAAGCCGTGCGTGGGAGACTCCCTCTCTGAAGAAGTTTGCCGTCACCCTGCGAGGGAGAAGAGCCATCAATCACCGAGGCAACCACTGAGACAGTTAACATTAAACACGTGAAATGCGAGATGTTGTGACTTTTTTCCCGCTTAAGGCTTCTATCGTTTCTACTCTAACGAGAAAGACCTCTTTATTAGAAGTGAGATTTTAACAAACGTCTCCAGGGTTAACTGCGACCTGAACGCAACGCCTTAGACCACCAGCCATCTTGCCTGTGGTACTTAGAGCAGCGCTCAAAAAAAATGATCAGAACCCGAAAGCGCTTCTTATGCGGATCAGTATATTCCGATACCACTGGTTCTGCAGAAGAAATAAGAAAAGCCGAACTCAAAGCAGTGTGTTGCCATTACGGGTACTCTGCGGCTGCTTTAAGATCTACTCACACCGTGTTGCCATTAAGGCTACCTAGTTAAAAAAAAACTTATCGTCATCTTTTTGAACGTGATTATTAGACACCCGTTAAATCTCCACCGAGGTTTCTTGAGAGATCGTTCAGCGAGCGAGTATTAAAAAACTACGTCGCTTCCAACCTCTGCTCTCACTGTAAACTCGGACGTGATGTTCTGCAGATGTGCAGTGTGCCTTTCCTCTTGTCGTATTCAAGAGTACTCACTGTGTGCGCTCCTCACTGCGTGTTCTGTACTCTACTGTGATTTAATTTAGATGATTACGTGGAGTAGAGTGACAAGATCTACTTGAACATTTTCGGTTTGTGAAATGAAACACTAAATACAGTACTGTAAATACAAGTAATGGACATTTAAAATAACCACAGTACAGCTAGAAGAGTGAAAGATAAGAGACTATTTAGAATGACATTCACAATAGACTTAAGAACAGCACAACCGCCCGAAGAGGGACTTGAACCCTGGGCCCTCAGATTAAAAGTCTGATGCTCTACCGACTGAGCTATCCGGGCTCTGAAAGGAAGTCGACACTGTCGGGATCCTCGCAAGTCACCTGTCTCTTGTGCCGAAGAGCAGTCATACCGGACCCGTCTGGAATGACCACTGACAGACTTTATCCAGAAGCGACGGTACCACTTCCAGTAGAATGAGTGAGAAATACAGCATGACATGGGTAGTTAAGGGGCTCCCACAATCCATCTTTCCTCACATTACTAATTTTTTTCAATAGCATTTTGACCTTTTTTCACATTCAGATTTTTTTCACATTTAATAAAATCTTTTAATCAACAACATTAAAAAGAAAACAAATGGAACATTTTTGGGAACAATAATTTAAAAAAAAACTTTCAATGCCTTGGTTGTTTACGTGTGCACACCCTTTATAAAGGGAGTTGCAACAGTGCTGAAATGTAAAGAGCATTTCTGTAGAGAAAACAGCATTTTTTCTGCCTTGATGTTAAGCTTAGGGAGCCTGTCTTTTAGAAATTCTATTTTATAACACCTTGCACAGCCTCCCGGCAGACTAACAAATATTTTTTTGGAGAAATTGGCTCACACACCGGAAGACACTAACGTTTATTTACGTTAGAGTATGTAAAACTCAGGCTTTAACAGATGTTCATGATGTTTCACACGGGGTGTTACCTGTTGTAGTGTTTCAAAAGATGTGTTAGCGGACAACAAATTATCTTGAAAAGATTTGGGTTTGTACTGGCTGGGATTCAAACCCGACTCAATTATTTGGAAGGCGCCTGTACCACCAACGCACTTCCGAGAAGCACCTGCAAATTGTCACAATCCTCTCTCTCACCTACAAAGTTATGGAGACACAGACGTCCAATGAAAACTAATCTTATTCACTCAAGGCTCCACTCTTTTGCTGTGAAGTCATTTTAATTAATTTTAGCTTTGATAAGGTGTCGTTTTTGCCTCTTAAAGTTAAAATCTGCTCCTTTCTTCCTGGTATAGAAATAACATGTTCCATCTTTGTTTAAAAACACCACTAAAAGTAAATTATTCAGCTCTAACGCCTGTGTGCATTGACAAGACATCTCAAAAGGACTTATCAAATAAGAACACGATCCTTCCTGTTACCATTCCTGTGGTGGGGCGTTGTTTCACCCTTTTATTTTCTTCTACAATATTTGCAGACAGGGCTTTATCACTCGAGTTGTACAGAACAAGTGTACATCGGTCCATGAAAATCATCAGTAGTGCTGTTTTTCTATGCATAGTTTAATCAAGAGCACTTAAAAGATGCAAAAAGCTTTCAAATAAAACAGAATTGAAAGACAGTCGAGTAAGAAGGTAGAAAAAAAGCACTCCCCCGTCTGGGAATTAACCACCGTCGCAGGTATGACTGGATACAAAAATAATAGATTAATTTGTGCCCAGTCTCTTGAAGCTTCAATGCGATTATTTTTCCTTCCTTATTTCTTCATTCCCATGCATTTACTCTGTAGTAGAGGAAACGCGAAAGTGGGAAACTGCAGGCATTCTTCGTGAGTGGTGGATTGTGATCAGTGAGCATCTGGACAAGTCTGTTCCATTACTTCGCCATCCGGGATGTAGCTCAGTGGTAGAGCGCATGCTTCGCATGTATGAGGTCCCTGGTTCAATCCCTGGCATCTCCAGGTGCTTTATATTACAGTACTCACATTGCAATCTTTTGTTGAGTGAGAACTCTTTCCTTGTGTTCAGAGAGAGCCAGGTTTACACAACTAAATGCAGGCACACTCGACGTGCTGCAGAGTTGCGCTGCTGTTTTAAATGTACCTCATTTAGTTCTGTTAAATCCTAAATTATTTGAACTAACCCTAACCCTAATAATTTAGTTCAAATTCAGGAAATCCAGAGATTGCTTCACACTTGCCGTGGCTGTTGCAGAAAACACCTCTTGAATCTCACCCGGGATTTCTTGAGAGATCATTCAGCGAGCGAATCCTCCTTCTGATCTCCGCACTAAACTGAAAGCTTCACGAACTCCTCACTGCGTGTCCTGTACTGTTACAAGTGCTCTCGTGTAGATGTGAAGCACAGCCATAAACACACTTTGAACTTTTGCCGTTTGTTAATGAAAATGCAAAAGAGCATGACAAGTATTGATCGTATAAAATATCCATGCCACAACTCGAGAAAGTACTGAAGGACTACATATCGACTTTTGATGATTACAAGAGATTCAAGAAACACAACCGTCCGCACCTGGGTTTGGATCCTGAATGCTAGAGTTAAAAGAACATAACCGACGTTTATGACCTATAAACTCTCTAAATTGTCTTATAGTTTATGAAAGAAAACACTTTCTTAATAATTACTTACTGATGATAGACGATTTATTGAATTTTAACAAAATCACAATTACAAACTTTTTCGGTTAAACTGTTATTCACATACTCTAACGTAAATAAACGATAGTGTCTTCCGGTGTGTGAGCCAATTTCTCCAAAAAAATATTTGTTAGTCTGCCGGGAGGCTGTGCAAGGTGTTATAAAATAGAATTTCTAAAAGACAGGCTCCCTAAGCTTAACATCAAGGCAGAAAAAATGCTGTTTTCTCTACAGAAATGCTCTTTACATTTCAGCACTGTTGCAACTCCCTTTATAAAGGGTGTGCACACGTAAACAACCAAGGCATTGAAAGTTTTTTTTAAAATTATTGTTCCCAAAAATGTTCCATTTGTTTTCTTTTTAATGTTGTTGATTAAAAGATTTTATTAAATGTGAAAAAAATCTGAATGTGAAAAAAGGTCAAAATGCTATTGAAAAAAATTAGTAATGTGAGGAAAGATGGATTGTGGGAGCCCCTTAACTACCCATGTCATGCTGTATTTCTCACTCATTCTACTGGAAGTGGTGCCGTCGCTTCTGGATAAAGTCTGTCAGTGGTCATTCCAGACGGGTCCGGTATGACTGCTCTTCGGCACAAGAGACAGGTGACTTGCGAGGATCCCGACAGTGTCAACTTTCTTTCAGAGCCCGGATAGCTCAGTCAGTAGAGCATCAGACTTTTAATCTGAGGGCCCAGGGTTCAAGTCCCTCTTCGGGCGGTTGTGCTGTTCTTAAGTCTATTGTGAATGTCATTCTAAATAGTCTCTTATCTTTCACTCTTCTAGCTGTACTGTGGTTATTTTAAATGTCCATTACTTGTATTTACAGTACTGTATTTAGTGTTTCATTTCACAAACCGAAAATGTTCAAGTAGATCTTGTCACTCTACTCCACGTAATCATCTAAATTAAATCACAGTAGAGTACAGAACACGCAGTGAGGAGCTCACACAGTGAGTACTCTTGAATACGACAAGAGGAAAGGCACACTGCACATCTGCAGAACATCACGTCCGAGTTTACAGTGAGAGCAGAGGTTAGAAGCAACGTAGTTTTTTAATACTCGCTCGCTGAACGATCTCTCAAGAAACCTCGGTGGAGATTTAACGGGTGTCTAATAATCACGTTCAAAAAGATGACGATACGTTTTTTTTTTAACTAGGTAGCCTTAATGGCAACACGGTGTGAGTAGATCTTAAAGCAGCTGCAGAGTACCCGTAATGGCAACACACTGCTTTGAGTTCGGCTTTTCTTATTTCTTCTGCAGAACCAGTGGTATCGGAATATACTGATCCGCATAAGAAGCGCTTTCGGGTTCTGATCATTTTTTTTTAGCGCTGCTCTAAGTACCACAGGCAAGATGGCTGGTGGTCTAAGGCGTTGCGTTCAGGTCGCAGTTAACCCTGGAGACGTTTGTTAAAATCTCACTTCTAATAAAGAGGTCTTTCTCGTTAGAGTAGAAACGATAGAAGCCTTAAGCGGGAAAAAAGTCACAACATCTCGCATTTCACGTGTTTAATGTTAACTGTCTCAGTGGTTGCCTCGGTGATTGATGGCTCTTCTCCCTCGCAGGGTGACGGCAAACTTCTTCAGAGAGGGAGTCTCCCACGCACGGCTTTTCTTTATCAAGAGCTGAGACAACAGAAACAGACTTCCAACTGACATGAATTACTTCTTGAGCGTTTATGACCGTCTTTAAAAGCTGAGAGCAAGTGAAAAAGTCTTTAGAAATGAGGAAATGACTGCTGACAGTAAACAGAGCTGACGCTCAGCTGCAGACAAGCGCTCCTCGTTAGTATAGTGCTGAGTACCCCCGCTTGTTGCGCGGGAGACTGGGGTACGTTTCTGTGACAGGGCGCTGGTTTAATTTTTTAACAACCTGAGTTCACTTAAAAAGTGTGTACTGTGTACTACGTTTCGGACTAGTTACGGCGGTAGAATATGGAGTTCATCTCCAGCTTTGAGCTCAACTGCAACAAGAAGTCATGCTTAATGTAGTATAGTGAGTAGACATCGCGAGACAACAGATTGAGAGAGTAGAAGGCGGGAATATATGGTGTAAGGGCGTGATCTGTGTAGTTAATAAAATAGTTAAACTAATATGAAAACGTCTCTTTATTAAGATACACAACATTTATGGCGACGAGAGATGAGTGGTTAACGGACTCAAAGCGAGCAGAACACGAACTTCTGAATTTTCGGACTTTTCGTTTAGCTTGCGCCATGGAAGATATGGCAGCCGCGCCGAGAAGCTTTGCTTATGCTCAGCTTTTTCCACCATTTCTACTGAACCTCGGAGCTCCGTATTTGTATACGGAATACAAGATATGGATGGAGTCGTACAGATTTTTTTAAATAGCCAGTAGATCTACAGAAGCTCAGGATGCCGTGAGACGGGCTACACTACTGCACTGTATCGGGGCTCCCGTGCAGCGGATTTTCGCCAACCTCTCTTGAGCAAAAGGTACATATGAACAGACTGTAGCTGCCTTAGACGCTTACTTTACACCGCGGAGAAATGTGGTTTTGGAACGGCATAAATTTAGGCAGAGAACTTAGTCTCAGGACGAATCTGTTGTTGCTTTTGTGACTGCACTAAGAGAACTGGCTAAATCGTGTGACTTTGGAGTATTGGAAACTGACATGTTAAGAGATCAACTTGTGGAAAAATGTGCACATAAGAGACTATAAATTGCTGCAGGAGGAAGGGCTGACTTTAGAAAGAGCTCTTACAGTCGCTAGAATTCATGAAGCAGCTCAAGCAGAATCAAGAATGCTTTCTGACCACAGTGACAAAGTGACACTGAACGGGGCGCTCGCTCAAACTTTACAAACAAAAGCCGAGCAGCCGGACGCAGTCATGCTAGAGATATAGAAGAACAGGGGACGGCTGACATCACATGTTAAAGGTGCGGACTAACAATGCACAAAGCAGATGAATGCGGAGCGTGAACAGCAAAATGTCTACACTGTAAGAAAACAGGACATTATGCACACGTCTGCAGAACATCACGTCCGAGTTTAAGGACAGCAACATCAGAGATTGGAAGCTAGGAAGTTTCAGGTCTGTTTTTTTATTATAGGTTCAAGAAAGTCTGAATACCTTTGCAAGAAGTATTTCAGAATCCCACTCAAATCCAGTATGAATGCCGGATAAATCTACATTGTACAATTAGTATACTGTTTGTCCGTTGAATCAAACACGCCTTATGAAGCATTTCTAAAACAGGAGAGATCGTTATGGAATGGGTCTTCCTGTAAAAATAAAATGACTTCACTATAAGCAGAGGTGTGAAAGCCTGCTCTACAGAAGAACTATAGCCAGAGATGCCAAAGAGGTCGAGATTTCACCACGTGAGAGAAAGCATCTCAGAAAACGAAGTTGCGGTCAATTCCACGCGTTATAAAAACACTAGGTCAAACAACAAGAGCTGAAGAGCCGCTGTTGAGAGTAACGTGGCCGAGCGCTCTAAGGAGCTGGCTTAAACCTCCAGTCTCTTCAGGAGCATCTGTTGGAGTCGCACTGCTACAGCGTATCTCCTTGTTAAGTATCCCTTTTACTGTTGTTGCTGCCTCCAGGCGATGTAAACCAGATTCAAAAAAAATAATTTGAACAACATTATTCCCATGCTTTCTCGAAGGTCCAGTGGCCAAGTGATAAGGTGTCGGTCTTGTAAACTGAAGATTGTGGTTTCAAACCCCACCCATGCCTGTTTCAAAGTCTTCAAAAAAACTTGCAATGTAGGAGTCTCAATAGTAAGAGAACATAACTGTCGCCAGTGATTAATATTCTTGCATATCCTGCCTTGTTTTTTAGTCGACAAAGCTTGTCTCTCTTCACACCTATCTTCCGAATGATCGCCTCAGCATTGGGAAGGAACGTGCGCTTGGTACAGCCCCCGACTCCATGGTCTGATCACAAACAGATCGGGTGAGCTGTCAGTCCAGGTTGGAAGTAACGTTCGAAAGCACTAAAAATCTGACTTAGGAACAAGAAGACCATGTTTTTTTAAACGAGTAAACGATAAAATAATATACTGCCTGCAAGACTATGTCAAGTTCAAGTTCAAGTCCAAGTTTATTGTCATTATACTCATACACAGGTATATGGTATAACGAAATGCTATTTAGCTAGCTCTCGGACATAAGTAGTACAAGAAAAAAACACAACAACAATACATGTATAACAAAAGAAAGACAGAGACAACAGCCGATGTGCAAAAAAAAAAACAATGGGCAGTGTGCAAAACAACAAAAAGGTAACAGGTTATGTGCAAAAACATGCATCAAAAGAATGGAATAAAGGGATAGAAATGATGGGGAGTGAGCTTTTTGACATGTAAGGTAGAGGTAGATTTTCAATGTGTGTTTGGGTTTTTGGTAAGAAAGAAGGCACTGTGAGGTTCAGGTCATAGGTGAGAGGTGAGGAGAGAGTGAGAGAGGCTGGGAGTTTAATAGTTTGATAGTGCGGGGATAAAAACTGTTTCTGAGTCTGGTAGTCCGGACCCGAATGCTCCGGTACCGTTTTCCATGTCATGCTAAACGCCACAAATTGTTCGTCCAGTTGTATCAATCGTCCTAAAGTTACGGAAAATCGGATGCGACTGGTTCACTCAGCACCCATTTCTTCAGGATAGTCGAGCGGTTTAAAACAGCAAATTCACCGATTTGTGTCTTTTAAGCTTTGTGTTTCGCTCTCCAAATAGAGGCATGGGTTCAAATCCCACTCCCGACAATCAGGCGTTTTACCCTGTCTTTTTTACCTGCCTTTACACTGTTTCAGTCTTGTTGTGCTCGCTGACAATCACAATACGAGGAAAACGGAGAAACTGCTTAGCAAAAACTTAACGGACAGAAAAAAGCTTCGTAAACACGTGAATGTGATTAGCAGCAGTAAGGTATGCATTCAAATGTTTAAGGCTGATTTATAACAGCAGCAGAAGAAAGGTGCAGCACAATGCAATTTGTGAGAATTCTCGGGTTTTTATGCTGCTTGGACTTCTTTCAAGCCTATGAGGTGACCCCCGTTTTATTTTCATTTTCAAACTTCAGAACCGAATAACAAAGAGGTTTCATGTGTGACAGCATTCCGTTGCAAATACCGTTTCCACGATGTATTCAGCGACGGGAATGAAATATTTTAGTGCTGGCTCAAATGCGAGGAATTTCAGAAAAACCTGGAAAAGCAACGCTTGCAGTAAATGACAAATTTAAAGCGTGTAGTCAGCATGAACAGAACAACGCAATGCTCTGTAAAACGATCTGAAGCCGCAATTACTCTTTTATCTCAGGCAGTTCATTCCCATACGATGTTTCCGCAGAATAAATGAAATGCCGAACTCCAAACATGTTGTTGCCATTATTGTTTCTCCTGCTGCTGTAGTTTTAAGCTTTAATCAGTGGGTATGTAATGTTGTAAAGGGGCTGGACTACTTTGTTCAGTCCAAATTCCATTATGTGAATTTATGCTTTTTTTTAATATAAGCATTAACAACACAATGCGTGCTCAAAAACCGTTACTTATAAGCTTAAGAAGCGGCAGTGTTTTGACAAAGTGTGGTATTCGAATAGTAAATGCTGAAGTGTTTAATACTTGCTTGTGAGCCTTAGATAAATTGCCTGCTGCAATTTCAGCAAGCGGAGTTCTGCTCAGCTGCCTGTAGTACACATTGCGGATTCCTTTTGTGAGGGCACGGGCAATCTTTCAACGATAAGGCTGACGTGCCTGTCGAAATTTTGTTTCCCTTTCACTGTGTTGTATTTTCCCTACTCGTACAACATCAATTGTGATGTCATCATTGCCCATTGGTTTGTGTCTTGTTATCATTATGTATTTTACATTACAGGAACTGAAGGTACTGAAGGGTAGGAACTGAAAGTACAGACTGTTGTAATCATCAGAAAGTTTTTTTTTTCTGCTGTTTCCTGATGTATTGGTATTTGAAGGCTATTGGGCAGCAATGATTTATCTTCCTGAACTCGCTATATAACATATGGGTCCATGGTCATCTTAGTTTAGATTTACCTTTTAGAGGTGGTATTTTTCTCCATCGTTCAGCCTTCAGACATACTTGGAAAGTGTTAGGCACAGACATAATCTTTCTTAATCCCCTTTTATCCTGAGGTGACGTCCCAGGCACGCTTGCCCCCTGGGAATATTCACTGTGCTCTTCAGGCTTTTTTTCTGATTCTACACAGATTTTTTCTCCTTCAAACATGTCACCACTGTCTGTGCTGCCGTGTGCAGCCCATGCATCTTCTGTATCTTCTGATGAACTTCTGAGCTCTGTGTTGCCTTCCAAACTATGTCCCTCACTTTGACTTGAAATATGGACTATAGATTGTGTACTGTCATCTGGTTTGGAATCCTTACCAATACTCACCTCCTTCTGCGCCCTAAGCACTTGGATTCTTACTTTTTTTCTATCTTCATGCCAAATCACTGATAACCATTTCCTGTTGCTGGAGCAATCCTCTCCAAGGACTCTGTTTGACAGTGTTGACCACATATTGTCATGCCACCTAATTTTTTTTCTAGCTTAGAAAACTTCAGAAATTCTTTGATCTCATTCCCTACTTCACCAGCCCTTGACCACAGGTCTGGCCTCCTACTCCTCTGTCCTCCTTTAACATGTGGCATTGCCAACAATCTGAAAAATAGGGAACACATCTGAATGAAGTGGAAACATAATTGAAATTCAACTCCCAATGGATGTTAATAGTGTAGGAGTGCAACAGATGTACAAGCCATTAAATGTTCTTATTTCTGTGTTTAATTTTTGAGGGACCCTATATTTTGATATAGCATCAATCACAAAACAGCATTCTGTCACTGTCACGACCACCAGTCAGGGGAGATCAACTCACAAAATAACTAACCAGTACCAGCAGCGGGTTAATAATAACATGTGTTAATCCACCAGCACATGCTCTGCTGTGCGGCAAAGCACTGTTTTAACCATTCAAACCCGCTTCCCGCTACTCGGTATTGAGTCTTCTCTTTGAGAGCACTACCTCGCGTTTACTCTGAATCTCGCTTACTGGTTACTGAACTCCCTTTTGCCTCTCGACCTTGGACCTTACCTTCTGTTTTGAATTGTTTGCTTCTCTCTGTATTTCCAGTATTTCGATCTACCTTTCACCTAACAATCTCGTTCTGGATTGTTCGCCTGTCTCAATAACTACTTGCTCCTGCATCTGCACAGGATCTGCATACCTTTTCACTGAGGATTTCTGACAGTTTTCTTCTTCTCTTTTCAGCATGGAATAAACCTATTACTTGTTCCTTGGAGATTACCATGTGCCAATACGATAAGATCACTGTATTGACCATATACAATTTCTTGCATTAGAAATTCCTATTTTGCATATCCCAGCTTGCTCTCCTTGAGACACACATACAGGGAGAGAAGCTGGGGGTCAGAGCGCAGGGTCAGCCATTTATACGGCACCCCTGCAGCAGTTGGGGTTAAGGGCCTTGTTCAGGAGCCCAATGGAGTAGGATTCCTCTGCCGACCGTGGGATGTTAACAAGCAACCTTTCAGCCACAGGTGCAGATCCTTAGCCACAGAGCCGCCGCTCTGCCAAATGTGCCAATTCTTTAAAAGAAGTCCAAAAAAATGCAAATTTATTTGTAAAAATAGCTGTTGTACAGAACATCAGTGGCTATTGAAGAGTACATACAAGCACAGAGACAAGTTAATAAACTTGGAATGACTACTTACAGCTCTGGAAAGACCGAAGATATTGTTTCCGGTTGTTAAGGAACAAGTAATAGGTTTATTCCATGCTGAAAAAAAAGAAGAGAGAAAACAATGTTTCGGCTGTGGAGCCTCACTCAGGTGTGAGAGAGAGAAGGCAGTAGGCAAAGGTAATGTAGTGGGAGAACAAAGGCTGGGAGGGAAGAGGGGTGAGAGGCGGGAGCAGGGGACAGAAAGAGAGGCCAATCAAGAGGTGTGAAGTCAGAATAGGTGTTGAGAGGTGTGAAATGAAACTTCCAATGAATGGAGAAAATTTAGTAGAATAGTAGTCTTTCGTTTAGAGAAGGGGTAAGGTGTGATCCTAGCTGCAGGATACGTTTGGTTTTGGTTTTCTTTCTAATGTATGAGTTCAGAAAACCATCTTTGAGAACACAGATGGAGAGATTAAAGTGGTCATGGCCATCAGAGGTGAAATGAGAAACAGTGGTTTTTGGAGAGATCTTTAATCTTCATAGCCCTGACATGTTCTCTGAAGCGGTCTCCAAGTCTCCTTCCTGTTTCTCCAATATAGAGAGAAACTGGGCATTTACGCAAGAGATACAGTAAATAAGGTTGCTGGAGGTACAAGATGCCATCTGGGTGATCCAGAATTGTCCTGAGGGGCCTTGAATGAGTGTGGTGTTGGATGTGTACTTGCAGGCGATACAGCGAGCTCTGTTGCAAGGGAAAGTACCTGGTGTGGATGGTTGCTGAGGGCGGTCAAGGGAGCTGTGAACAAGAAGGTTGTGCAGATTAGGTGACTGGTGATATGAGATGATGGGGCGGTCAGAAAAGAGGGCCCCAACAGAGGGATCATCCTGTAGGATGGAAAAGTTGTCGTTAACAGTCCTGGGGATAGGAAGTGTGTTAGGGAAGCACCAAAGGAATGCGGTTGTTACGGTGGGAGTTCCTGATTGGGTTGATGGTCCAAAGGGTGTTTTTGGCTCGGGCAAGGGCCCTGTCAATAACACTGCTGGGGTATCCTCTGTTGATGAAAAAGGAGTTCATTTTGAGGGTTTGGTTCTGGAATTCGATGTCGTCGCTGCATATTTGTTGTAGCCGAAGGAACTGTGAAAAAGGGAGAGATTTTTAGTATGTTTGGGGTGAAATGAGCTATACAAGAGATAGCTGTGTGAATCTGTGGGTTTGTAATAGACAGAAGTGGAGAGTCTGGGGTAGTTGATGGAGAAGTTGATGTCCAGAAACTGAAGAGTAGTGGAAGATATGTTAACTAATATTTGAGGTACAGGTGGAAGTTGGTGAAATGGTGCAGGAAGCACTTAAGCTGATCGTTGGAGTATGTGGCGGCACTGACGCAGTCATCAATATATCACTTGTAGAGGTCAGGGACATAGCCAGTGTAGGAAGCAAAGAAGCGTTCTTCTACAGGGTACAGGAAAGTTGTTATAGAGATAAATGGTATTCATGAAACAAATAATGTTGCAAAAAACTTTGCCAAAAGTCACAACCCATTTAACATTCATCAGACAGGTTAATCAGTTGGATATCTCTTAGGTTCAAAATGCACTCAACGGCTGTATAATGCAAGCTCAAGAGTCAAAAGAACAGTAGTGAACTACAGTTCTTACAATAATAAACAGCCATTTGATCTTGTGAATGATCTATCATACACCCTTGAAATGATGTTACAGATTTGGAAGTTTGCACAGCTTGTAGTCTTTCTAACTCCATGAGTCACACAGACAGGGAGAGAAGCTGGGGGTCAGAGCGGGTTGGCCACTGTGCTCTTGTGCCAAACAGGTCATACAAAGACTGCCATTCCTTATATCTTTCCCTGAACCTGTGCGTCACTTCCTCACCTTCCAGAAGCAAAATATCGAGCTTCCACACACCCTTCCCCACAGTAACAGCTGTTGGAATAGAAATTGTACATGACAGCAGACAATGGTCAGAGAAAAAAAAACAGGGGTTAGGCCTGTGGTCTTGCAAGTAAAATCACGTATCAAACAAAAGGCGTGAGGCTTGGGTCCCATTAGACTAGTGCCTTGTGAAACCTGCCCTCCCCTGACTATGAAGTTTGAAGCCATCTTTCAGTTTAAAATCTTTACATAATGTTTGCAATAATATTGATGATTTATCAAATTGGACCCGCCTCTCGCCCCTCATTCTGCCTTCTCTTTCTAAAAGAGAATTAAAATCCCCAGCTAAAACCACTGGTTCCCATCCCAATAAATATACTCAGTTCCTGAATTAGGACATATCTGTCATGTGAGCAACTCAGACAATATATATTTAAGAGTTTAAATTAGACATTCATGAAACCCAGATACACCACCAGTGCTCTCCCTGGTTTCACTACAAGGTGCTGACGTACCTCTACCATCTTATTTTTAATTAGAACAGCTATACCATCAGATTTATTTTCTTTGGACCCACTCCAGATTGATGGGCCCAATGTCCCTAGTTCTTCCATTTACCTTCCTCACAAATGATAGGATATTCCTTGCCCTTAACTTGGAGCGAATGCTTCTCACATTTATTGACACAATATTAAGAGCCATACTTAAAGTAGGACCAGGGGAGACTAAAAGCTCTGGCTACAATCATTCAGTAGGTGACACCTACCCAACAGGCCTCCCCCCCCTTTTGCTTTAATTGTCTCCTCCTCCACCACCCCCACAATCCATAGGATATTTCACCACCTGCCCTCCTTGAGTCTTTGGTTCTAAAGCTTGGTCAGTAAGATCACATATATTAGAGACATCTAAACCCATGGGAGAACCTACCCGAGGACTCGGAAAATGATCTTCCCTCACTCTTCTACTCGGAGTTCAATCATTTTCTAAATCCAATGTCTCTTTTAGACTGCACCCTCTGTTCTGTACATTTCATTTGAGCACTTTCAGTCTCCACAGGTGGCAGGCTATTGGAAGAGCAATGGTCTTCCCAGTTTTGTTCTATTTGCAAAGGAATTTGGACAGTCTTTAAACACATGACCTTCACACTCACAGAGATTACATTTCCTCACGCTTGTACATTCAGTATATGCATGTCCAATTTCCTTGCACTTAACACACACCACCTTTGTACAGGCATCCACAAAGTGACCCAGCTCCCCACATCTCCTGCACGGTTTTGGCTGCCCTTGGTAGAACACAAGGCCTCTATTTTCACCTAATCCAATCAAAGAAGGAATGTGTTTAAATCCACCATAACCATTTTTTGTCTTCATGCAATGAAACAGGTACTCTCCATGCACAGTTCCAGATGCCATCATCATCCAAGACTTTCTGAAGCTCACCTTTCACTAAACAATACTTAGACAACCATGTCAAAACATCTTCCTTCATCACCATCTCATTAAACATGCGAACAATCACAGTCCTATTAATTAATAATAATTGCTTACACTTATACAGCGCTTTTCTGGACACTCCTCTCAAAGCGCTTTACAGGTAATGGGGACTCCCCTCCACCACCACCAATGTGCAGCATCCACCTGGATGATGCAACGGCAGCCATAGTGCGCCAGAATGCTCACCACACATCAGCTCTCGGTGGGGAGGAAAGCAGAGTAATGTAGCCAATTCATAGGGGGGGGATTATTAGGAGGCCATGATTGGTGAGGGCCAATTGGAAATTTGGCCAGGACACCGGGGTTACACCCCTACTCTTTTCGAGAAACGCCCTGGGATTTTTAATGACCACAGAGAGTCAGGACCTCGGTTTTACATCTCATCCGAAGGACGGCGCCTGTTTACAGTATAGTGTCCCCGTCACTATACTGGGGCATTAGGACCCACAAAGACCACAGGGTGAGTGCCCCCTGCTGGCCCCACTAACACCTCTTCCAGCAGCAACCTTGGTTTTTCCCAGGAGGTCTCCCATCCAGGTACTGACCAGGCTCACACCACATTAGAAAGATCCATCAGCTTCTGCCATTCAAACATTTTAATCAGGCCCACATCTTTTTTTCTCCTCTATTTTCATCCAAAATTGTTCCAGTAACTTCGCCGATTGAAACTAATGTCAAAACCAATTCCCTTCAGCAAAGTGATTAAGCATTTGACATCTAATGCCTTAATCCTTTCTGTAACACCTTCCTTGAAAAGTCCAACCGTGAAATATCACCCGAGTGAGCCGAACCCTCACCACCCTTATACACCAAAAGTGAGCAAAAGTAACGGTGCATGCCGACTCTACAGGTCGCCATGGCCGTTACAAATGTGTCAAAAGCAAACTTAACCTAAACCGAAACCTCTGCTGTGCACCAAACCCACCAAAACCCTATTCCCTTAATCTTACACTTATACAAAAACTCCACTCTCGACTTCTGGGTTTAACCCTTTACATCTCAAACACTGGTTAGAGACTCAGTCTGTCCCAGGCTCAGCGGTTATATAGGACAGGACTCGGCGAGCTGCAGGTGAAACTCGTTGTTCTGCGCTCCCCGTGCGGAATGCTCGTCTCCTCCCTCCAGACTCATCAAACCGCCTTCATACTCTATAGCGGGAAAAAAAAACTCCCTTTACTGTCTTCATACAGTACATCCCTCTTAAATCCCAGAAACACAGAAACTCCGGGGCGTTTCTGTGAGTCAGTACTAGGTTTCTCTGTTCGAGGTTACAAGCAGAAACAATAAAAGCGCTGAAAGCAGGAAGTTATTTCTGCTCGTAGGCATAAATGTGTAAAAATAAATGTTCTGATTCCTAAAACCTAATAAAATCCATGTAAGTCTCCTTTTCGTCCCCAATGCATATAACTGAATATAAACCAGTCACGTTCAGCTACTTTTCTGATGTATATGAATACACTAGTTCTGGTGCAGCTCTTACAACAAAGATACTTAAGAACTTTTTTTTCATACGAGCTCTTGCCGTTTTTAAATTGAATATTTTTTCATTTCAGTAAATCACACGAAACACCAGCAACACTCATTGTAAGCATCTGACCAATCACATTCCTGAATTTCAAACCCATTTAGTATTTATTTTTAACTTGTTTTATTTTTTTTTAAATTTTAAAACCTGTTTTAAGTATTCTTGCCATTTTTAGCATATTGTAAGTGGATTTTTTCAAATATTTTATTTTTTAAATCATATCAACCCATTGTAAGTTCCCATTGATAATTCCTGAGCTTTATAACTGTGTATTATTTCTTTTTACCTTTTTTATTTTTTTTATTATTTTACAGAGCTTTTTAATATATTGTGAGCATTTTAGTGTCATTTTAAAATAGGACTATCAATGCTCCTGACTTTTAAACCTGTATTTATTCTGACATTATTCTCTCCACCTGCAGATGAGGGAGGTATTTGATTTTAAATTTGTTGATTTGGGGGGAAAATGTACATTCATTTCCTTGTATGTATCACCAGTGAGAAACTTTTTTTGGATGAATTGCATTTTTGGATGAATTGCAATCTTTACTTCAAGGCCTTCAGGCTGATATAGAAATGACGGGAGATTTAAATGACACATTTGATAAATCAGACAGGAACAGCATAACATCTAAAATGGCAGAACCCTCTAAAGTACTGAAAAAATTCCGGCACATTCATAATAAATACAATTTATTTAATTTAAAGGATAAAATTTGCTTTAAAAAGAAAACCACAATTTGTACGATATCATATTTCAATATCGACATTCAGATGAAGAATTTGAGGATTTGAATATCATTGAAGAGTACATCGATTTTGGGACAATGTTTGCATCTGAATAATCCTTCCTCCTGGAAAGAAGGAAAAAAAAGTTTTGAGTCTCAGTCTTCAGGATCCCCCCCAAAAAACGTGCAAATTTGTTTCCGATGTATTTTGGATAAAGATATAACTCTCATAGAAGATACATTTTATCAGTTGAATGTAGTCGATACTTTCGACTTTTTATATGATGATAGGACCTACATTTAGGGCTCAGTACTGATAACACTGCTGCTATTGATGGAGTAGAAATAAGTGATGTACTGGCAGTTTTTTTTCTGAGGCAAGAGGTCCTAGAACACCTCCTATAAAAATGTTAAGATTCAGAGCAAGAAATATTTTTCCACCTCACCTAATGCTATTGCATTAACGAGGCTGAAGTTGGCTTCTTATTCGCCAGCTGCTGCTTTGTGTTTTTCGTTCCATCTTAAATGCTACTGCTGTGATGTTATGTCGTCTTTCGCCTGTAGATGGCTCTCTACAGTCATTTTTAAAAATACTTATCCGGATGTATTATTGTACATTTCCTCAGTAAAGGGGAATATGTAAGTAGAGACTGTCCAAATTGCATTTTTGTATGAAACACATTTCAGAAACACAACTCACAATAAAACAAACTGGCATGTTATACCACGAGTAAATAAGACAAAGGCAAAACGTAAATTCACTGGCACTTCCTGCATATTTTCCACGACCTTGCCTTCTGATCATAAAAAGTCTCAAACTCTTGCATTTTACAAGAAATTTTAATATAGCCGTTTTAAATGGGACATTTAGAACATGGTATATGAGACTATATGGTTAACTGAGGATGAGCAGAGGGTGATCGAACCTACCTCCTGGTTATAAAAATGTCTAAAAATTCTGACACAGATGTGTGAGAGACAATGGAAAAGACTATCAAAATCCTGAACTTCAGGACATTGTACTGTACCGTTTTTTTTAAATACGACCCTCTGAACATGGCACGAGAGAATACATTGTCAAATGGTAAATGCAATGTTTGCTATATTTCTAGGGCCCTCCCTCCTGATTTTAAAATCATCTCATATTTCTGACATCAAGGTGTGAGACACAATATAACAGACTGTCAAAATCCTGAACTTCAGGACATTTTATGATACCATTTTAAAAATATGACCCTCTGAGCATGGCATGTGAGAAAATGGCATGTGAGAATGCATTGGGAAAAGGTGAATGCAATTTCTGCTGAATTGCTATTGCCCTCCCTCCTGATTACAAACTCGTCTCACAATTCTGACACTGAGGTGTGAGACACAATGTAACAGACACTATTAAATTGTGAAGTACAAGAGATTATACTGTTACGTTTTTTTTAATATTGACCCTCTGGCATGTGAGGACTTGTAGTCAACAAAATAGCACACATTCTGCCAATTTGCTTTGTCCCTCCTTCCTCGTTACCAAAACATCTTAGTATACCGACACTAAGGTAAATGTCTCTAAATCCAGAAGTTAAGTTGTCAAAGTATATCAGAGTCAACCAATACTGATCAGGTTCTGCTGCTGCTGAGCTCGCAGCCTTCACCATAAGGTCCAATTCCCCAAGCCTGTACCCTTCAGAAATTGCAGTATAGAATGAAAAAAAACTCTAATAGATATCGGCCACTGTTGGCGATTTTCCTTTAAGAGAGATAGATAATACTTTATTAATCCCGTAGGGAAACTGACAAATGATTCTCCAGAAATTTTACGGAGTGTATCACTTTCACTGAGACCGAGGAGTGTTAAGCTGTACATGAGTCTTTGTGGCTCGGTTGTTAACAAAAAGGGTGGTGGTTTGAGCCTTCCCAGGGACGCTATGAGCCTTTTAATGTACACACCCGTCTCACTTTACCTCCACGGCCGGTCTTGTACCGCAATCAAATACAGAGCCCGCAGGGGGCAGTAGGCTCGCAAATATAGCTCACTGTGTATATAATGAAGAAGCGGAGGTTAGTTTCTCATCTGCATGTTGCAGAGCCTTATGCAACTCGCAACAACAGTTGGGGTTTGATCCCTGCACGGGCTATTAGTTGAAAGACCATTGTAAATGACGTGTAACAGATTTATCCAGCTGGCTTTTATGTTTCATACTAAATTGCTATCTTGAAACCAAAATAATTAGAAATATGGAACACAACTGTTGTTCCCCATGAAGGAAAGCTGTTTTACACTGACGTCACTCCTTTTTATTTAATCCAGATTTTAAAAACAACTCCGCCCTATCAAAGGAAAATGTTACACAAAAGTTGGAAAGCACACTCTGAATCCATCTGTATATTTGATTTCCGCAATCCGTTCAAGGCTGCCTATGTTAATCGTAAGTGTATAGATTAAACATTTAATATATTGTTCAGTTTAAATCAAAATGCTTTACTACTACAAGAGAGAAGTATAGTATGGAGGATGCGACAAATGTGTGATTTCTAGGAAGAAAACTACTTTTCTTTGCGTTCGAAATTAATTCGAAACAATTGACACACAAACCCTTTGTCTTTTTTAAAGAGATTATATCTTTAAACAGACAAATGTATAAAATGTGTTTTTTTTACCTAGAGATTTTGGACAGGGGCGATGTATTACTAGTAGAGGCTGCTGACTAACACTGTACTGTCTGGAGATCAGCTCCATTTGCAATAAAAAAACATGCGTAACAAAGCTGGAGAGCAGCTGAACTTGTGCTCAGTAGTCAGTATGGTGCTGAGGGTTCAATACTGGTGTTGTTGTATTAGCACAAGCTGCACAGGCTCTGAATCAGACCATTTCAATTAGTCTGATCAGTGCAGGACAAGTTTGCCCATGTCACCCAGCTCTGATTCAAGATCGAGTTGCATCTTCAACATTTTGTTTTTGTTTCTGATCATAATTTTCTTTAGTTATGATCGATATTGAATTTTTTCTAAGTAAAACAAAACTAATCAAACATGCAGGCAGATTTTTGAAAAGTATTAGGAGTTGACAGGGCGCTCCTTCGGAATAGTCGTCAGAAAATGTGAGAAAAGGAAAGTTACGTAAACTCTCACACACAGCATTAAAGACTGGAATCTGGACATTAAAAAAACTAGCTGTCTCCCCGTCGGTAATCAAACCCCGGTTTCCCGCGTGACAGGCAGGGACACAAACAACTTTACTAACTAGGAGCGCTTGCTAGCTATTAGGAGGCATTTACTCTTAAATATGTTACTGTTTTGGTTTTCGACTTTAATTTTCCCGATACCAGTTTTTTTACAAAAGTAAAGGCACACGGCACATGTGTGGCACATCACGTCCGAGTTTAGTGACAACTACCTCAGAGATTGTAAGCTGGGTAGTTTCAGATCACTTTTTTTTAAAGGTTCAAGCAAACCCGAATACCTTTGTGTAATCGTTTTTCATAAAGTGTAATTGTATTATAGCATGTGCCCTTGATGGTTTTCTTGATACGTTATATGTGCTCTTGTTTGTATTGTATGTAGTTTTGTTGTTCAAATAAAACGTAAAAGACACAACTTTCCAGATGCGGCTGCTGTAAAAATAAAATGACATCAAGGGTGCTGTACGCAGAGGTCTGAAACCTGCTCCACAGAAGATCTTTATCCAGAGGTGTTAAAGAAGTCGAGATCTCGCCATGAGAGGGGAAGCATCTCAGAAAAAGCAGGTGCAGTCAGTTCCACGGTCATAACGCCACTAAGTCGGGCGACAAGAGCAAAACCCACCCGGCTTCCTCCAGGCAAGTAATGAGACAAAGAGACAGCACGCAGCGGGTCATGTGGCTGAGCGGTCTAAGGCACTGGATTAAGGCTCCAGTCTCTTCAGGGGCGTGGGTTCAAATCCCACCGCTTCCAGGTGCTTCTGTCGAGACCCCCTTTCAGCTGGCTTCAGACGGAAGGGAGAAAACTGCTTTTTGGCAGTCTCTCGAGAAACTAAGCAAAGTGTTTAAAGATACTTTCTCAGCTTGACATCAAGGCACAAAACAAAAACCTTCTTGCGTCCTCTCAACCCAAAAGCGCTTTGCCACTTTTTGCGTTATGCAGGGAACGACGTCTGCCCAGATCACTTTTGTGTCAATGCAAATCGTAGTGTGCCCTCCGTTTTAATGTTGGCTGTGCTGGCGTGCTGCTTCTGTCTGTGAAACTTGAATGTTCTGCTTCTTCACAACAAATCGTCGGCGGGGGTTGAGCTTGTTAAATCTTTGCGCATAGCGCTCCTTTGGAAGTACTTTGTCCAAGTTCAAAAGCGATCGTGGGATTTACTTCATGCGTGCAAAAAGCATGCCTCGCACGACACCTCTACATACCCGACCACCACTGCATCACACAGCTGCCAGCGCACCTCACCGTGCCACACAGCTGCAAGCGCACCTCACCGTGCCAGGCCACCACTGCATCATACAGCTGCCAGGGCACCTCACCGTGTCAGGCCACCACTGCGTCACACATATTTCAGCGCCATATATTTCATGGATATTATGGAATATAATGGATGGATATCTTAGTTATCTTTCTAGTTCACAGGTTTGCATGCATAATTTAATTTTGAAAGCCACTGAGACATCAGGTACTACTGTTGTATTTATGAAAAAGAAACAAAACAAAAAACATACTAACAACTGTGCCATCCTACTCCTTAGTTAATACATTTTATTATTCATCAACAGTTAACATTGTTAGCAAAATATTTTGAATTATATTTAACCCTATTTTTTCTTTAGTTTTGTATTTAACTTATTATATGATAGTCAGACTTAATGTATATTTGAACAATGAAAATATATTTTACAAGATTTTACATTAAGCACTTAAAATTAATATGGTTAATAATAGTAAACTGTAAAATGCTGTAACAAGATCGGTTAAACTGCAAAGAAAATGCTTTCAGAGAAAATGTTTCAGGTGTGAAGAACATAGATCTCCAATGCAATTTCAACCAAACCTGTTCCCACACACCCTGCCCCCACTACCATTAGAAAATACACAAACATTTTAGCGTTTCATTCTGAGCAGAAGACCTTCACACCTGAAGAGTGCTGGCTGTGACGAATTAAACCGGTTTTACAGGTTTCAATCACAGACCATGTGACATGGGAGTCAGGAAACTAACACACAGCGCCACTGGATTTGATAACGCTATAAAAACGCTATAAAATAATGTGACTTTAACAGAACAAGTTTACAGCACAGTACAAAAATAAATGCTGACCATGACTTTAGAAGCATAAATTGCCTTACACTCAATTTAAACACAAGCTGTCTTTAGCCCTCTAAGCTAGTTCATACAGAAATGTAGAGATCCAGGCTCAGAACACACAGCTTCATTAGCGAATACATATGCAGGACAACTAGAGAAGACGTTTTACAGAGGATGGATTTTTAGAAACATCCCATCAGTGACATCACTGAAGTCAACTCCTAGGTACTGTAACTGTCGTGTGGATAGTTTCACAAGAATCAGACAAAGGTTTAAGCATCACTTGTTCTAGATAAAACTGCAAAAAAAAAAAACAACAACCAATAATGTACTTCTTTGCGGCTCTGTTTGCCCAAATCATATATTCACAACGTGAAATCTAGAAAATAATATTACGTAACCAAAATCCGCAATATGGAAACAGAACCTGTGTAATTGTTGATAGATGATGTACTCGTAACATTTTTTCAAGATGAACTACAACATTTAAAAAATGACTTGTATGTACTTGATATCTCTAATCAATCCACAGGTCCCAGCACAAAACGAAACTAAAACACATACCGTTTCGCGCTTCTTATTAGTTGCTCAAAAAGTAATTTGACCGTATGAAATGCATAATATAAACCTAGAAACATATACGTGAGCAGTACTTAAGCACTGTAGTATCGGTGTTAAGACATACCTTTCAAATACTGTAAATCAAGTTAAAAATATCTCAAGACCGATTCTGGTCATAATGAAACCATGTTTCGTGTATGTTTTCTTTTTCATCTTGAAATAACTCATTTCTAAATACCTTTTTCACTGTTAACATCTTGCAGCAACTCTGCAACAAAATATACACTCTGACAGTTCATCCTGCTACCAACATTAAATAAAACAAATCTTAAGATTTCTATATTTATGTCTTTATTTAGTGGTTTCATTAGTGACAAAGGCTAAACTTTCTTGGAAAAATGTATTTTATATGTTGCGGAAAAAACTGACTTGCTTTAACAAAATATGTTTACAAATCCTTTCACCTGGCATTTTCGAAGTTAGAAATTATGGAACGCTCTGTTAAAAGCAAGGGAGTTTTTATGTCCGTTGCAGTTCTTTTGCAACATGAATATAATTATATCGTTATTAATTTCTTGAGATACGCAATTCCATATTATATTTCCTTTTAATCAAATTCTAAAAGTATGCTTGTTGACTCCGGTATCGCGTTAGTTAAAGACTTCGAAGCTTACAATGTTTAGGAAGAAATGGAATACTGGTGTGTATTTTTTTCTTTAAAGTACGGAGACCAGCCATATACTGTCTGTTTATGTTCCAAAATTAATATCGTTTATGGCCTTCACACGCGTTACAGTATGCTCCTATTCTTTTTATGCTCAGAAGAGCCCACACACTCAGCTCTTAACCCCAGTGTGCAGAAAGGGTCAAAACGTGTTTCTCAGCAGAAATAAACATGTTTCTGCAAGTTTGGTCAACCCCATGTAAGTTATGGGGCAGTAACAGCACACTTTTCAAAACGTGTTTTTCAGCCCGAAATAAACGCGTTTTTTCAGACAACTGAATCCCCATGTAATAATATTTCTCTTCAGTGGTAAATTAGATATGAATATTCAATACTTAAATGGGCACAGTTAAGACATTAAATATACATATTCATACTGTATACAGTACAGTTTGCATACGGTAATATGTTTATGTTACGCGATTAAAAAATAAATAAATAAAAATGAAAAGTCCAGCACCAGCTGGATTTGAACACACAACCTGCCAGTTGGTAGTCACGCACCTAGACCAGTGGGCTACAAGACAGCTCGCATGAACACGTAGGCGAAACAGCCCTACAGAGCCCTGTCGCAGTACATGGATATAATCATACCGTTATTAAATTCTTGAGATACGCGATTCCATATTATATTCCCTTTTAATCAAATTCTAAAAGTATGCTTGTTGACTCCGGTATCACGTTAGTCAAAGACTTCGAAGTTTACAATGTTTAGGGAGAAATGGAATACTGGTGTGTATTTTTTTCTTTAAAGTACCAAGACCAGCTATATACTGTATGTTTATGTTCCAAAATTAATATCGTTTATGGCCTTCACACGCGTTACAGTAAACTCCTATTCTTTTTATGCTCAGCTACTAAGATTTCCCTTCAGTGGTAAAATTCAATATCTACAACGGGCACAGTAAAGACGTTTACAGTAAGTCTTTCTACGACAGACCAACGGACCACGAGTGCCCCTGTCGGTCAACCAATCACGCACCGCGGTATTTTGCGTCATCACGCGTCACGATGCACGACGCCGTAGCCAATTACCTCCGGTACGTGTCTGTACCGCGCACTTTGAATGGCTGCATCTGTAAGGAGATTGGAAAATATAAGAGCGTCTGAAACGTATAAGTACAGTACAGGTGGACGTAAAAGTAGTTAGATAAACAGTTTTTGTATTTTTATACAATTAGTTGCAATAGTGGAAACAATTTGGATTTTTTCGAATGTCTCAAAACCAGACATGCTGAAACGCTGTAGGTTTAGAATCGAGACTGGGGAGAATAACGTCTTGTGAGAAGATCTGTTTACCTAACGATTAGATCCTGTAAATCCCTTGTAGCCTCCCTAAGTCTGTCCCAGTCCAGTGGATAAAAATGTATTGTTAATGGAGTGTTGGTTTCTCTGTTAGGGGATACTGGAGCACTACTGTCATGCTTGTTTCACTCCTCTGTTCAACAGTGTGCTATAGAGTAATGTATATGGGGAGACGGCAGGAAGCCACAGGAGTATTGGGGCAGCAGGTTTTACTTGCCGAGTACCAGATTTTAATGGGTGGTTTTATCCCAGATCTATTGGGTTGGAATATTATGCATTACAAAGAATGACTATCCAGAACAGGGTATCACGTGGCTTCAACTGACTGTGATCACTCAGTATGTTGATGGTATTCTGAGTTCTTCCCCTGACGAGGAAACCCACAAGTCTGAGTTGCTTCAGCTTTAGAGTGTCTAATATTAAGCAGTTATAATAAGGCCCTTTTGTGTCGAGCATTGTGGAATTTTAACAGGGCCAGGGTGCAATGTTTTTACGGGGTGAGCACAACTTTTAACAGATCTGCTTAAGGGGGGAGTGCAGTACAAGGACAAGATTGCCTTGGTTCCAGCAGCAAAAGCCGCCTGTAATAACTTGAAACAAGCTCTCTTACAGGTGCTGAGACTGGGGTTTCCTCAGATGGATCAACCATTCCTTTATATGTAAGTGTGGACAAAGGGTTACTGTATATGTATATAATGTATGTATTTGTTGCATGTAGGCCACAATTCTGGATGGCTATGGAGAAATAGGATTCTCTCACAACGGCAGGGACTCCAGTTAAGAATACTGGGCTTGTCTCTGAACTGATTTGTAGTTTTACAGCTGCCGACAGAAGCAGCTTGAGTAAGGTGTAAATAACACAATAAATAAAGAATTCCAGTAACTCAAGGTAACAACCATGCAGATGCAGATGCCAGACGAGCGGCACTGGGAGAGCGGGAGTCTGAGACCCCTGTGAAACCTCTATTGGGGAAAGGGGAGAATTCAGGTTGAGGGCTTTAATAGATGTTTAATAGTGGTTAGAACAAATGTGTAAAAATGTGGGGTTGTATAATGATGGGATGTGGACTGGCACATACCCAAGTGTATGACAAAGATGATCCCGTGGTACGGACTGCCCTTCCCCTTGGATACTGATCTAGGGGCATACTACACTGGGAAGGTGTGCCAGGCTGTAATTGCCTCACTAGGGGTAAGTTAGAAGTCACATTGCCCCCATCACCCACAGTCTGAAAGACCAACTAAGGAAATATCAACTGAAGGAACACCATGGGTAGATGCTCTACCTGCAGTCCTGTGCGGTTTGCGGGCTGGAGCAAACAGAACTGTGAGACTGAGCCCATTTGAGATCATCACGGGCAGCCAAAGAAACTCCCTGGAGGCCAAGTTTGGCTAACGCACTGATGAATTAACTAACTCTCTATTAAAGTATTGTAGGTTTGTTAACTGAAGCAGTGCACAGGGCTCGTGAACAGGTGCCGGACGCTTGGGGACCTCCAGTAGAGGTGAGACACGACCGGATACCTGGCGAGTGGGTGTAGGTGAAGAAGAGATACCCTGCCAGACGTTGCAATCCTGCTGGGAGGGACCATATCAAGTGCCACCAACTACTGACTGTGCCATCTGAGTGACAGGATGAGATCGCTGGATCCGCGTATCGCACTTTCACCGACCCACGGCACCAGAGACTGAGTGAACAGAAAGAAGGATGTTGTTACCGTTTCTGTGTCTGATGTTTCCTAAGACCAACAGTGTGCTTGTTAGGCCTGAGGAGCATTTCTGGGGATATGGTATCAATACATTCCGGGTGTTGGCATATCTATAAGCCAAAAAATTATAATCGGAGTTGGGTCAGTATTGCTGTTCCAAGATCCTGACGATAGATCTCCACATGGCTGAGGTCTGCGTTTGGGTCCTGGAGTAGGACTTTATATATTTGTAGGATTAGGGTTGTTTTATATGTATAATTGTAACTATCACTTGTACAAAAACATCAATAACATATTGTTGTAACTGTGGAACACACAATGTCATGGTAATGCATGCCTGTACATCTAAAAAGGAAAGATCTGCCCTGACATTGTATGTGTAAAAATAGGCAGTCCTGACGTATGCCATATTTTATAAGGGGGGAATGAAGTAAGAGATAAGATGTAAAAAGGGTTAACTTAAGTCAGTTCTGCCTGAAAATTAGACTTCTAAGCAACAGGGGTTTATGGCAGGAAAGGGGGTTAACTGATAAGGATTCCAGATGCGAACAAGGAACCCCCTGGGGGCATAATCTTAGACTGACCATTTGGCCAGGGCCTCTTAACTGGCCAAATACCATGACCCCACCCCTTACCATAACATTGAATGACGTCTGAAGCAGCAAGCAAGGACTATATAACCTAAAAGTTTGTACCGGCACATCGAACAATACTTCGGTTTTGTTGTTTCTTGCGGGAAACAAGACTTCGGCTTTATTGTTCCTTGCATGCAATAAACTCATCTGTTTTACTTCATCTTGGGATCAAGAACCTTATTCCTTCTGTTACAACAGTACCAAACGCACGTTTCTTCTGTAACCGGAGCCGATCATTTGCAATTCGGCTGTGCCGACAGACCAGGACGAGCTCTGTCGGCTCAAAAGCAGCGCAGGACCTGCAAGTACAACAGAAAGATTAGCATCCAGCGGGGGCCTCTTAGTGAGCCCAAGATCTCATCAAGAATCGGCTCCAGCAACAGGGCTGGGCGCATTGTTCCATTTTCCGACCACTCTCGGTGTAAACAAGTCCCTCCTGGTCTCTGCTTGAATTGCACTTTCCTGCGTTTGCTTTGGTGTAAGTGGCTTCCCCTGCATGGGCGAATGTGAAGAAGATCCTTAGTAAGTCATTGAAGAAAACCGAGAAGAGGTCGAAGTGGCCTCTGTCGTTCATCAACGATCCAGTCAGGCAGTACTCCTCTGTAAAGCGCCGTTCGTTCACATCGATTGGCTTTTTCTTGCCTTCATTCGTGCAAGTAGTAAAAGCGGACGCCCCTATTCTGCCGTGACCCGGATTCAAACCGGGGTTGTTGCGGCCATAACGCAAAGTACTGACCACTATACGATCACAGCGAGTTACCGAGACACACGCGGCAGGGCGGAAAGGGCTGTGCTCTCTTCGTGTGACATAATTCGGAAAAGTCCTGACGTTGCATTTCAACTGAGCCCCAGTATACATCGACCCTTCGACACTCTGAGTGACAACTCTCTTGCGTGTTTTCTCATATTTATGTAGTTTCCTTGCATGATGCCGGGAACAGCATGGTTGTTCGCTGCCATATAGTAAGGCGGTTAGGGTTCCTGGTTTTCACCCAGGCGGTTCGACTCGGTTTTGCCTCCTGCTTTCCAAAAGATCAGCACCGTGTACGAAAGAGCAGCATTAAAACTACTCGAACGTGCAAAACGTGCGAGAAGAGGGGGCGCTTGTTTCCAACCGAAACTTCTCGCGTGTGAGACGAGCTGATCATCGCTGTGGGAGGGTTACTCTGGTAGACAGGGCTGACCTTCGGCAATAGGATTTATAGTCTCCAAGATGATATTTGCACTTTCTGGAGAGGCGTTTTTCTCCACTTCAGTAGCCCGATTTCGTCGATTGCGTGGAGAGGGCTGTAGAATGTGGCGCCGCCTTTCCTGCTCCGTCCATGACAGGCGTGCTGGTCTCTGGAGAGAGAGCACCGTCCATCAGTGCACTCCAATAAAGGCACTGGAAGCAGCTGAATCGCATTGGCGAAGCTCAGCACTGGGCCGCTGGGCACGTCTTACCATCGTTTCCATAGTGTAGTGGTTATCACGTTTGCCTCACATGCGAAAGGTCCCCGGTTCGAAACCGGGTGGAAACAGACATCTTTTGTCGCCAGGCACAAAAGGGGATTGGGGATTCGTCGAGCGCTGTGATCGAACAGACCCACTCACCTCTTAGTGTGGGGGAATCTGCACAGTGCATGTCACAGCGCATCCTGCTTTCACTTCAATGCGCGTCCTGATGTACCCCAATCTCCCGCGTGACAGGTGGGGACAGGTGACAGGTCCTATACTAACGAGGAAGACATCGCTCTCTCCGACCCCCGGCATCGTGTCCCGACCCACCGTGCTGGAAGCCGACGCGTGCTGTGATTCCTTTACGGAGCAGAAATGACAACCGAGGAGCCGAGAGATCATTTCAGCATTTCGCGTCTGAACGGAAAACACAAATGACCAACTCGGAATGACTTGCCTCTGACGCTTCTCAAAGCGTTCTTTGTGCATCGAACAGACCCACTCACCTCTTAGTGTGGCGGGATCTGCACAGTGCATGTCGCAGCGCTTCCTGCTTTCACTTCAATGTGCTTCCTGATGTCGAGTCGTGTGCCGTGCGGAGGCTCTGAAAGCGAGAGCAATGAAAAGGTGCACGACGCTGTGAAAGAAAACAGAGAAGTGAAAGGCAGTCATTTCTCTAAGGAGGTGAAAGAAAAGCTACTCCCCGTCGGGGAATCGAACCCCGGTCTCCCACGTGACAGGCGGGGATACTTGCCACTATACTAACGAGGAAGACATCGCACTCTCCAACCCCCGGCATCGTGTCCCGATCCAGCATGCTGGAAGCCGACGCGTGCTGTGATCCCTTTACGGAGCAGAAATGACAACCGAGGAGCCGAGAGATCATTTCAGCATTTCGCGTCTGAACGGAAAACACAAACGACCAACTCGGAATGACTTGCCTTTGACGCTTTTCAAAGCGTTCTTTGTGCACGACGACTGCGCCGCCTAGCAGATACAAATGGGTTGTACAACTTTGAACTAGCAAATGGAAGAGGGCTAAGCCCCCTCTCTTTTAGCCCAGGTTCGATCTGTCTCCCAGAATCACCAGGGCGCACACACACACACACCCGTGCCGTTGAAGTGCTCTGCTTCATTTCTAAGGGCAACTCAACATTCACTCCTACCCCGAGTGCAGAAAAGACAGCATCCACAGCAACAACAGCTCAGGTCTCTGCACAGGAGCTAAGCTGCCCTCATCTCCTCTGCTCTGCGGCTCCTGCGGAGTGGAGTCCTTCCTGGAGCCGTGTTTGCAGGCAGCGGCTCCCCGCGCCCTGTCTGTGCGTCGTGTCCAAGAGCTCCTGGGAGGAAGAGAGAGCCCTCCCACTCGGGGGCTTTTCCACGGTCTGTGTGAGGAGGGGCGGGTGTGTCCAGTAGCTTATCGAGCGGAAGCCTGGGGCGGCGGAGAGCTGTGATCGTGCAGACCTTGAGGTGTCACCTCTTTGTCTGCTTTCCCGCCCCACCTCCGCCCAAGCTCTGCTCCAAAGTAGCCCGGCAACCCCTCACACCTGCACGTGTCACAACCTAAGGTGCGGTCATGAGACACCCATGGGGTGTCGTTCTGTTCTTGCTAATTGTTTCCTGCCCGTCGCAGGCAGGAGTCCATGCGAGGAAGATGCGCTGGACAGAGCTCAGAGGGCGCAGCTGGGTGGCTTTCCTTCTGAGTGACATTCCTGCAACACTCTCCCGCTACTCTTGGTGCGCTCATGCCACAACACAGGAAGGCTGGAGCAGGTGGCTGTGGGCTTAGCGCACCGCCGAAATAGCTCAGTTGGGAGAGCGTTAGACTGAAGATCTAAAGGTCCCTGGTTCGATCCCGGGTTTCGGCATTTTGTTTCATCGCGCCCTTTGTTCCTCTCTCCAGCACCCCCTTCCTAAAGTGACGCGTCCCTTTCTCAGCCCGAAACGCAAGCGAGACACCAGCAGCAGTCCCTGCAGGTTTCCGTAGTGTAGCGGCTATCACGTTCGCCTAACACGCGAGAGGTCCCCGGTTCGAGACCGGGCGGAAACAGCCTCGTGTTGCACGCTCCTGTACTTCACAGAGGTCTTGAGCAACCGGTCATTTGTTCCCAATGTATTTCCGGTGCCTTCGTGCACTCTTGTACCAAACGCACGTTCCTTCTGTACGCGTAGCCGATCATTTGCAATTGGGCTGTGCCGGCAAACCAGGACGAGCTCTGTCGGCTCAAAAGCAGCGCAGGACCTGCAAGAACAACAGAAAGATTAGCATCCAGCGGGGGCCTCTTAGTGAGCCCAAGAGCTCATCAAGAATCGGCTCCAGCAACAGGGCTGGGCGCATTGTTCCATTCTCCGCCCACTGTCGGTGTAAACAAGTCCCTCCTGGTCTCTGCTTGAAATGCACTTTCCTGCGTTTGCTTTGGTGTAACTGGCTTCCCCTGCATGGGCGAATGTGAAGAAGATCCTTAGTAAGTCATTGAAGAAAACCGAGAAGAGGTCGGAGTGGCCTCTGTCGTTCATCAACGATCCAGTCAGGCAGTACTCCTCTGTAAAGCGCCGTTCGTTCACATCGATTGGCTTTTTTTTTGCCTTCATTCGTGCAAGTAGTAAAAGCAGACACCCCTTTAGGGAGCCTGTCAGCACCCGGCGTTTTCCCCTTCTGTAAGCTCTCCATAGCCTCTCAGCTCTTCTACTGTCAAATCCCCCTCAAGTACTTCCCTATCTTCTTCACTCAAAACGTTTTCTAGCTTTGAGGTAAAAAAATGAATTTCTTCATCCTTTACCTCTGTAGAGCTGTACAGTCTTGAGTAGAAGTGTCACGCCCTCTGCAGCCAGAGGGCGGTCCTTCTCTGTCCTGTCCCTAGTTTCTGGTCTGCTGTCCTTCCTGTCCCTCTCTTTCCCTTGGCTAAAAATTTCAGGGTCTTGCACTCTGTCCTCGCTCAGCACTGACGTTCGGATGTCCTGAGACCCGCCTAGCACCAGGGCGCCCCACGTCCGCTCCCTGAGGGCACAGGTTTCTATACGGCATTCCTGAACTCTTTGCACTAATGAGCCCGGGCCTTTTTCCCGTATCGCCGCTAAGCATATGGGTCTTTTTCCGCCCTCCTGCTCCCCACGGTTAGTCCCCTTGGACGTCCGTGACAAGAAGGCCTCGATGCAGGAGAGGATAGCACTCGGCTCTGTTCTCTCTCTTCCCTCCTCATCAACTACACTTTCCATGACAGACTTGGAGCCTACCACTTTCCTGAAAAAGAAGCAAGTACACTTCTCATTTTCTTCCAAGAACTGCACTCTGCTTCTTAACAGCACTCCTCGACTACTTTCTTCCGCTATGCTCCGGACATCCTTTTTTAAAAGGGTGATATCCTCGAGCACATCGAAGCCACTGTCTCGTGTAGAGACGCTGCAGCTGCCTCTGTTTCCTGGCTAGCACTCTTCTCCGTCTGGCAGCAGCCTTCCTTCCCTCATCCATGAAAAAGGCCTTTGTCCTCACCTTCACCTCCTCCCACCACTCTCCTACTGACTCGTACAGACACTGCAAGGACAGCCACTGTGATAGTTTCTCCTTGTAGCGGGATACTACCCCCTCATTCTCTAGCAGCTTTGTGTTGAGTTTCCAGAGGCCTGGGCCAAAGACAGTCCCACCATGGAGTTCCACTCTACACCCTAAAGCCTGATGATCTGAGAAGAAGACAGGATGAAGAGTGACCCCAACAACTTTCACTCTCTCTGAGACAAAGCAATAGTCAATTCTGGAGCTGCTATTCCTCCCTGACCATGTATATCCTGCTATTGTGGGATATATACATCTATATGTGTCTGAGAGTTTAAAGTCTTGAACTAAGTTTTGCAGGGCCAGTGAGCTGGAATCCAATTTTATCGGAGAGCTAGACTGCCTATCTGTGTGCTCTAAGATACAATTAAAATCCCCTCCCACTATCACGTCTGTGCTACATAACAATAGGGGAGAGAGTGCTTTGAGTAGCTCCACCCTTCCTCCAACGTCAGTAGGACAATACACATTGATTAGCCGCAGGTTAACGGTCCCCCATTCCACATCCACACACAGCAACCTGCCATCTATGACCCTCTGAATACTTTTCAATTTGAAAGCCCATCCTTTGAAAAGAATGGCCACGCCAGAGGTTCTGTTGTTATTGTCCCCTGACCAATCAGAAGGCCCTTTATCCCACCTATCTTCAAAGCTTTTATACCTCTCTTGATTTACTTCTTTTTCTTTTTCTTCTTACCAATTTCCTGCCAGCCATCCTCTGAATGAGCCTTCATCAGGGTGGCAGCAGTAATAGCGTTCACGGAGTCCATTTCAGGGAAGGGGGTAGAGGGAGGGGTGCAGGGGTTCCAGCTGTCCCCATCACCATGCTCTCCTTCCTCCTCGCTCGGGGAGAAAACAGAGTCATTTTTCCTTTTCCTCAAGTCCAGCTCCTGGGAGCACTGAGGGGAAAGGGGTGCAGCCGATGCACCGGTCTCCTCTTCCCCCTCACCCACCAGCTGCTGCAGATCCTCCGTGATGGACTGGATGGAGGAGAGGAGGGCATCTGTAGGACTTGCAGAGTCTGAGAAAAGCAGCTCTGCTGAATCCTGGGTATCCTCGCTGGACCCGCTTCACCGGGGGGCCCCACACTGGCCCTCGTTCTGAGGAGCAGGAGTGGGGGAGGGGTCCTCGCTGTTCTCGGGGGTTTTCAAACCCTCGTGCTTGTCTGGTGCAGTCTGCAGTTGTGGGGGCGTAGTGGATTTCTCTTCCACCGGCCCCGGAGCCACAGCAGGACTGATCCTGGCTGGAGGCTGAGAGTCTTTGTCCAACAAGGGTTCTTTGTTTGACTTGTTATTTGCTTTGGATTTTCAGGCCGGTTTGGCTGAAACAAGCACTGCCTCATCCTTTCTCATTTTGAGTTTATTGGCGTAGGCGTGAGGGCAGTTCTTAAAAACGTGTCCTTCCGAGCCACATAAATTGCAATTTGGCAGCATTGAACAGTCAGAGGATAAATGTCCCTGTTTGCCACAGGTCTTGCAGCATTTCACAGTGCAGGACAATGCCAGGTGTCCCACAGCACCACAGCGCTGACACACCTTTGGTTGTCCCACATAAAAAACATAGCCATTGCAGGTGCCCAGCCGGATTGTAGAGGGCAGGTGCCTTAAGCCTCCATTTACATTGTCCGGTAGCAAACGAACCTCGAATTTCCTTGCCTCCTGTTTTTATACTGTCAACATCTCTAACCTCAGTTCCATGGTGGACGGTGCAGTACTGGTTAAGCCAGGTTTGAATGTCCTCCGTCTTTGCCAGATTCGAGAACATAACAACATGCACTGTTTTCCTCTCTCTCTGTGTCAGAGGCTGCAAGTTGATCTTCTCAAGGGCAGGAACTTTCCCTCTTTTTGCCTCAAACACATCCACACATCGTTCAAACAGAGAATAGGTAGCAAAAACAACCTCAAATGCTTTCTGACCTGGGAGAGCGAAGATGAAATCCAAGTGCCGAGGTTCAAAGCCAAGTTCCTTCTGCAACACTTTTCTACTGAACTGCATGCGATCCATGAAGAGGTCATCCAAAACCTCAAAACGCACAGCATTCTTGCGGGATCCAAAAGTTGCCATTTCGTAAACTGCAAAACAAACACTGCTTCCACAAAACAAGCAAACAATCCAACTACTCCACCTACAGGATGATCAAGGTATCTCCACTGCCAGGTAAGTATAAGTTATATAAGGCCCTGCAAGCGGCCCGGACCCACAGCACAAAGTGCGCAGCCTAGCCCAGCTCCTCGCCCCGCACGCCACTGCCTCCTGCTGGGCCCACTCTTTCGCACACTCACACGCCACACTAACACTCAAAAGGGTGGGCAAAACGAGAAAACGAGCACGCCGTTTCCTACACATCTGCAGTCGCCAATGCGCATTCGCTGCATGTCCCGGGATGCAATTCGGCCTCATTTGCATAACACCAGACCCACAAATCGCTACGCAGGCTCGCGTCGTGCGCCTGCCACGCACCGAACAAACACTGGAGCCTTTTCAGCAATTTCCAAAAAATGGGCCTGCTCGCCTGCCCACAAGGCTCCGTCTCTTACCCGCTTTCCAGAGCCTGCTGCCTTCTGTGCTGTTCTCTCGGCACCACTGCAGCGCACACAACACGCTCCGCCGCAGGGAAGGCTCGCTCCGTGTGCACACGTCCTTTCAATGCCAGTTCAACAAGTGCTCCGCATTAGCGGCGTCAGGGCTCCGGCGTGTCACACCTCACCTCGCACAGCCCCCTCTTCGAATGTCTGGTGCTGGGCATGCCCCACTCTCCTCCACCTTATCTTATCGCGTGTGACCACCGACAATGGCCACAATGTCGGGGAATGGCACCTGTAAAGTGTTAATTGGGGCACAGGAACAGCCCGTCTCGTCCTGGGGGCCGGCTTCAAAGACAATAAAGCAAACACAGCGTGGCGGGGGAAGAAGACGACACGACACATGCAGGTACATTCAGCTCCGGCGGGAACGAGTCATTTGTCGGTCTTTTCAAGTGCTGGGAGCCGAGTAATCCTTCGCTTGTATCGTTTCTCCCCTGTGACTAGATCTCACCCTGCGACTCTCGACTGGGCTCACCCACGGCAGCCCAGCAGGTGTGAGCCTAGCCGGCACCCGGATGGGAGATTCCCCCCGGAAAAGCTCAGGTTGCTGCTGCTCCTGCAAGAGGTGTGACTGGGACCAGTAGGGAGCGCTCACCCTGCGGTTTGTGTGGCTTTCTTATGCCCCAGCATCCTGATGGCGACCCTCCTTGGCCATTAAGAAATCCCAGGGCGTCTCTCAAAAAGAGCCGCCGGGGGTGTCACTCTGGTGTTAGTGTTCCCCTTTACCAATCAGTCGGGGTCTCCTCCTAATCCCCGTCTCTTATGTAACAATCAATGACGAGGCCCCCCTGTCCCGCGATATTGTATTTGTCCCCTGGCCGCTGGCTGGCGCCGTGAGATTTAGTACTCGCGCAAGAGAGCGCGAACGCGGTCCCCTGCCCCCCACAAAGTGTGCGCTCCAGGTTCCCTCTCGGGGCTCTGCAACACAGCGGAAAGGCAGCGAGAAGGAGCCTCTTGCTCTGACGCCGCAAGGCCACAAGAGGGCGGAGGTGCAGAGCGCCCGGCCGACATGTTGGACTGGTGTGCTTTATGTGCTGAAATAAACACGCGACAGCCCAGAAATGTTTTGAGTGCTGTGCACTGGAGGTTTTTGTCTTGTGAAGACTTGCCTTGTGCTCCTCCAAGCAGTTTGTTTGTTCTCCTCCAGTGCGGGACAAGCCAACACAAGGGAGCACATTCGCCAACATCCAGGTACGCAATGTGATTTGGAAAGCAGCTCCTTTCCAAAGAGTTGCACACGAACGATCCTTCAGTCCCGCTCGGGGGGCACGGAGCCCCAGCCACACACAGCTTCAAGTAGCGAGTCAGGCACCATAGCTTTCGCTTGTGGCCACACCACCCTGAATGTGCCCGATCTCGTCTGATCTCTGAAGCTAAACAGGGATGGGCCTGGTTAGTACTTGGATGGGAGACCGCATGGGAATACCAGGTGCTGTAAGCTTTTAAGCGCAGGAGGCGCCCTATCCCCGCTCGCTCGCTCATTCCCCTGTTCACACGTGCAGTGCGGCTTGTCCGTCTGTTTATTTGTCAGCTTTGGCGAGACACGGGTGCTTGTGTATTAGCGTGAGCGTTTTTTATTCTGATCATGAACAGTTTTACAAGTCCGCAAAGGATCGAGGAAAGGTTTATCGCCAGCTGAAAAGAGACACAGCGCTTCGGCTGTGGAGACTTGTTCGGCTGGCGTTCGGGGAGTCGCGTTTTTCAGAATTGTATTGAGATCGTTTTCCACAGAGCTCAGATGTCAAAGCACAGCAGCAGCTCTCCACAGCGATCCTCTATAGCGCCCTTTCAGCTCCGTCCTCATTGGAAGGAAGCAAGAGTGAAAGGCTGAAGTGAAATAGAGCGGGGACGAAGGCAGTGAAGAGAGAGAACGTGGGAAGAAGAGAAAAACGCAAGGGAAAAAAACCAGCGTCGTAAAAGAGGTGACGGAGCTGTCCTCTCTATAAGAAGGAGAAGAAGAAGAGGATTTGTTTGTCTTTAGTAAGACTTTGTTTTTTGTGAATTTTTGTGTTTTTTTTGGTGTTTTTTGTTGATTTTTGAAGCCCTCCCCTTCAGCCTAGCTCTGTTTGGGGAGGGGAGAGACTTTTGTTTTTTTTTTTGTTGCTTTTTTGTTGCTTTCTGAGTCCTGTTTGTGTTTTAATGGAAGGAAAAAACATGGAGGCAGAGAATGTTATTGTAGTGGAGGAGGAGAGTGGTGTAGGAAAGAGAAGGATGAGGAATTCGGACCGACCCCCCCGGCGGCTTTTTGCAAGGGCGCATACTGTTGTGGTGGATGTGAGCGGCGTGGAGAAACCGTCTGCGGGTGCTATTATTGCAGCTGTGCACGGCGTCTGTGGGGAGGGCTCTCTTTTTGCCTGCCACCCCCGGACGCCAAAAGAGTTTGAACTGACTCTGGACTCAAAGGAACATGCAGACGCGGTGGCTGTGGGGCTGGATGTGCAGGGCACACCCTGCTACTGCCGCTGGCTGGAGCGGAAGGAGGTAGTGGTGTCCTTCCTCCATTTCCCGGCATATATCTCAAACGAGACTATCAAGGAGAAGCTGAGTAGCTGGGGGGTGAGAGTGATTTCGGACATCAGGATGCGCCACTACCCTGGGACCACCATTGCTGATGGCATGAGGTTTGTTCGGATTCGCTTTCCCGAGCATGTACAGATGCAGCCATTCAAAATGGGTGAGGTATTTCGCGGCATACCCCGGTGGGCGTGTCGCGGTATCACGCGGTATCACGCAGTTCACGTGTGTCACGTGACTAACTATCCGGCGTCGCCTTGTAAAACCGCCAGGGGGAGCTTAACCTCTCATGTACAGCATTTGAGCCTTTAATTTTGAACTGTGTATTACAGCATGTTAATCATCAGTCATTAAAATGTTGGTATATTTTATGAAAGCAAGATTGCTCAGTTGGACAAAAGTACACAACCTACCTTTATCAGAAATATATATGCATCAAAGCCTTTACTGAAGATATTACTAATAGTATTAATAATGGATGACCTTGGACAAGCTGTATACTCAAAGTATAATTTCTTTAGCACATTTGTACAAGCACTTGGAATCTGTCCAAGCCATACTTTGTCAGGCATTTTGTTTTACTTCAACGGGCATAAAAACTTCCTTGCTTTTAACAGGGCGTTTCATAATTTCTAACTACGAAAATGATTTAAAATGCGACACCTATCATGAAAAGAAAAAAATACACACCAGTATTCCATTTCTCCCTAAACATTGTAAGCTTCGAAGTCTTTAACTAACGTGATACCGGAGTCAACAAGCATACTTTTAGAATTTGATTAAAAGGGAATATAATATGGAATCGCGTATCTCAAGAAATTAATAACGATATAATTATATTCATGTTGCAAAAGAACTGCAACGGACATAAAAACTCCCTTGCATGGTTTCATTACGACCAGAATCGGTCTTGAGATATTTTTAACTTGATTTACAGTTTTTGAGAGGTATGTCTTAACACCGATACTACAGTGCTTAAGTACTGCTCACGTTTATGTTTCTAGGTTTATATTATGCATTTCATACGGTCAAATTACTTTTGAGCAACTAATAAGAAGCGCGAAACGGTATGCGTTTTACTTTCGTTTTGTGCTGGAACCCGTGGATTGATTAGAGATATCAAGTACATACAAGTCATTTTTTAAATGTTGTAGTTCGTCTTGAAAAAATGTTACGAGTACATCATCTATCAACAATCACACAGGTTCTGTTTCCATATTGCGGATTTTGGTTAGGTATTATCAAATCCGATGGCGCTGTTAGTTTACTGAGTCCCATGTCACATGGTCTGTGATTGAAACCTGTAAAACTGGTTTAATTCATCACAGCCAGCACTCTTCAGGTGTGAGGGTCAAGGGGACAAGGGGATCGTGAGCTGTGTCTAGGTGAATGGTTCCCTCACAAGCTTCTTTCCAGTGACCTTGCCTGGGGGCACCGCCACCTCGTTGATCTACCAATATGCTGACGACACCAGACTGACGTTGGCGGAGATCTCGGCCATTTTAGAGGTGGTGCAGGCCTACTGCGCTGCCTCGGGCGCCAAGGTAAACTTGGAGAAGTCTGAGGTCATGCCGGTGGGGAGGGCAGACCTTGCCCCGCTCTTCGGCTACCCTTTCAGGGTTGAGACGGGTCACCTGAAGGTCCTTGGCGTCTACATTAACGCTGATGAGCAGGCCACTGGGCTTCTCCTGTGGAAGGAGAAGCTCATTAAGATGAGGGCCAATTAAATCGGTGGAGACACAGGTCCCTGACCCTAAAGGGAAGGGTCCTGCTCGTTAACACACTGTGCCTGTCCCTCTTGTGGTACCCATTGTCTGTGATGCCTCTTCCTGAACGGGTAGAGAATGAGATTAGGCAACTGGTGGTTGGATTCGTGTGGGAGGGGAAGCCTCCGCGGGTCACTCATGACATCCTTATTGGGGAAATCTCCAGGGGTGGGCTGAAGCTGTGTGATGTAGGCCTGAAGCTGAAAAGCTTTAGGCTGAAAGTAGTGAAGAAGTTCCTTGACCTGGATAATGTCAGCATTTGGAAGATTGGTATGGCAAGCTACCTCGAGACTTGCGGGGGCTTGGGGCAGGAGACCCTCCTGGTGAGGCTCACTCCGGGGTTGATAAAACATCTGCCCTCCTTTTACAGGGAGGTCCTGCTGGCGAGGGGGTAGTTCATGTCCCAGCATGTCTCCTACACGCCGGAGACCCGGGCCCAGCTTCTGGAACAGCCTCTGTTCCTCAACCCCCTGCTGGTGTCTCGATGGAACAGGCAGCTCTACGGGGCTGGCATATCCAAGGTCAAGGATCTTCTTTATGAAGTAAAGGACGGATTTCTGCCCACCCAGGCTATTGTCGACGCTGTGCGAGAGGTCGACGACGAGCTGCCTGTCAGTAAGATCCGTCAGGATTACGAGCAGCTCAAACTCGGTCTCCCGGACAGTTGGCTGGAGAAGCTCCATCTACAAGACGGGGCAGCAGGCCCGGGCTGGCCGGAGCTGAGGGTGAAGTGGGGGGACCGTGGGGTGGACCTCCTGGGGTGCACCACCAGCATGTTCTACAGGCTGATGATGGCGAAACGCTTCAGAGTGCCGGTCTCAGAGGTGTTCTGGGGTAAGATCTTCCCCCAGCTCGAGCCAGGGCGTACTTGATGGTTCTGCTGGATTGTCTGTTTCGCTCTGTTCGAGGAGCTGTTCTTGACGGGGTGCCCTAGAAAGAGCTGTTCCTCTTTGGGTACCGCGGGTCTGAGGGGGGGGGGGGTTAATGCCATTTTAGTGAACCTCCTCCTCAGCCTAACGAGGACAGCTGTCTGGGAGAGGAGGAACCTCATGATGTACAATGGCCTGAAGCCAGACCTTGTCAGGCTGTACATTGCCAGGGTGAAGGGCTGCTTCTCTTTCAGCCTGGACTACTGCAGGGCTGAAAGGCAGATGGCCGACTTTCGCAGGATCTTCTTAAACAATAACATCTTTGTGGACCTGCGGGAGGAAGGCTTGTACTTCCGGCTCTGAGATGGGGGTGTCTTTGAACAAAAGACACACACGGCTCCACCCTTTTCCACCCCTGAATAGAATTGGACAGATGAATAGCATTTAATTCACATCGAATAGCATTGGTCCCTGACTAGCATTGGTGAAGCTCAGCAGTGGGCCACTGGGCACAATTTCCCACCGTTTCCATAGTGTAGTGGTTATCACGTTAGCCTCACACATGCAATGTCCCCAGTTCAAAACAGAGCAGCTTTTTTTGTTGCCACGCACACTGTTTGGGGATTCGCCTATGCGCTGTGATCGAACAGACCCACTCACCTCTTAGTGTGGCGGGATCTGCACAGTGCATGTCGCAGCGCTTTCTGCTTTCACTTCAATGTGCCTCCTGATGTCGAGTCGTGTGCTGTGCAGAGGCTCTGAAAGCGAGAGCAATAAAAAGGTGCACAGTGCTGTGAAAGAAAACACAGAGAAGTGAAAGGCAGTCCTTTCTCTAAGACGGGGGTAAAGTTAGCTTGAAGTTCGAAAACGATTTTGGCACGCCTGTAGTGCTTTCGGGAAATCTCTTAGAGTTACAAAAACACTTGCTTTGTGTATAAAATGCATTGTGAATGCTTTCTCAGCCTTCACTTTGTCATTTTTATGACTTTTTTTTACCACGCTCAAATATTGTTTTGTCCATATCTTCACAATGGAAGCACAGAACGTCTTCAAACCAAATGCATTTAAAAGACCACAACTTCTGGAAATTTCCACATTCTCTACATCAAACTTTCAGTGAGCTAATTTAGTTTTTCATTGATGCATAATTATGCACTAACTGGAACCCGGGGGACCGCTGTGTGCACATGTTCACAATGCGAGAAATACTGTTCAATACGGCTTCATGCGAAAAACCCGTATATTACCTTAGGAAGCAGAACAGTGCAGTCTCCAATTACCCAGACTGTAAGATGACAAGATGAGTTGATGGAAAGAGCACAAAAGTTCAGCTCGTACAATAGGCAACGAAGGTCCCAGCGTCATCATCGCACTTGAAAGGACTGCCTTGCAGACCAAGGGCAGTGGGCAGTGCCCGGTAAGAGGGGCAGAGGCGGTAAGACGTGATGCCGAAAAGCATGAAGCGAGGAGGATGAGCTCAAATGGTAGAGCGCTCGCTTAGCATGCCAGAGGTAGCGGAATTGATGCCCGCATCCTCCAGGTCTGAGTTTAGAGCTCCAGGAGCCTGGTGCTCTCATTTAGCCTCTGTGACTTCTGACAGGTGCTCCTCCGTTGCGGAGAGAATGTCCTTCAATTGTCAAGCGTTGAAGGGCCACACCTCCTTCCCAACCTCAGTCTGCACTGAGTGCGTCTCCGGCATTTTCTCGTCCAATTTGTCAGCTTAGCAAGTGAAAAGTATATCCGAGTGAAAACAGTGCTGATAATACTCTCAGGAATTGTTAGAAGACGTGCTTTTGATCATCGATTGCTTAACAATCACATTCGTTCGACTTGAGCAATCAAGCTCGTAGTTTTCCTTCAAATCTTGAAAGCTCTCAGTGAGAACATCATAGGCTGCAGGACGCCCCGTAACTTGATTACTTCAACAGAAAGAAGAGCAGACAGCTCCACAAATATGCGAGGCGCAGAGAGCGCAAGGCGAGCCGCACACGTTTCGGTGGCTGAGAGAGGGCAGGTTTTGCTTCTGCATTTCCCAAGTAAGGACGCATGACAACAAGCGATCGCGGTGCTCATCTACGACATAGTGGTGATGAGTTTTCAGTACGTGTTCTTTTGAACGAGCAATGAAGTTGCCGCCTCGGACAGCTGACTGCACGCTCTCATTGTGCCACGTGATGAGAATTCACCAGGCTCGTTCAGTCATTAGTCACATTTCATCGTTTGCCATAAGCAGACGCTGCGAAGTGATGTGGATATCAGTTCCCAGTCTTGTGGAAGAGGAGGAAAAGAGCACACAAGGGCTCGTCCGGGAGTTGAACCCGGGACCTCTCGCACCCGAAGCGAGAATCATACCACTAGACCAACGAGCCACAGCAACACTTTCCATTTCAATCTGTCGCGAGCTTGAGGATGGGGGAGAGGCGTCATTCGCTCGTCCAGTCAGACCTTCATCAATAAGTCAAGAAAGCCGCAATTACACGACTGCCTTGTAGACGAAGGGCAGTGAACTGTGCCCGGTAAGAGGGGAACAAGCGGCACTAGGTGACGCCGAGGCATAAGCCCCAGCGAGGGGGGTTGGTTTGTATGGTACAGCGTTTGCTTTTTATGTGGGAGGTAGCAGGATCAATTCCCGCATCCTCCAGGTGTGTGCTTAGAGCTTGATGTGCCAAAAGGTGTCCTTTAGCCTGTGGTCACGCCTTGCAGGGAGAGCATCGTGCAGCTGTCAAGCGTTTCGCAGCCACGCCCCCTTTTCATCTTCTCTCTGGCTTAAGCGTCTCCGCCACTCTCTCTTGACATTTCATGTCAGCTTGTCAGAAGTCCGAGTGACAATTTTAATGGCTGAGTGAGGGCACGATGCTGAAGCAGAGAGGCCACTTCAGCCAGAGAGACTTGTGCTAGGTGAGATCTGAAAGACGGACTCACAACAGAAACAGACCAAAAATGTATGGGTGAGATCAAAAGGCAAATACAACATTCAGCAGAGGGCGTCTAAAGATTAGGGAACGGGCGACTGAAATCCATGTGAGGCAAACTTTCCGGTGTGTGTCCTGCAGCTGGGTTTGTTGGCGTAATTGGTAGTGCGTCAGTCTCGTCATCTGAAGGGCCTGAGTTTGATCCTCACACGGGGCAGGGCTGCTTCCTCTCTTGCTCTTTTCAAACACTTGCGGCAACTGTTCGCTCATAACCACGTCTGGAATGCGTGACCTTTACACGGGCGAGAAGCAACGCCGCATCCCTTTTCTAAAGAACATTTACATTCAGAAATAAGTCAAGAAATTTGCCATTACTTTCGCTCGCAATGCTGTCAGCCTGCCCATGTTGACCAAAGAAAGATTCACTCGGCGTCAACATGACAGAACAGCGATCACTTGAAAACAATGTTCCACACTCCGTAAGCAAGAACTTCAGTGTTTGCAGTCACCCGATATGCCGATAGTCAAAGGAGCGCAAAACACGAAGCGTCAAAAGACAAGATGAGTTGATGGAAAGAGCGTTGAATTGATGAGCACAAAAGTTCAGCTCGTACAATAGGCAACGAAGGTCCCAGCGTCGTCATCGCACTTGAAAGGACTGCCTTGCAGACCAAGGGCAGTGGGCGGTGCCCGGTAAGAGGGGCAGAGGCGGTAAGACATGATGCCGAGAAGCATGAAGCGAGGAGGATGAGCTCAAATGGTAGAGCGCTCGCTTAGCATGCCAGAGGTAGCGGGATTGATGCCTGCATCCTCCAGGTCTGAGTTTAGAGCTCCAGGAGCCTGGTGCTCTCATTTAGCCTCTGTGACTTCTGACAGGTGCTCCTCCGTTGCGGAGAGAATGTCCTTCAATTGTCAAGCGTTGAAGGGCCACACCTCCTTCCCAACCTCAGTCTGCACTGAGTGCGTCTCCGGCATTTTCTCGTCCTATTTGTCAGCTTAGCAAGTGAAAAGTATATCCGAGTGAAAACAGTGCTGATAATACTCTCAGGAATTGTTAGAAGACGTGCTTTTGATCATCGATTGCTTAACAATCACATTCGTTCGACTTGAGCAATCAAGCTCGTAGTTTTCCTTCAAATCTTGAAAGCTCTCAGTGAGAACATCATAGGCTGCAGGACGCCCCGTAACTTGATTACTTCAACAGAAAGAAGAGCAGACAGCTCCACAAATATGCGAGGCGCAGAGAGCGCAAGGCGAGCCGCACACGTTTCGGTGGCTGAGAGAGGGCAGTTTTTGCTTCTGCATTTCCCAAGTAAGGACGCATGACAACAAGCGATCGCGGTGCTCATCTACGACATAGTGGTGATGAGTTTTCAGTACGTGTTCTTTTGAACGAGCAATGAGGTTGCCGCCTCGGACAGCTGACTGCACGCTCTCATTGTGCCACGTGATGAGAATTCACCAGGCTCGTTCAGTCATTAGTCACATTCCATCGTTTGCCATAAGCAGACGCTGCGAAGTGATGTGGATATCAGTTCCCAGTCTTGTGGAAGAGGAGGAAAAGAGCACACAAGGGCTCGTCCGGGAGTTGAACCCGGGACCTCTCGCACCCGAAGCGAGAATCATACCACTAGACCAACGAGCCACAGCAGCACTTTCCATTTCAATCTGTCGCGAGCTTGAGGATGGGGGAGAGGCGTCATTCGCTCGTCCAGTCAGACCTTCATCAATAAGTCAAGAAAGCCGCAATTACAGGACTGCCTTGTAGACGAAGGGCAGTGAACTGTGCCCGGTAAGAGGGGAACAAGCGGCACTAGGTGACGCCGAGGCATAAGCCCCAGCGAGGGGGGTTGGTTTGTATGGTACAGCGTTTGCTTTTTATGTGGGAGGTAGCAGGATCAATTCCCGCATCCTCCAGGTGTGTGCTTAGAGCTTGATGTGCCAAAAGGTGTCCTTTAGCCTGTGGTCACGCCTTGCAGGGAGAGCATCGTGCAGCTGTCAAGCGTTTCGCAGCCACGCCCCCTTTTCATCTTCTCTCTGGCTTAAGCGTCTCCGCCACTCTCTCTTGACATTTCATGTCAGCTTGTCAGAAGTCCGAGTGACAATTTTAATGGCTGAGTGAGGGCACGATGCTGAAGCAGAGAGGCCACTTCAGCCAGAGAGACTTGTGCTAGGTGAGATCTGAAAGACGGACTCACAACAGAAACAGACCAAAAATGTATGGGTGAGATCAAAAGGCAAATGCAACATTCAGCAGAGGGCGTCTAAAGATTAGGGAACGGGCGACTGAAATCCATGTGAGGCAAACTTTCCGGTGTGTGTACTGCAGCTGGGTTTGTTGGCGTAATTGGTAGTGCGTCAGTCTCGTCATCTGAAGGGCCTGAGTTTGATCCTCACACGGGGCAGGGCTGCTTCCTCTCTTGCTCTTTTCAAACACTTGCGGCAACTGTTCGCTCATAACCACGTCTGGAATGCGTGACCTTTACACGGGCGAGAAGCAACGCCGCATCCCTTTTCTAAAGAACATTCACATTCAGAAATAAGTCAAGAAATTTGCCATTACTTTCGCTCGCACTTCTGTCAGCCTGCCCATGTTGCCAAAGAAAGATTCACTCGGCGTCAACATGACAGAACAGCGATCACTTGAAAACAATGTTCCACACTCCATAAGCAAGAACTTCAGTATTTGCAGTCACCCGATATGGCGATAGTCAAAGGAGCGCAAAACACGAAGCGTCAAAAGACAAGATGAGTTGATGGAAAGAGCGTTGAATTGATGAGCACAAAAGTTCAGCTCGTACAATAGGCAACGAAGGTCCCAGCGTCGTCATCGCACTTGAAAGGACTGCCTTGCAGACCAAGGGCAGTGGGCGGTGCCCGGTAAGAGGGGCAGAGGCGGTAAGACATGATGCCAAGAAGCATGAATTGAGGGGGATGAGCTTAAATGGTAGAGCGCTCGCTTAGCATGCGAGAGGTAGCGGGATTGATGCCCGCATCCTCCAGGTCTGAGTTTAGAGCTCCAGGAGCCTGGTGCTCTCATTTAGCCTCTGTGACTTCTGACAGGTGCTCCTCCGTTGCGGAGAGAATGTCCTTCAATTGTCAAGCGTTGAAGGGCCACACCTCCTTCCCAACCTCAGTCTGCACTGAGTGCGTCTCCGGCATTTTCTCGTCCTATTTGTCAGCTTAGCAAGTGAAAAGTATATCCGAGTGAAAACAGTGCTGATAATACTCTCAGGAATTGTTAGAAGACGTGCTTTTGATCATCGATTGCTTAACAATCACATTCGTTCGACTTGAGCAATCAAGCTCGTAGTTTTCCTTCAAATCTTGAAAGCTCTCAGTGAGAACATCATAGGCTGCAGGACGCCCCGTAACTTGATTACTTCAACAGAAAGAAGAGCAGACAGCTCCACAAATATGCGAGGCGCAGAGAGCGCAAGGCGAGCCGCACACGTTTCGGTGGCTGAGAGAGGGCAGTTTTTGCTTCTGCATTTCCCAAGTAAGGACGCATGACAACAAGCGATCGCGGTGCTCATCTACGACATAGTGGTGATGAGTTTTCAGTACGTGTTCTTTTGAACGAGCAATGAGGTTGCCGCCTCGGACAGCTGACTGCACGCTCTCATTGTGCCACGTGATGAGAATTCACCAGGCTCGTTCAGTCATTAGTCACATTCCATCGTTTGCCATAAGCAGACGCTGCGAAGTGATGTGGATATCAGTTCCCAGTCTTGTGGAAGAGGAGGAAAAGAGCACACAAGGGCTCGTCCGGGAGTTGAACCCGGGACCTCTCGCACCCGAAGCGAGAATCATACCACTAGACCAACGAGCCACAGCAGCACTTTCCATTTCAATCTGTCAGCGAGCTTGAGGATGGGGGAGAGGCGTCATTCGCTCGTCCAGTCAGACCTTCATCAATAAGTCAAGAAAGCCGCAATTACACGACTGCCTTGTAGACAAAGGGCAGTGAACTGTGCCCGGTAAGAGGGGAACAAGCGGCACTAGGTGACGCCGAGGCATAAGCCCCAGCGAGGGAGGTTGGTTTGTATGCTTAGAGCTTGATGTGCCAAAAGGTGTCCTTTAGCCTGTGGTCACGCCTTGCATGGAGAGCATCGTGCAGCTGTCAAGCGTTTCGCAGCCACGCCCCCTTTTCATCTTCTCTCTGGCTTAAGCGTCTCCGCCACTCTCTCTTGACATTTCATGTCAGCTTGTCAGAAGTCCGAGTGACAATTTTAATGGCTGAGTGAGGGCACGATGCTGAAGCAGAGAGGCCACTTCAGCCAGAGAGACTTGTGCTAGGTGAGATCTGAAAGACGGACTCACAACAGAAACAGACCCAAAATGTATCGGTGAGATCAAAAGGCAAATGCAACATTCAGCAGAGGGCGTCTAAAGATTAGGGAACGGGCGACTGAAATCCATGTGAGGCAAACTTTCCGGTGTGTGTCCTGCAGCTGGGTTTGTTGGCGTAATTGGTAGTGCGTCAGTCTCGTCATCTGAAGGGCCTGAGTTTGATCCTCACACGGGGCAGGGCTGCTTCCTCTCTTGCTCTTTTCAAACACTTGCGGCAACTGTTCGCTCATAACCACGTCTGGAATGCGTGACTTTTACACGGGCGATAAGCAACGCCACATCCCTTTTCTAAAGAACATTCACATTCAGAAATAAGTCAAGAAATTTGCCATTTCTTTCGCTCGCACTGCTGTCAGCCTGCCCATGTTGCCAAAGAAAGATTCACTCGGCGTCAACATGACAGAACAGCGATCACTTGAAAACAATGTTCCACACTCCGTAAGCAAGAACTTCAGTGTTTGCAGTCACCCGATATGGCGATAGTCAAAGGAGCGCAAGACATGAAGCGTCAAAAGACAAGATGAGTTGATGGAAAGAGCGTTGAATTGATGAGCACAGAAGTTCAGCTCGTACAATAGGCAACGAAGGTCCCAGCGTCGTCATCGCACTTGAAAGGACTGCCTTGCAGACCAAGGGCAGTGGGCGGTGCCCGGTAAGAGGGGCAGAGGCGGTAAGACATGATGCGGAAAAGCATGAAGCGAGGAGGATGAGCTCAAATGGTAGAGCGCTCGCTTAGCATGCCAGAGGTAGCGGAATTGATGCCCGCATCCTCCAGGTCTGAGTTTAGAGCTCCAGGAGCCTGGTGCTCTCATTTAGCCTCTGTGACTTCTGACAGGTGCTCCTCCGTTGCGGAGAGAATGTCCTTCAATTGTCAAGCGTTGAAGGGCCACACCTCCTTCCCAACCTCAGTCTGCACTGAGTGCGTCTCCGGCATTTTCTCGTCCAATTTGTCAGCTTAGCAAGTGAGTATATCCGAGTGAAAACAGTGCTGATAATACTCTCAGGAATTGTTAGAAGACGTGCTTTTGATCATTGATTGCTTAACAATCACATTCGTTCGACTTGAGCAATCAAGCTCGTAGTTTTCCTTCAAATCTTGAAAGCTCTCAGTGAGAACATCATAGGCTGCAGGAAGCCCCGTAACTTGATTACTTCAACAGAAAGAAGAGCAGACAGCTCCACAAATATGCGAGGCGCAGAGAAAGATTCACTCGGCGTCACCATGACAGAACAGCGATCACTTGAAAACAATTTTCCACACTCCGTAAGCAAGAACTTCAGTGTTTGCAGTCACCCGATATGCCAATAGTCAAAGGAGCGCAAAACACGAAGCGTCAAAAGACAAGATGAGTTGATGGAAAGAGCGTTGAATTGATGAGCACAAAAGTTCAGCTCGTACAAAAGGCAACGAAGGTCTAGGCGTTGTCATCGCATTTGAAAGGACTGCATTGCAGACTAAGGGCAGTGGGAGGTTGCTGTTTTGAGACGGAGGCATTGGGATGGTGGGCCGAGATCTATTCTTCTTAAGGAATTCTTCATCGTGAAAGATCGGTCCACAGGTCATCCAACGAACTCAGGGAATCATGTGCTACTGAAGGGAGTGAAGTGCTGAAACACATGACATGCCCCCTTGATCTCACATGCACAATTCTGCTGCAATATACACAGCTACCGTCCACACCACGCAGTGGGGCTTCAGCAGAATCTGCTACGCCACCTGTAATTACATATCCAGCTGCACACATATACATGGCCCTTCTGTCCTTTTCAGGATCTCAAAAAAAAGCATAGCGTGGTTTTCCTGCCACATGATTGACCTCATCTCCCTCAGAATGTGCCCCGCCACATTCATTGCTGAAGCAGGACGGAGGCTAACGGACATGTCAGAACAGTGAGGTTCAACGATCTCTCCAAAATATTGTGGTTGTAGTGGAAGAGATATGTTTTAAATTGTACCTTGGTATTTCAAACTCTCTCTAGAATGTTATCCATTTCTATTTTATTTTGACAGGAACTGTTAAAAGGCTAATGACACTAGATGAAAAGAGAAGAAAGAAAACACAACGTTTCAGCTGTGGAGCCTTCTTCAGGTGTGAGGGCTCCACGGCTGAAATGTTGTGTTTTCTTTCTTTTCTTTTAAGCATGGAATAGACCTATTACTTGTTCCTTTGCAGCCTACACATGGTGATGCAGCTCCCCACCTGAACTGCTAATGATACTAGATGCCTGGTAGTTTGTGGTACTTGGTTATTGTCTTATGTTTGCTCAAACTGCATATGTGTTGTAGCAGCGAGGCTTATTAATAAGAAAGAATTAAGTGTTCTGAGCCTTCCCAAATGAGGCCCCATCTCTGTTCATCTCTGTGGTGCAGCCACAGAGAAACTATTCATGCAGGCTGATTTAAGGTTTCCTTTGATAAGGGACAGCTCCCAAAGGGGGATGCACTTAGCTAAGCCTGGCTATCATGATCAATGGTCATCCATTGGCGCCTATCTGTCTAGGGAGTGCCAGATGGACATCTGGACTGCATTCCTAGGTGTCAGGAGTAAATGACTCATATCTCACCTTGATCAACCAATCAGGGACTGGTAGGGCCAAGTAACCCACGTGGGACTCTGATGCCCATGGAACTTTCAGCCAATCAACGAGCTGAAGTTCCTCCAGGTAAAAACAAGAAACACAGAGAGCCTGTAGTAAGATTCAGGAGAATTCTGTGGACTTTTCTAAAGGGAATTCAAAGGAGAATTCCAGGGCAGGACGGCCCAGGAGCAGAAGGCTCCCAAGGGCAGGACATTCTCACAGAGCGCCTCCTGACCATCCTGAGACTCAGCCCAGACAACCACGGAACGGCCAGTGTGTCCGAGTGCCAGAACTTTCCTTTGTTCTAAGAGTCTAGAGCGGAGGTTGCCAGAGAGTAACCAGAGGATCCACCCAAGGTTAGCACCAGTAGCAGGCCTCGTGAACAGGTTGGAACTGTGGACAGCTGAATCACTATTCAGAACTAGCGCTTCATCAGGAACGAACTGGTCTTCTTCCTGACTTGCTGGGACCCACAGTCATCTTTTCTCCTGTGCGCAAACTTTGCTAGTTAAAGCCAACACTAACTAGCCGGTCAGTGAGCATCAGCAGCGCACCGTCGCAAGCCGCACAGCACAGCCTGGCACCGAGCCAGAGAGCGCGGATTGGACAGCAACAGCCTGCAACTGTTTCTTTGAGTCCGCAGGATATCTGAATCCCCAGAGATTGGATGAGTATTCAACTTCACTGCATTACTGCTCGAGAATTCAATTGTTATCCCAACCAGTTGATATCAATTTAATTCCTAAGAGTTATGTACTTGTTTTGAGTATCTAATGTAGAAGTTATAACCAAGTTCATTTACGAAACGGTCTAAATGAATGATATATTGAACGTATGTCCTTTTGATATGTGTAACACTTTGTAACTGATTGAATATATACCTTTTGTATTCTGATAACCCTCTCGATAAGATCTGTTAGGTTTATATGCATATTCTATGTATTAATAAATGTATCCTCGTGTATTAGTACCTGTGTGTGTGCGTTGTTTGAGTTATGTCGCATGGTTGGATTCTAAAGCCATCAAAAGAATCAATTTTGTGATTTACTGCTACAATTAATAATTGTCCCAGTAAATGCCCAAACCCTACAGAACTGGTGCCTTCAGAAAGCACACTACAGTGTGATTGCATATTTTTGTGTATTTTCATATGTCAATATTTAATTCACTCACATTCCTGTATGATTGGAAGGAAGGCAGATTGGATTTGGCACAGGACGCCTGCTCATATATGTTGATCTTTGTTGGGCTGGAAAAACAATGATAAAAAGTGAAAAAGGCTCTCCCCAACATTTCCCTTCTCTTGGCCATGGTTACACTGCCCTTTCTTTCCTTCTTTTGTCCTTCTACAAAGATTCCAGGGCTCTTTATCCACCATAATATCAGAAGCCAAAAATAACCATCTAATGTGTAAACAGCATTTGTAATGTTGGTAGCTGGAAGAGGTTAAGTATGTTTGCAAGACCTAGTTGATTACACCACAGACTTACCTTGTTTTTTTTTCTCTTTTAAAGGCTGTGCTGGACTGTACCACTATCATAGAAGATTTTTTTCAAGACACATCGCAGTTCCATAGTAGAATTTATCAATAGTAGAATTCCATAGGACATTATTTATCAACATCTAACATTACCCAGTGTGAGACTCTGCCAGTAAACCTCAGAGCATTGAGTTCTCCACTGGTGAAGATGGCTTTCTGAAGTCATGAAATCCACTGCTGGGATGCCTGAGAGACAGTGATTGAATCCTGTCTGGAATTAGGCTCTCTGTTAGTGTTGATCTGTGGGAATTATGTGGTAAAAAGGGAAAACTCCTTTACTTTAGTCACTTTGAAAGTTCAAATGTACAGATCTTCAGAAACCCCAGTCTGAAGGATGAAGCAGGTTCTGCTCAAGGAGTTGCCTACGTTTTGCTCCATTCAATCCAAGCAGATAGTCCAACATTTGCCTTCTCTTGGCCATGATTACACTGCCCTTTCTTTCATCTTTGTACTTCTACAAAGATTTCAGGACTCTTAATCCACCATAATATCAGAAGCCAAAATTAACCTTCTAACATGTACAAATCATTTGCGATGAAAGGAGGTGGAAGGGTTTAAGAATGTTTGTAAGACCTGGTTGATTACCACACATAGACATACTTTGTTGTCAGTTTTTTTTCTCTTTGAAAGGCTATAGGAGGGGTGTGATGGACTGTACCACTATCATAGAAGATGTTTTTCTTCTAAGGACACTTCTGTAGCGGCAAGGCATATTTAAAATACAGGAATTAAGTTTGCTGCTCCCTTGCCAGTCCCTCTCTCCCTCATCTCAGTGCAGCTGGATACAGAGAGGCCATTCCATCTGGTTCACATTTAAGGTGTTTTTCTAGCTGATAGAGTTTCCTGATAAGGAACAGCTCCCAAGGCTGAGATTCACCAGCCACCCTAATAAGTGGTCATCTCTGGCGCCTTACTGTCTGGGAGATTCCATGGGAGAGGTTCATCCCAAGTTTTACAACCCTAAGGTCAGAGGTCACTGTTACTCATCCTCCACCTCAATCAGCCAATCAGGAACTGGTAGGGCAGGGTAACCCCACGTGGGTCTCGAATGCCCGCGGAACTTTAAGCCACTGAACTACCGTAGTTCCTCCAGATAAAACAGGCAGCACGATGCCCAGAAGGTGCCCCTCCAGGACGTTCTCAGACTCAGCTCGGACAATCACGTGACGGCCAGTGTGTCCGAGTGCCAGGACTTAACTTTGTTTTAAGAGTCGAGAACGGAGGTTGCCCACGCATAACCAAAGGATCCGCCCGAGGTTAGCCCAGCAGCAAGCCCCGTGAACCACGGGTACTCCACCTTCAAAGCTCGCCTGATCAACGAGTGAACTACGGTTGGAACTGTCGACAGCTGAATCTCAGGATTCAGGACTAGCGCTACATCGGGAACGAACTAGTCTTCTTCCCATCTAAAGAGTGTGATTGGCTTGGACCCGTAGTCACTTTCCATGTGCACAAGCTCTGCTAGTTTCAGCCAACACTAACTAGCCGGTCTTCAAAGAGCATCAGCAGCGCATCGCAGCAGGAATCTCTCCCTCCTCTCCTTCTCACCAGCCGCACCGGCCACTGCCTGGCACCGAGCCAGAGAGTGCCGATTGCACACAACAACAGCCTGCCACTGCTTCTTTGTGTCTGCGGGAGATCTGAATCCACACAGATCGGATGAGTATTCAACATTCTGCATTACAGCTCGAGAATTCAATTGTTACCTCAACCACAATTGATATCAATCTAATACCTTTGAGTGATGTACTTGCTTTTGAGTATCTAGTGTAGAAGTTGTAATCCCAGTTCATTTACGAAACAGTCTAAATGAATGGTATACTGAATGTATGTCCCTCTTGGTTTGGAACTCTTCATGATTTAATATATACCTTTTGTATTCTGCTAACCCACACTCTTAAGATATGTTATGTTTATATGCACATTTTATGTATTAATAAGTGTATTAGTATCTGTGTGTGAGCGTTAATGAGTTAACCCGCAAAGTCGGTTTTCTAATAGCCATCAAAGAATCATTTTGTGACTTACTGCTACAATAAATAATTGTCCCAGTAAATACACAAAACCCCTACACACGCATGGAAACCAATATTTACCTGCTACTCCAGAATGCAGCAGAGAACAGTTGGACAGAAGGTTAGTATCTGTCGATACTGCATCACAGAAGTCAGTCTCTTCCCCCTCATTATGCAGGCTGACTTGTTCACGATGAACTGTCCTCCAGTGACAGTCAGCTGCAATCACTGACTCAGACATGGTGTTGATACACTGAGGGCACTTTGGCTGATTTGGTTAACATGCTTTCCTCTTAAACAGGAGATGCTTAAATCCCAGCAGTGCTTTTCTTCCTGTCTTGTCTTACAAAATGTATCACTATGGATGATTACGTACAGCTTGATTTTGTTTAACGCAAGTTTTCATTTTCTTTCTGGAACAACTTGCTTTTCATGAAATTCATACAGCTTGTTAAAGATGAAATACAAATCTTGCCTTGTATATCGCAGGCTGGTAAGAAAAAAGCATTATTTTCTTTTTTTTAAGCTTGCAAATGGAGAAAAGGACACACGTGAGTCTCTGTTAATTAAAAGGTAAGTGGTTTGAGCCCACCCAGAAATGCACTTCTCATTATTGCAATGTAAACCTCATCTCTACTTATTCGGATTTCTTAGCAAAACCTTAACCCACTTGATATTTGCAAGAAATGTGAATGTTTTTGTTAAACAATTAAGTATGTAAGTCAATATCACTGGGAATGGCCAATAATGACCAACATTCAAGGACATCATATTCAGCCAAGGACTTTGACCTTCGAACGGCTAGCAGAAGAATTCATTTATGCTCTCGATGCATCCTTAGTTAGAATATTTAAAATTACGACACAGATTTGTTGGAGAACTTGACAAGCAAAAAAGACAGTTGGACAGCATGATTATGCTAGGACTGTACATTTGTATTTTAATACTTTTGTATATTTATCTTAATTGTAATATACATGTAACCATAAATGCTGTTCTATGTAAATACATTTTGTTGTATTTTATCATATTTTAGCTGAGGGCACAAGGGGGTCTATTATACCTTCCGAAACTTCCAAGACAACTATAACAGAGGCTCATATTTTAATATAATTTGCTTTAAAAGAAAACCACAATTTGTACGATATCATCCCTCAATATCGACGTTCAAATGAATGATTTAAAGAAGCAACAGCGATAGGAGAGTACATTGATTTTGGACCAATGTTTGAATCTGAACAATCCTTCCTCCTGGAAAGAAGAAAAAACAGGTATGTTTTGAGTCATGATGATGCTCTTCTGGATTAAAAAAAAACAGTGCAAATTTGTTTCGGATGTATTTTGGATAAAATTATAACTGTCATCGAAGAGAAATTTGATCAGTTGAATGCAGTCGAATCTTTTGACATTTTATATGATGACAGGACGTACATTTAGGACTCAGTACCGATAACGCTGCTGATATTGATGGAGTAGAAATTAAGTGTATTGGCAATTTTATCTGAGGCAAGAAGTACTAGAACACCTCCTATAAAAATGTTAGGATTCAGAGCAAGAAATATTTTTCCACCTCACCCAATGGTATTGCATTAACGAGGCTGAAGCTGGCTTCTTATTCGCCAGCTTCTTCTTCTGCCTTTAATGCTGCTGCTGTGTTGTTATGCCGCCTTTCGCCTGTAGATGGCTCTTTACAGTAATTTTTAAAAGTACTAATCAGGATGGATTACTGTATTTATCCTCAGTAAATGGGAATATGTAAGTAGTGACTATCCAAATAACATTTTTGTGTGAAACACATTTCAGAAAATTGTAAACCAATTTTCAAAACTCACAATAACACAAATACAATAAGTAAATAAGACAAAGGCAAAACATAAGTTCACAGGCACTTTCTGCATATTTACCACGACCTTGCCTTCTGATCATAAAAAGTCTTAAAATCTTGCATTTTACAAGAACTTTTTAATATAAATGGGACATTTAGAACATGGCATATGAGAATATATGGTTAACCGAGGATGAGCAACGGGTGATGGCACTTCCTGCTTCTTGCTATAAACCTACCCCCTGGTTATAAAAACATCTAAAAATTCTGACACTGAGGTGTGAGAGACAATGGAACAGACTATCAAAATCCTGAACTTTAGGAAATTTTTCAAATATGACCCTGTGAACATGGCATGTCCCTCCTTCCTCATTACCAAAACATCTCAATGTTCCAACACTATGTACATTGGTAATTACAACACTTCACTGTTGCATTTCTGAGTTGTGACATTGTGAACATGGCATGTTAAAGTATGTAGAAACTCTAGATCAGAACAGGCTTAATGCAATTCATAGTGATTTATCATTTTCTGACTTTCTAAATGAAAAAAAAATTCGGTGATTATGACACTTCGGTATGACATAAAATATGCTTCAATGATAGAATAAATAATCATGGAAAAAATACCCACAGTGGACATTCATAGTTGTGATTATAGGAATGTTAAATATCAGGTGAGTAGCTGCGTCAGCATGCGTAGGCTGCAAAGGAACAAGTAAAGGGTTATTCCATGCTGAAAAGAGAAGAAAGGAAACACGACGTGTTGGCCATGGAGCCTTCTTCAGGTGTTAGAAAGACAGGGCAGTATGCACAGATAATTTTCTTTTTATCTTTGCTTACTGCAGTTTATTTTTGATGACAACATCAAAGACATTAAGGAATTCTTACGGCTAACAGCTCCACATCAACTTCCTTTTATAACTAACCTCATCAGATCTCTCAACTGCACTCTTCCAGTTTCTCACTTCAGAGAAGGATAAAAAACTCAATCATCCTCTACAGAGAAAAACCATCAACACCCCTACCACCTCCACCAATCCTAACCTTGTTGTTACTATACCCTTTGACCTTTCCCTTTCACCCCTTTGCATCCTCAGCTAACATATTTTAATATTACAACACAATTAAAATAGATTGTACAGTATTTACAGTTTAAAATTAAGGTAAATATGTCCAAATATCAAAATCCAACTGCACAGTGCTAACAAAACAATGCTTGTCAAGTTCTCAAACAAATCTGCATTGTATTTTTAAAATATTTCAGCAGAGGATGTGACGGGAGTATAAATGACGATTCAACGATCATTTTTCTTGGGTGAATATGGTTTTCTGGGGAGTTGCGATGTTGGGCATTATTGGACATTTTTGACAAGTGTTGAACAGTCACATTTCCTACAAATATTAAAATGGCTATGGTTTAGCTGAGAAATCCAATCGACCTATGTGAAAACAATGTTTACATCACAGAAGAAACCCATCCCTGGGTGGACTTGAACCACCAACCTTTCGGTTAATAGCTAAACACGCTAACTGATTGCGCCACAGAGACTGACTGGTGGAGTCTCTTCTCGAATCAAAAAAAAAAATCTCTTACCGTTTATTTTGCCAGCCGGTAATATTTCTTCTGCACTGATAACCAAGAACTGAATTTCATGTTTCACAAGCTGTGTGAATTTCATCAAAAACAAGTTTTCCAGAAAGGAAATGAACACATGCTTTTAACGAAATCAAGCCCTTTGTGATTGCCCGAAATGATACGTTCTGTACTACAAGATAGGAAGAAATACACGGCTGGGATTCAAACCGCAGTTCTTTTCTTTAATAAAGATGCACTTTAACCAACTAGGCTACGGTGACAGGACAACCTTCACCTTTTACAGCCGCTTGGACACACCGCTCTGAGACATCTGCGTTCAGAAAGCGCTGTACCTGCTCTCAGAGCAAATTGCCTCTTTTACATACAGTAGCAGCCCCGACACTGAGAAACGAAGAGAACTGGCTTTTATCCGGCATTTTTCATGTCCAATGCGTTTGACATCTCCCAAGGGCGACAGAGTTCTTTTGCAACACTATTTCTTCTTCTTTTTTATTTCTGTACGCTTTGATAAAAAAACGAGAAATCGTGCAAGGGAAAAATGTCTTTTTTTTCATAGAGAAAACGTGCACCAGGAAATGTTGTGTTGAGAAGAGGTGATTTAACATGATACGTGACCTAATTTATCGGAGTAAATGCTCACCCACCAAAGTCTGGAGAAGTTGGAGAGTCTGGTGGATGTAATAATTATACGGTGTTGTGGAAGAAAACAGTCTTTCTTTGAATTCTCAATCAATCGGAATTCCAGTGCGAAACATAAACCCTTTGTCTGATTTAAAGAAATAATATTTTAAAAATCATAAAAAATCGGAAAACACATGTTTCTCACTTTGAAATTTTAGACGGGGCGGTATATTACTAGTAGCGACGCTGAGCACACTATGGGGGAATCCCGGTTATGTGAAATACCAGCAGTTTAATAAATAACGCATCTGATTTTGAATCATAAGATTGTAGGTTCGACTTCTACCTGGCTCGTGTAAATTTTATTCAAGCTCCTCAGTAATAGATGTCTATTATGTAATGAACCGCACCTAAAAGCAAACATTGGGTCTGTTTCCTTTGTTTTCCAGCATGAAATAGCAAATCGTTACAAAAAGTACCTGCTAATGTCCAATAGCGGTTTTTTTTTCAAATTACATTTTCAGGCTTCAGACACTTTTTAATAAAACAAAAGTGTCCGGAAACTCCCTAACTTTCAGGTTTGCTTGAACCTGTATTAAAAGAAGTTATTTGAAACTTCCGGGATTCCATTCTCTGATGTAGCTCTCTCTTAAGACGGATGTGATGTTTCGCAGATGTGAACTGTGCCTTCTCTCTTGTGTTCAAGGGTATTCGCTGTGTGAGATCCTAACTGTATGTCCAGTAGGGCTCTATTTTGTTTAGATTATCTATGTGGTGTACAGATAGAACTCAACTACATGGTGTGAATTCCGTGTTTAGGACGAGCAGAACCTGAAAAACGAAAAGCAGACCTCAATGTGATTTGAACATGCAGCCTTCTGATCGGGAGTCAGATATGCTACCTTTGCGCCACGGCTATCAGCACCTTTGAATTTCCCAAAGGAGACAAATCAACTTCACAAAAAAAAATCTCCTGTGAAGAGCGCCGCTCTTCCGAAGAGAGTCTCTTCATCCCAGACCACATTTAATTCTTCCTGCGCAGCTCTTGTGCAGGTGTTGTTCTCAATTACAGATCCAGGAACACTGATTTTTTTTCTATTTTTTTTTTAATTAAGTACCCCATGGTGCAACGGTAGCACGTCTGACTCTAAATCCCCAAGTTCATTTTCAAAGTATATCGGAGTCAACTGATACTGATCAGGTTCTGCTGCTACTGAACCCGCAGTCTTCACCTTAAAGTTCAATTCCCCAAGCCTTTTGACCTTATATGTCCATCCCTTCTCGTCAAAACTCGTATTTTCACAGAGTACCCTTCAGAAATCGCAGTATAGAATAAAAAAACTCCAGTAGATCTCGGCCGCTGTTGGTGATTTTCCTTTAAAAATAAATGAATCTCTGGAAATTTTACGGAGTGTATCACTTTCACTGAGACCGAGAAGTGTTAAGCTGTACATGAGTCTTTGTGGTTCGGTTGTTAACCAAAAGGGTGGTGGTTTGAGCCCTCCCAGGGACACTATGAGCCTTTTAATGTACACACCCGTCTCACTTTATCTCCACGGCCGGTCTTGTACCGCAATCAAATACAGAGCCCGTAGGAGGCAGTAAGCTCGCATATATAGCTCACTGTGTATATAATGAAGAAGTAGAGGTTAGTTTCTCATCTGCGCGTTACAGAGCCTTACGCAACTCGTACTGTACCAATAGCTAGGGTTTGATCCCTGCACGGGCTATTAGTTGAAAAGCCATTGTAAATGACGTGTAAGAGATTTATAGATACTGTAGATCAGTGGTTCTCAAACTGTGGTACGCGTACTGGCAGTGGTACGTGGAGTGCCACCAGGTGGTACGCCAAATGACCCTGGAACTGTGTAGTGTGCACTGAAAAATCGGGACGGGTTTTCATATTTTGTATTTTAATACGTGTCGAATACGCAGCCTACGTACTACGATACAGTGCATGCTAATACTTCAGTGGACACAAGAGATACTCTGTAATTCTATACCACTCTATAGGAATGCGTGCTACGGATGCAAGTGACCAATTGTATTTAAAAAAAGCTATTGTATCTCCAGCAAATAGGGAGAAAGGAGAATGTGCGTGATTTTGGAACAATGCCAACATTGTAAACACAGGAATGCATAGAAATACGTGCTACGAACGCAGGCAATCTTGTGAGCACACGAAAGAGTGATAACAGAAAAATATTTAAGAACTGTTCGAATTTGAGAAAAATACACCAAGCGTCTCTGTGTTTCGCTCCCATGCGCATGAAATAAAAACTTTAAATACGGAAATAAAAACAGAAACGCGGAAAAATGCAAGCTTGTGGATTGCTAAAGCAGGTAAGCTACACTATTTTTGAAGAACCTTATTTACCGTTGGCAAAAGAGCTGACACGTATTATGTGTGGAGAAAAAGCTGCTAAACAGCTCGACCTGCTGCCCCCCTCCCCCTGAAAGACACAGTCTTTCATAGAATTATTGAAATGAAGAATTATATCAAAAGTACACTGATAGAGCGCGTTAAGATGAGCAGATGTTTTTCACTGCAATTAGATGAGTCTGTAGTCGATTTGGCCAATTTGCTCGTTTACGTTAGATACGAGTTTGAGGGTATGTCCCATGAAGACTTTCTGTTCTGTAAACCGCTACCAACAGGAACTACAGGAGAGCACATATTTCAGCTTCTGAATGAATTTTTCGAAGAGAATGGCCTCGACTTGATAAAATGCGTCTGAGTTTGTACAGACAGTGCTAGAGCAATGACAAGCCGACATAACGGTGCAGTTGCACGAATTAGAGAGGTTGCTCCAGAAATTAATGTACGCATTACAACATCCACCGCGAGACCTTTGCCGTCAAGAAAATGCCTGGCGATTTAATATCTGTTAGACTCTGTTGTGAATTGTATCAAGGCTCGAAAAATTAATTCACATCTCCTTTGCTCAACTAAATAGGCTCACCCTTCTCACTGAAATGGTGCTTTTTTATTAGTTGTTGTTAATGTTTTTTTTCTGTAAAATACTTTGAGAAGCCACCTTTAAAGGCGCTATATCAAATAAAGTTCATTATTATAATATTTATTTGTGGGGTTCCTATGAGATGATGACTTGTAGGTGGTACTTGGATGCTTTGGTTGGATTAGGGGTGGTACTTGGTCCAAAAAGTTTGAGAACCACTGCTGTAGATACTTTATTGATCCCATGAGGGAAATTAATAAAGCTTATCCAGCTAGCTTTTATGTTTCACACTAAATTGCGATCTTGAAACCAAAATAATTAGAAATATGGAACACAACCGTTGTTCTCCAAGAAGGAAAGCTGTTTAACACTGACGTCACTCCTTTTTATTTAACCCAGATTGCGAAGACAACTCCACCCTATCAAAGGTAATTGTTGCACAAAAGTTGGAAAGCACACTCTGAATCCATCTGTACTGTATATTTGATTTCCGCGATCCGTTCAAGGCTGCTTGGTGCTTCGCAAGCAAGTCATTTCAGGGAAGAAACTCAGTTTAGAGAACTACTGGTGCATTTTCACTCATTGAATTTGATCTTTGTACTCTCTTTTCATTCTCAGCTATAATATTTCAAAATTACAGTTCGGATTTGTTGGAAAACTTCACAGGCATTATTAAGTTAGGACTGTACAATTGTATTTTAATATCTTGGTATATTTACCTTCATTTTAATATGGATGTAACCATAAATGTTGTACTTTTGTCGTACATTTTAACTGAGGACGCACGACGACTATTATACCTTGTGATACATGCAAGACATCTGTAAACGAAGATGTAATTACAGTCAAATTGGCAATTAACAGAAAACCACAATTGTATAATATTATTTCTCTATGTCGATGATCAGTTGAAGGATTTGAAGAAACTATATATTATTCCTCGATATCGATGATCAGTTGAAGGATTTGAAGAAACAGCAGCGATAGCAGGTGATTTTGGTTTTGAACCCATCTTTACACCTCAATAATCCATTTGTCCTCGAAAAAAGAAAAGACAGGCATGTTTTGAGTCTCATAATGATCATCTTCTCGATCCAAAGAAACATATAAATTTGATTCCTTCCGTAGTATTTGGGATTTTCTTACGAAGATCTCACGAAGTATTGCCAGGATCTATATTTAGCGTTCGGTAGTGATAACACTGCTGATATTGATTGAGTAGAAATCTATGATGTATTGACAACTTTATCTGAAGCGAGAAGTCCTAGAACGCTGCCTATGAAGTGTTAGGATTCATACCAAGATATACTTTTTGTTTTCAACCCAAAATGCTGCTATTGCATTAATCATTATATGAACTATACCAGTTTTGGTAGCTTCTCTGCATGATTTTTCAAAACTGAAACAAATTACAAAATTATTTAAGATCAACCATGACAAAAAATTATAAATCAGGACTAATATTAATATCAACTGATGTTACTACAGAAAAAAAGATTTAACTGAAATATTAATAAGACTATTTGTGATTATGTCACTTCTCTGCTTCAAGGTCAATATAAGACTCTGAAAGTAGTAAAGCAAAACTGAACTCAAAATCATATTAGGAATTCTGAGCGATATCTCCATACAGGTAATCCAACAGAACGTTGAAATATTTGAATATCATCTCTCTGTATATTGCGCTGCTTTTAACCTAGAGTAAAACTATTGGATTGAAGGAATGCTAACCGCTGGGTTAAAATGTATAGTTGTTATTTGGAGAAATCTGTAAACTCGTGATCTTATATGTTTTAAAAGACAGCACAGGAAAAAACAGTGCTGATTATTTTCCGGAGACGGAGCACTGATGACCTATCTGAGCTAATCGATAAAACCCACCCAGTGGATACTCTAGCAGAACATCAAAGAACATTCACCTTTGTATCCAAAGAAACCACAGGAACAACATCAGGTAGCACAATCAATTCCCCTTTTAAATCTTTCCTGTAAGGTATGCTATGTGAATTCATGAAGTTAATCCTCTGATCTCTTTTGAGCACGAACAAAGTATTTCTGATGGAGCGCTCTGTTCAAAGATAAGCTATTACCCCTGCCAACGATTCGGCGTGAAGAATTAAAAGTTTCACAGACAAAAGCAGCTCACCACCACAGCCAATATTGAATGTACTGTACTTGCCGGTACACTATCATGTGCACTGCCTCAAAAGTGATCTTGGCAGATGTTGTTCCCTACATAAAGCTGAACATGCCAAAGAGAATTTTTGTTGAGAAAACAAAATATTTTTTCTGCCTTGATGTTTAGCCTGTCTTTTAGAAAGTCTATCTCTAAACACCTCCTGCAGCCTAACAAAAAGCACTTTTACTGGTCGTATTGCAGGTCTTAAAACACTAACATTTGGCAGCAGTGGGATTCGAACCCACGCCCCCAGAGAGACTGGAGCCTAAATCCAGCGCCTTAGACCACTCGGCCACACTACCTTCCTCCATGTCTGTCTTCCTCACATTCCTGGCTTGGACTGGGGGGCTTCAGCTCTTGTCGTCCGATGATATCATGACATGTGGAAGTGACTGCAACTTTATCTTCCGAGATGCTTTCAATAGCACAAATGCTACTTTCACCGGCACAAACATAGCAATAACGAAAGAGGTGGGTTTCATCCTTTGTGCTGTTTGTAGGGGCGCAACTCTACGTCGATCTACTGACTTGAAGAGCAAAAATCAAAATCCTCTGCTATTACTGTTGCTTTTTTCATAGTTTCTTTAAATCCTTCATTTGAACATAGATTTTGAAGGATATTGATGATAATACCACATAAATTGTGGTTTTCTTGTGATCGCCAATTTTTTTCAAATACCAGCCTTTTTTACAGTTCCTTGCGTGTTTCACAAGGTATAATAGCCCCCCTCGCATCCTCAGCTAACATATTTTAAAATTACAATAGATTATACAGCATGCATGTTTTCATTTATATTAAAATTAAAGTAAATATACCAGAATACATACAGTGCTAACCCAATAATTCTTGTCAGGTTCTCCAACAAATCTGCGTTGTTATTTTAACATGTTTCAGCTGAGGGTGCAACAGGAGTATAAATGAATTTTCCCGCCAGCCGTTCAAAGACCAAATTCCATGAGTGAACATTATTTTTTCAGAAGTTGCCGGTATTGGACTTTGCCGGTGGTAATGAATTATATCCACAACTGTTGTAGTAGTTCCTTCTTGAAATTCGACACGTGCAAAGCACTCGTAATATCATAGGTGTTAAAGTTCGCTGAGTCTATTTGAGTCATGGTGTGTATCCCTGCCTATCATTGGGAGACGGGTAGCTTTTTTACACTCAGATTCCAATCTTCAATGCTTTGTGTGAGAGCTTACATAACTTTCATTTTCTCACATTTTCTGACGACTGTTCCAAAGGGGCACCCTGTCAATTCCGAATACTTTTCAAAAATCTGCCAGCATGTTTGATTATTGTCATTTCATTTCGAAAAAGTTCAATATTGATCATAACTAAAGAAAATAATGATCACGAACAAAAAAGGGATAAAGATGCGAGTCGATCTTGAATCACAGCTGGGTGACACAGTCTTCTGTTCTGATATGGTTGTACGAGAAACAGGAGGAATCGCCAATCTCCTATAGAACATGAGTTGAATCAGGAGTGAGACATTTCGTATACTCGTGCATATGTCAACGCCTGACCTACATCATAAAACTAACATTAAGTTGTCAGAGACATTCATTTATATACAAACAAGAGACAGACCAAGTAATAATTCTACATTAGTTCAGGTGGGTAAACCTGAACTAACTAACTAACTAACTAATAAGCCTATTAATAATTCTACATTAACGTGTCCTACACTGATCAGACTAATTGACATGGTCTGATTCAGAGCCTGTGCAGTTCGTGCTAATTACAACAAGGACAGTTCTGAACCCTCATCACCGAACTGAGCACAAGTTCAGCTGTTCTCCAGTTTTGTTACGCATGGTTTTTCATTGCAATTGAGTTCAGAGCTGGAGCTGAACTCCAGACAGTACAGTGTTTTGGGTAAGTTGTTGAAATTCGCATGAGGCTGCAGACAACTTACCTAAAGTGTGTTCTATAGCTTTCAGGTGGAGTTCATTTATATAAAAGAATGTAAGTGGTATAAACGAAACAAGCCAGACGGCAGTCCAACCTACAGTATAATTTTCTGATGGAAGTCCTGACGCGTTATTCATTACGCCACTGACCCTGCTATTGTAGTGCTAAAATAAAACACGTTTTCTACATTTATATCTGTTTAAAAATCACTATCTAAAAAAGACAAAGGGTTTGTGTGTCGCGCTAAAATTCCGCTTCATTTCGAATGCAAATTAAAACCATTTTGTTCCAAGAAATCATAAATTTGTCACATCCTTCATACTACTAATAAGTATACGAATAAATACTCGGAAGAAGCCGCTCAGGTATTAGAGAGATTTAAAATCGGATCGGAGGATTTAGAGTCCAGACTGCAAACCAACAGCTGACACAGGTCTTTTATAGAACCGTTTTGATTTCCTCTACTTTGTCCCCGTGACGTCATTGTCCTGCTCACAGCCGAGCCCGACACACATCTGGTTTCTGTCGCTGAGCGCATACCCTGCGGTCCATGCGGGTCCTAATACCCCAGTACAATGACGGGGACACTAAACTGTAAACAGGTGCCGTCCTTCGGCTGAGACGTAAAACCGAGGTCCTGTGATCATTCAGGAGAATGGTGGTGGTGGAGGGGAGTCCCCATTACCTGTAAAGCACATTGAGTGGAGTATCCAGAACAGCGCTATATAAGTGTAAGCAATAATAATGATGATGATGATTATTATTATTATAATGTAAAATGCAATAAAAAAAATCAAACTTTGATTCAAAATAGATTAATGTAAAAACTGATAAAGCTAATGCTTTTTTCAGGGCTATATCTACTTTTTTTTTTTTTTAAACCGAAGTCTGTCGCGATTGTGAGAGTTAGAGAATGTCTTCCAGCGGGTGCCTTCATATCATGAGCGTCAGTCTCGCCCGTAGCTGCGAGAAGGTTAAAAGCGCACAAGTGATCTGTAGACGATGTTCGGGGAAGAAATAATTCTGTTTTCAGCAAAGGGAGTGAGAATGAGCTCAGCCCGGCTCCCAGCAGAATCCATTCTGGTTTGGTTACTGTTAGACTGTGCGTCTGAGGCTCTTTGGATCGCAACGTAAAAAAAACAATTGTTCACATCGTGTGACTTCCACGACAGGAAGGAAAGATATCACTTTAAAAAATCAGAACTAAAGATTTGGATCCTGGGCCTCAACTTAAAAATAAACAGAGTTTAACGACAGGAAATTGATTCCAGTTGTCAGATCACGTATACGCATACCTTAGCTTTGTGCAACAACCTGAAACTTTCAGGTACCATAAATAATATTATTGCTAAACATATGCCATTCTAATTTGCAAGCGACCAGAATATAGAATACGAATTTTTGTATAAAAATGCATTAAGTCCTGTTCTACACCTGCGTGCTTTGGAAGCGCTGGCCTAGCTGTATCAAAATATCAGATTGTGTTTCTGCAACATTTCGTGCATAGTACGCCATTTTATCTAAAACAGTCACAACGAGGGCTTTACATGCAGTCTGGGGTATTTTCCCCTTTTATATTTTTGCCACTTTATATCGAACCTGTTATACTCCCAGAAGTGCACAGTAGCTTGTACTTAATAAAAATGTACAATTCACCGCTGGTATAAACAGATGTGTGCCGTGTTTGCCTTTGTAAGCATTTGTTTAAAAAATAAGTTCACAATACGATAAAAACACAGAAAGCACAAACTTTATAATACAACGATACAAAATCAATACCAAATCATTATGCCAATTAAGTAACTATCCTTTGAAAACAGAGAACACCTTTATATCTACAAAAAACTTGACATTTGTATGTATTTTTGAATTACAAAGCAGACAGTGTAGTCCCTTAATTCAAAGATCAGATCTTGGCCAAAACAAGACAATCAGACGTGGGCTGAATTCGGAACAGGAGCCTTTGCTTAGTCGATTATTGAGCTTTTGATCAATGTCTGAATAAAACAGAGTCGCTTTTTTAACTCTTTGATTAAATTACATGAAAAGCACCTTCCTTTGATCCGGAATCAAACCAGCAACCTAAGGATTCCCTGTTGACTCCACTACAGTCCTCCGCTCTACCAACTGAGCTATCGAAGAGATGCTGTAGCATTGCTCTCTGGCACATACTGCCCAATGAAGTAAAATGTGAAATGGGTGATTTAAATCCCACTTCGACATCAAGTTTCCAACTCGTTTCCTTAGTCTCATTTACCTTGAATTTAAGCCACGAACCAGGATTCTACTGTATAAACTTCCAGGGATATTACAAACCGCTTGATGGGGCATCAATCATTCCAGGCGGAAATTGATTCCTTTTTTTTCTCGAGGGATCATATTAAACATTTCATTAGTATCGAGAGGAGGATCACCAGTAGACACAAAACAAACAGTTTCTTTCTGTCTTTATTAGAAAGTAGCGTTTGTGCTACATTAATAATATTTTCGTGGAAATAAAGAAGTTGTAAATTTTAAAAATTTATATCTGAATCGAAATGTGGTTTTGAGTTAAATATTAGCGTGTTCATGTAATTAGTTTGTGTTTGTCATTACTATATATATTGCCATGTTACTAGAATTTGTAACTGAAGTTTACTAGTTGTGTTTTTTATGATGATTAGACATTTGAATACAATATTGTATATAATGTATAATTTGAACTACATATTGATCAGGTGTGAATAATTGTATATTTTAAGAATACATTTCTAAAACAAATCATTGGCTTTATTTACTAGTTTCTACACCTATAAAAATCTTTCTTTGATGTATAATAGACATCAAAGAAAGATGTCTATTATACATCAAAGATGAGCAGTGTGTGTCGTGTTCACAGCTGATAACTAGAAGATGTCTGGAAGAGGCAAAGGCGGAAAGGGACTCGGGAAAGGAGGTGCTAAGCGTCACCGTAAGGTTCTCCGCGACAACATCCAGGGAATCACCAAGCCCGCAATCCGCCGCCTGGCTCGCCGTGGGGGAGTGAAGCGGATCTCCAGGCTGAACTACGAGGAGACCCGCGGGGTGCTGAAGGTGTTCCTGGAGAACGTCACCTACACCGAGCACGCCAAGCACGCCAAGAGGAAGACCGTCACTGCCATGGACGTGGTGTACGCGCTGAAGCGCCAGGGCCGCACCCTGTACGGCTTCGGAGGCTAAACAGGAGCGGAGCTTCACTACCGGACCCCGACGTATAAACCCAAGTGACCCAGTGACATTTGTCACTGCTGAGGTTGCTTTATGGGTCTATTTTCTATACTGTGCTGATCAATTGGAAATCAAATGGCAAAAAAGACCCGTTCCCGCACCTAAGGTCAAATATTAGGAATCAAAACTGCTTGAGTGTATGGAAGCACACAGCTTTATCAAGATTTCCAAGTGCAAGATCTTTTTATTCATAAAAGACCCTATTTATGTTGTATGAGAAATATTAATATTAATACAGAATCCTTTTTCACCAAATAAATGGGGTTCCTGACTTCAGAAAGCCTTCTAGACAAATACTAAAAGAGCAAAAATTCAATTTGGTAAATGAAATGAAAACACATACCCTACCAAACCTTGAGTACAGGCCATTCAGGATGATAATACAAAACCATTTATAATTCAACAAATAAAACCTGTCAACTGGTAATCACCACTTATCATAAAAAAATAAGTAGCAATACACAGTAGGGGACTCTTGGGTGCAAGTTAAATCCATGCAAGAAGGGGTTTAGTGTTATATTTCCAAATCAGATATGCAAATGAGAGATCTGGCCCAGCCAATCTCAAAGCTCCCATGGTATGGAATGGAGCTGCTCCCCTCTTCTAGTTATTCACACTGGAGTTAGGTTACATATTAGCACATTTCATCTAACAGTTGCTCCAGAAACAAAAACGTAAACAAATGATCTGGAATGTGACCACACCTATGAGAATGTAGTTCAACAGATAACTTGTAAACCTTGTCATAAGATGTTTTTTGTTCTACAAAATATACTTTATTCTGCAAAAAAAACATCTCAAAAGGAACATCTCACACATATTAACACTCCATGTAATAAAAAACAACGGCGGAACGGAGATTGATTGTCCGTTATCAATCTTTGCGAGTGGGGGCGGATTTGCGCAATTAAGAGAGTCCCTCCAAATCTACCACTTGCTATTGTCCTTTAATCTCTGTATAGGGCCCAAAGTCCATTCCAGCGCTCCCTCGCCGTGGGGAAACCCCATTTGGCGACGTGGTGCTTCGTCCTCCTCCTGAGGTCCGCCAGGATCCTCTCCTCCAGCTCCCTCGCCCCCCACTTTATGTTGTGCCGGATGAGAGTGTTCCTCGCTTTCCACAGTCCTTGTTTTGTGAGGGACAGTAGCAGCCCCCACAGGTCCTGTGTCCCCTTGTCCAGTCTGGTGGGTGCCAGCCCCCAGCAGAATGTACTGGTAACTGAGCACTGCATCCTTTCCCAGGAGTTGCATAATGTTGTCCATTCTGCCCACACCACCTTGGCAAAGAGGCAGCTCCAGAACACGTGCTCCTGAGTCTCCTCGACAAAACACGTGTCCCGGGGGCAATGCGGATTCCTGGTTAGCGAGTGTCTGTAGAGGACCTCTCTGGTAGCCAGTCTCTTGTGCACAGCCATCCTCTCTGAAGGCACCAGTTTTGTAGGGTTTGGGCATTTACTGAGACAATTATTAATTGTAGCAGTAAATCACAAAGTTGATTCTTTTGATGGCTTTAGAATCCAACCATGCGACATAACTCAAACAACGCACACACACAGGTACTAATACACGAGGATACATTTATTAATACATAAAATATGCATGTAAACCTAACAGATCTTATCGAGAGGGTTATCAGAATACAAAAGATATATATTCAGTCAGTTACGAAGTGTTACACATATCAAGAGGACATACATTCAGTATATCATTCATTAAGACCGTTTCGTAAAGTGAACTTGGTTACAACTTCTACATTAGATACTCAAAACAAGAACATAACTCTTAGGAATTAAATTGATATCAACTGGTTGGGATTACAATTGAATTCTCGAGCAGTAATGCAGTGAAGTTGAATACTCATCCAATCTCTGGGGATTCAGATCTCCTGCGGGCACAAAGAAACAGTTGCAGGCTGTTGCTGTCCAATCTGCGCTCTCTGGCTCGGTGCCAGGCTGTGCTGTGCGGCTTGCGACGGTGCGCTGCTGTTGCTCACTGACCGGCTAGTTAGTGTTGGCTTTAACTAGCAAAGTTTGTGCACAGGAGAAAAGATGACTGTGGGTCCCAGCAAGTCAGGAAGAGGACCGGTTCGTTCCTGATAAAGAGCTAGTTCTGAATAGTGATTCAGCTGTCCACAGTTCCGACCTGTTCACGAGGCCTGCTGCTGGTTACTCTCTGGCAACCTCCACTCTAGACTCTTAGAACAAAGGAAGGTTCTGGCACTCGGACACACTGGCCGTTCCGTGGTTGTCCGGGCTGAGTCTCAGGATGGTCAGGAGGCGCTCTGCGAGAATGTCCTGCCCTTATGAGCCTTCTGCTCCTGGGCCGTCCTGCCCTGGAATTCTCCTTTGAATTCCCTTTAGGATATTCCACAGAATTCTCCTGAATCCCTTCTGAATCTTACTGCATCTCTCAGGCTCTCTGTGTTGCCTGTTTTTACCTGGAGGAACTTCAGCTCATTGATTGGCTGAAAGTTCGATGGGCACCAGAGTCCCACGTGGGTTACTCGGCCCTACCAGTCCCTGATTGGTTGATCAAGGTGAGATATGAGTCACTTACTCCTGACACTTAGGAATGCAGTCCAGATGTCCAACTGGCACTCCCTAGACAGATAGGCGCCAATGGGTGACCATTGATCATGATAGCCAGGCTTAGCTAAGTGCATCCCCCTCTGGGAGCTGTCCTTATCAAAAGAAAACATCTTAAATCAGCCTGCATGAATAGTTTCTCTGTGGCTGCACCACAGAGATGAACAGAGAAATGGGGCCTCATTTGGGAAGCTCAGAAACACTTAATTCTGCCTTATTTTTAAGCCTCGCCGCTACACCACTCTTTTCTTTTGTCCTTCCGAAGGTGGATCCTCTTTCCCTTCTTGCTGGGAGTTATCCAGGGCCCTTCCTCCGGTCAGGCATTTTGTCCGTCGTCCTGGCGGCCATCTTGAGGCACTGGTGCGGCTGGGGTGTGGCCTCGGCAGTTTCGGTTCTCTGCGGGGGAGGTGCGGGTTCTTTGTTCTCACCTCTCTCCCTTTGTCTTGAGACCGGTTTCTGCTGGTCGGCTTCCACCACCTGCGCAAACGAAGGTTTGCTTACCTTGCATTAGTGAAGGAGGTGTCCCTCGGCGCCGCATCCATCGCACTTTTTGGCTGCCCGGCAGGTTTTTGCCAGGTGCCCCTCTTTGTTACAGTTGTGACATCTGACGATGTCACACGTGTTCTCCTTGTGGCCGGACTGTCTGCACTTCTTGCAGAAATCCGCCATCCTGGGGTAGTAAAGGTACCCCCTGTCGGCTCCGATGTTGAAGCGGGCCGGGGGGTGCTGGAAACCGTCGACGCCCTCTAGGTCCTCTTTCAGGAGGACTCGGTACTGGCGTTTGCCGTACCAGACGCCGCAACTGTCCCTGATCTCCGTCGGTTTTGGCCACCACAGTTACATACCTCCCTAGGTACGCTGTTACCAGTGCCATTGGTACGTAGGGGTTGTACGTGAGGATTGTGATGGTCCTCTGGTTTGTCTTCCTCATAGGCTCCGGCCTGAAATCAGAGAAATAGAGAAATGGGGGTGCTTACCTTTTTCTCTGATCATTTTCGTTGCCTTTTCATATGAGGCGTCCGTGGCTATGTAGGCCTCCATGTATCTCTCTGCCTTGTTGTCTTGCAGGCAGTAGAGATCTCCGGCCACCAACTGCAGGATCCCTCTCAGGAAGGTAATGAAAAAGGATTTCGCAGTTGGCATCGTCTCTGTTTTCTTGGTCCAGTGGAACCGGATCAGTGTCTTCTTGTCTGCCATCTGGAAAGGAGAAAAAAGAAAAAAGGAGAGAAAGAGAGAGAGCAAGGTCCTGTGGAGAGGAGGGTTTAGCTGCTAAAGGAGCAGCGAGTGAGCCCTGGACTTTGTCCTTGTGGGCAAAGCCCAGCTAGGTGCAGGCGCAGGAGGAGAGAGAGAGAGGGAGCGGATAGCGCTTCTGAGTCTCGAGGAAGAAAGCAAGCACCGCGGGCAGGCCACGAGTACCTACTCCCAGCCAAGAGGCCAAGGAGGTGGAGCAAGAGAAAGGGGGAGGGGAGAGGAGAGAGCAGAGAGAGAGAACGTTGCTGCCGGATCCCACCCAGCTCAGCTGCTGCTTGGCCTTAACCCCCTAGGCTCAACCTAGGGCGATACCAGCTCAAGCACTCTTCAGGATCTTCGATCGCCTTCTAGAACTTTGGAAAGACAAGAACTGCGGGCATGCCACTTGAACTTGATCTTAGCCAAAAGGCTGATAAAATTGGATTCCAGCTCACTGGCCCTGCAAAACTTAGTTCAAGACTTTAAACTCTCAGACACATATAGATGTATATATCCCACAACAGCAGGATATACATGGTCAGGGAGGAATAGCAGCTCCAGAATTGACTATTGCTTTGTCTCAGAGAGAGTGAAAGTTGTTGGGGTCACTCTTCAGCCTGTCTTCTTCTCAGATCATCAGGCTTTAGGGTATAGAGTGGAACTCCAGGGCGGGACTGTCTTTGGCCCAGGCCTCTGGAAACTCAACACAAAGCTGCTAGAGAACGAGGGGGTAGTATCCCGCTACAAGGAGAAACTATCACAGTGGCTGTCCTTGCAGTGTCTGTACGGGTCAGTAAGAGAGTGGTGGGAGGAGGTGAAGGTGAGGACAAAGGCCTTTTTCATGGCTGAGGGAAGGAAGGCTGCTGCCAGACGGAGAGGAGTGCTAGCCAGGAAACAGAGGCAGCTGCAGCGTCTCTACACGATGCTGCACAGTGGCTTCGATGTGCTTGAGGATATCACCCTTTTAAAAAAGGACATCCGGAGCATAGCCGAAGAAAGCAGTCGAGGAGTGCTGTTAAGAAGCAGAGTGCAGTTCTTGGAAGAAAATGAGAAGTGTACTCGCTTCTTTTTCAGGAAAGTGGTAGGCTCCAAGTCTGTCATGGAAAGTGTAGTTGATGAGGAGGGAAGAGAGAGCACAGAGCTGAGTGCTATCCTCTCCTGCATCGAGGCCTTCTTGTCACGGACGTCCAAAGGGACTAACTGTGGGGAGCAGGAGTGCGGAAAAAGACCCATATGCGTAGCGGCGAGACGGGAAAAAGGCCCGGGCTCATTAGTGCAAAGAGTTCAGGAATGCCGTATAGACACCTGTCCCTCAGGGAGCGGACGTGGGGCGCCCTGGTGCTAGGCGGGTCTCAGGACATCCGAACGTCAGTGCTGAGCGAGGACAGAGTGCAAGACCCGGAAATATATAGCCCAAGGGAAAGAGAGGGACAGGAAGGACAGCAGACCAGGAACTAGGGACAGGACAGAGAAGGACCGCCCTCTGGCTGCAGAGGGTGTGACACTTCTACTCAAGACTGTACAGCTCTACAGAGGTAAAGGATGAAGAAATTCATTTTTTTACCTCAAAGCTAGAAAACGTTTTGAGTGAAGAAGATAGGGAAGTACTTGAGGGGGATTTGACAGTAGAAGAGCTGAGAGGCTATGGAGAGCTTACAGAAGGGGAAAACTCCGGGTGCTGACAGGCTCCCTAAAGGGGCGTCTGCTTTTACTACTTGCACAAATGAAGGCAAAAAAAAGCCAATCCATGTGAACGAACGGCGCTTTACAGAGGAGTACTGCCTGACTGGATCGTTGATGAACGACAGAGGTCACTCCGACCTCTTCTCGGTTTTCTTCAATGACTTACTAAGGATCTTCTTCACATTCGCCCATGCAGGGGAAGCCAGTTACACCAAAGCAAACGCAGGAAAGTTCAATTCAAGCAGAGACCAGGAGAGACTTGTTTACACCGAGAGTGGGCGGAGAATGGAACAATGCGCCCAGCCCTGTTGCTGGAGCCGATTCTTGATGAGATCTTGGGCTCACTAAGAAGCCCCCGCTGGATGCTAATCTTTCTGTTGTTCTTGCAGGTCCTGCACTGCATTTGAGCCAACAGAGCTCGTCCTGGTCTGTCGGCACAGCCCAATTGCGAATGATCTGCTCCGTGTACAGAAGGAACGTGCGTTTGGTACAAGAGTGCATGAAGGCACCGGAAATACATTGGCAACAAATGACCGGTCGCTCAAGACCTCTGTGAAGTACAGGAGTGTGCAAAACGATGCTGTTTCCGCCCAGTCTCGAACCGGGGACTTTTCAGGTGTTAGGCTGACGTGACAGCCTCTACACTACGGAAACCAGCAGGGACTGCTGCTGGTGTCTCGCTTGCATTTCAGGCTGAGAAAGGGAAGCGTCACTTTAGGAAGGGGGTGCTGCAGAGAGGAACAGAGGGCTCCATGAAACAAAACGCTGAAACCCGGGATCGAACCAGGGACCTTTAAATCTTCAGTCTAACACTCTCCACACCCACCTGCTCCAGCCTTCCTGTGTTGCGGCATGAGCGCACCAAGAGGAGCGGGAGAGTGTTGCAGGAACGTCACTCAGAAGGAAAGCCACCCAGGTGCGCCCTCTGAGCTCTGTCCACGGCTCCAGGCCTGCAAACACGGCTCCAGGCAGGACTCCACTCCGCAGGAGCCGCAGAGCAGAGCAGAGGAGATGGGGGCAGCTTAGCTCCTGTGCAGAGACCTGAGCTGTGGTTGCTGCGGACGCTGTCTTTTCAGTTCTCGGGGTAGGACATCAGGAAGCACATTGAAGCGCTGCGACATGCACTGTACAGATCCCGCCACTACTGGGCCCGATTTCCCCGGATCGAAACCGGGCTGAAACAGGCCTGTTTCGTTTGTTGCCACGCACACTGTTTGGGGATTCGCCTAGCGCTGTGATCGAAAAGACCCACTCACCTCTTAGTGTGGCGGGATCTGCACAGTGGATGTCACAGCGCATCCTGCTTTCACTTCAATGCGCGTCCTGATGTACCCCGGTCTCCCGCGTGACAGGTGGGGATACTCGCCACTATACTAACGAGGAAGACATCGCTCTCTGCTTAGTGTGCAAAACACTTACTTGCAGCATTGTGGGTGCTGTGGTTTAAATGCTATTGGTTTGTGAACAGAATACCCCTATCCCAGTGCATTGTGCCACATTAAATAAACGCACGAGAAAAAGAGATTCAGAACGCAAAGCTGTGTCAGTGTTCTGTGTAAAAAATCGGTTTGAACATCATGGGAGCTGTTTTTAATAAGCTGCTGAGTAAAGAATATTTTAATCTTCCTGCTGTCAGTAGTATTGTGCATATAGTTGACTCTTACCTGAATGAAAACAGGACGTAAAGAAAGGGTTTCAGAATTCAGACAAAGCTTTATTCGCGTGCTTACAGTCTGAGTAATTGGAGACTGCACTATTCTGTTGCCTATAGTCATATACGGGTTTTTCGCATGAAGCCGTATTGAACAGTATTTCTCGCGTTGTGATCTTGTGTATACAGCGGTCCCCCAGGTTCCAGTTAGTGCGTAATTACGCATCGATGAAAAACCGGAGGTTTAAAAAAAGATAATTAGCTCACTGATACTTTGATGTAGAGGCTGTGGAAATATCCACATGTCGTGGTCTTTAAAATGTATTTGGTTTGAAGGCGTTCTGTGCTTCCGTTGCGAAGATATGGACAAAAGAATATTCGTGATTGGTCAAAAAAATGTCATATAAACGAAAAAGTAAAGGCTGAGAAAGCATTCACAATGTATTTTATACACAAAGCAAGTATTCTCGCGATTCTAAGAGGTTTCGTGTAAACGTTACAGGCGTGCCAAAATCGTTTTCGAACTTCAAGCTAACTTTACTCCGGTCTGGTACCGTAGGTCACGTAGGTTAAAATCCAAGTCATGTTTTTTTTCCTATCTTGTGGTACATAACGTACCATTTCAGACTATCACAAAGGGCTTGATTTCGTTGAATGCATGTATTCATTTCCTTTCTGGAAAACTTGTATTTCAAGAAATTCACACAGCTTGCGAGAAATGAAATTCAATTCTTGATTATCAGTGCAGAAGAAATATTGCCAGCTTAACCTGAAAGTTGTGATGCGAGACACGGACCCACCATTCCGTCTGTGTGGCGCGTTCGGTTGTTCACTGAAAGGTTGGTGGTTCGAGTCCACCCAGAGACGTGTTTCTTATGTGATGTAAACATTGTCTTCACAAAGGTCGACTGGATTTCTCAGCGAAACCTTAACCATTTTAATATTTGCAGGAAATGCGAGTGCTTAACAGGTGTCAGAATCACCGGGAAATGTCCAATTACTGTATGCCCAACATCGCAACTCCCCAGAAAACCATATTCACCCAAGAAAAAGTCGAGTCGTCATTTATACCCCCGTTGCATCCTCTGCTGAAATATTTTAAAAATACAATGCAGATTTGTTTAAGAACATGCAAGCATTGTTACATTAGCACCGTGCATTTGGACTTTGATATTTTGACATATTTACCTTAATTTTAAACATAAATACTGTACAATCTATTGTAATTTTGTTGTACTATTAAAATATGTTAGCTGAGGATGCAAAGGGGTGAAAGGGAAAGGTCAGAGGGTGTAGTAACACCAAGGTTAGGATTGGTGGAGGTGATAAGGGTGTTGATGGTTTTTCTCTGCAGAGGATTTTGAGTTTTTTTTCCTTCTCTGAAGTGAGAAACTGGAAGAGTTGGGAGTTGAGGGATCTGATGAGGTTAGTTATGTAAGGAAGTTGATGTGGAGCTGTTAGCTGTAAAAACTCCTTAATGTCTTTGATGTTGTCATCAGCGATAAACTGCACTCAGCAAAGATAAAAAGAAAATTATCTTTGCTTACTGCCCTGTCTTTCTCACACCTGAAGAAGGCTCCACAGCCGAAACATTGTGATTCTTTTCTTCTCTTTTTAGCAGGAATAGTCCTTTACTTGTTCCTTTGCAGCCTACGCATGCTGACGCAGCTACTCACCCGATATCTAACATTCCTATAATCACAACTATGAATGTCCACTTTGGGTATTTTTTCGATGATTATTTATTATTATTATTTATTCTGTCATTGAAGCATATTTTATGTCATACTGAAGTGTCACAATCACTGAAAAAATATTTTTTTCATTTAGAAAGTAAGAAAATGATAAATCACTAGGAATTGCATTTAGCCTGTTCTGATCTAGATTTTCTAAATACTTTAACATGCCATGTTCACAATGTCACAACTCATAAATGAAACAGTGAATTGTTGTAATTACAAAAGTACATAGTGTCGGGACATTGAGATGTTTTGGTAATGAGGATGGAGGGACATGCAATGTTCACAGGGTCAAATTTATAAAACGCTACAGTAAAATTTATTGTATTTCGGGATTATGAGAGCCTGTTACACTGTGTCTCACACCTCAGTGTCAGAATTTTGAGACATTTTTATAACCAGGGGTAGGTTCATAGCGATAAGCAGAAAGTGCGATCATCCTTTGCTCATCCTCGGTTAACCATATATTCTCATATGCCATGTTCTGAATGTCCCATTTAAAACTGCTATATTAAAATTAAGACTTTTTATGATCAGAAGGCAAGGTTGTGGTAAATATGCATAAAGTGCAAGTGAACTTGTGTTTTGCCTTTGTCTTGTTATTGTGAGTTTTGAAAATTGGTTTTCGATTTTCTGAAATGTGTTTCACACAAAAATGCAATTTGGATAGTCACTACTTATATATTCCCCTTTACTGAGGATATGTACAGTAATCCATCCCGATTAGTACTTTTAAAAATTACTGTAGAGAGCCATCAGAAAGGGAATGAAAACTTGCATTAAACAAAATCAAGCTGCATGTAATCATCCATAGTGATACATTTTGTAAGACAAGACAAGAAGAAAGACACTGCTGGGATTTGAACGCAGAATCTCCTGTTTAATAGGAAAACACTTTAACCAAATCAGCCAAGATGCTGTCAGAGTATTAACATCATGTCTGCATAAGTGATTACAGCTGACTATCGCTGGAGGACAGTTCACTGTGAACAAGTCAGCCTGCATAATGAGGGGAAGAGACCAGCCTCTGTGATGCACTATAGAGTTACACTAACCTTCTATCCAACTGTTCTATGCTGCATTCTACCCTAATGGTAAATATTGATTTCCGTGCGTGTAATATTCATTTTTTTGTCAAATATTATCAAGCACAAATTTTGTTGTTGAAAATAAGCCTTGTGGTTTTCAATGTTGTGATCCTTTTCCCCCACTGTCACCCAAATTGATACACTGTGCTTTGACAATTCTTCAGGCGATATTGTTTAGAGGAGCTCAGTAGAATTAGTTTGCGTATATAAAGTATTTCTTTTCCCTTTAATCCTTTAAAACATATTACATTTTCAAAATATTGTATCTTTCTTCCTACTAATTGTAGCGGCAATGCTTGTTAATAAGACAGAATTAAGTGTTGCTGTGCTTTCCCAAATGAGGCCCCATCTCTCTCTTCATCTCTGTGGTGCAGCCACAGAGAAGCTATTCAGGCAGGCTGATTTAAAGATGTTTTCTTTTGATAAGGGACAGCTCCCAAATGGGGATGCATTTAGCTAAGTCTGGCTATCATGATCAATGGGCATCCATTGGCGCCTATCTGTCTAGGGATTGCCAGATGGACATCTGGACTGCATTCCTAAGTGTCAGGAGTAAGTGACTCATATCTCAACTTGATCAACCAATCAGGGACTGCTAGGGCCGAGTAGCCCACGTGGGTCTCTGATGCCCATGAAACTTTCATCCAATAAACGAGCTGAAGTTCCTCCAGGTAAAAACAGGCAACACAGAGCTCCAAGACTATTCTAAAGGGAATTCAAAGGAGAATTCCAGGGCTGTGAGACAATTCCAGGGCGGGACGGCCCAGGAGCAGAAAGGCTCCCAAGGGCAGAACATTCTCGCAGCGCGCCTCCTGACCATCCTGAGACTCAGCCTGGACAACCACGGAACGGCCAGTGTGTCCGAGTGCCAGAACTTTGCTTTGTTCTAAGAGTCAAGAGCGGAGGTTGCCAGAGAGTAACCAAACGATCCACCCGAGGTTAGCACCAACAGCAGGCCTCGTGAACAGGTCGGAACTGTGGACAGCTGAATCATTATTCAGAACTATCGCTTCATCAGGAACGAACTGGTCTTCTTCCTGACCTGCTGGGACCCACAGTCATCTTTTCTCCTGTGCACAAACTTCGCTAGTTTCAGCCAAAACTAACTAGCCGGTCTTCAGAGAGCATCAGCAGCGCAACGTCGTGTGATCCACTGTCCCAGCCTGAGGAACAGACAGTCAGCCCGTCTCTCAATAATAATAATACGGTGTGTGATCTCCTGTCCCAACCTGAGGAACAGACAGGAGTGAGCCAGTCTCTCAATAATAATAATACAGTGTGTGACTTCCTTTCCCAGCCTGAGGAAAAGACAGTGAGCCTGTCTCTCAATAATAATAATACAGGGTGTGATCTCCTGTCCCAGCCTGAGGAGCAGACAGCGAGCCTGTCTCTCAATAATAATAATACAGTGTGTCATTTCCTGCCCCAGCCAGAGGAACAGACAGTGAACATGTCTCTCAACAATAATATAAATAAACTGTGTGATCTCCTGTCCCAGCCTGTGGAACAGACAGTGAGCCTGTCTCTCAATAATAATAAAACAGTTTTTGATCTCCTGTCTCAGCCTGGGGAACAGACACTAAACCTGTCTCTCAATAATAATAATCCAGTGTGTGATCTCCTGTCTTAGCCTGAGGAACAGACAGTGATCCTGTCTCTCAATAATAATAATCCAGTGTGGAATATCCTGTCCCAGTCTGAGGAACAGACAGTGATCATGTCTCTCAACAATAATATTAATAAACTGTGTGATCTCCTGTCCCTGTCTGAGGAACAGACAGTGAGCCTGTATCTCAATAATAATAATAATACATTGTGTGATCTCCTGTCCCAGCCTGGGGAACAGACAGTGAGCCTGTCTCTCAATAATAATAATCCAGTGTGGAATATCCTGTCCCAGTCTGAGGAACAGACAGTGATCATGTCTCTCAACAATAATATTAATAAACTGTGTGATCTCCTGTCCCTGGTTGAGGAACAGACAGTGAGCCTGTATCTCAATAATAATAATAATAAATTGTGTGATCTCCTGTCCCAGCCTGGGGAACAGACAGTGAGCCTGTCTCTCAATAATAATAATACAGTGTGTGATCTTCTGTCCCAGTCTGGGGAATTGAAAGTGAGCCTGTCTCTCAGTAATAATAATATAGTGTGTGATCCACTGTCCCATCTTGAGGAACAGACAGGAGTGAGCCAGTCTCTCAATAATAATAAAGCAGATTATCATCTCCTGTCCCAGCCTAAGGAACAGTCAAGAAAGAGCAAGTCTCTCGATAATAATAATACAGTGTGTGATCTCCTGTCCAAATCTGAGGAACAGACAGTGAGCCTGTCTCTCAATAATAATAATACAGTTTTTGATCTCCTGTCCCAGCATGAGGAACACTGAGCCTGTCTCTCATTACTAATAATACAGTGTGTCATTTCCTGCCAAAGCCAGAGGAACAGACAGTGAGCATGTCTCTCAACAATTATATTAATAAACCGTGTGATCTCCTGTCCCAGTCGGAGGAACAGACAGTGAACCTATCTCTCAATAATAATAATACAGAGTGTGATCTCCTGTCCCAGCATGAGGAACAGACAGTGAGCCTGTCTCTCAATAATAATAATAATAAAGTGTGATCTCCTGTCCCAGCCTGAGGAACAGTGAGCCTGTCTATCAATAATAATAATACAGTGTGTGATCTCCTGTCCCAGCCTGAGGAACAGACAGTGAGCCTGTCTCTCAATAATAATAATACAGTGTGATCTACTGTCCCAGCCTGAGGAACAGTGAGCCTGTCTCTCAATAATATTAATACAATGTGTGATCTCCTGTCCCAGCGTGAGGAACAGACAGTGAGCCTGTCTCTCAATAATAATAATAATACAGTGTGTGACTTCCTGTCCTAGCCTGAGGAACAGACAGTGAGCCTGTCTCTCAATAATAATAATACAGTGTGTGACCTCCTCTCCCAGCCAGAGGAACAGTGAGCTTGTCTCTCAATAATAATAATACAGTGTGATCTCCTGTCCCAGCCTGAGGAACAGTGAGCCTGTCTCTCAATAATAGAAATACAGTGTGTGATCTCCTGTCCCAGCCTGAGGAACAGACAGTTAGCCTGTCACTCAATAATAATAATACAGTGTGTGACCTCCTCTCCCAGCCTGGGGAACAGTGAGCCAGACTCTCAATAATAATAATACAGTGTTATCTCCTGTCCCAGCCTGAGGTACAGTGAGCTTGTCTCTCAATAATAATAATGCAGTGTGTGATCTCCTTTCCCAGCATTAGGAACAGACAGTGAACCTCTCTCTCAGTAATAAAAATACATACAGTGAGCCTGTCTCTCAATAATAATAATTCAGTATGTCATCTCCTGTCCCACCCTGAGGAACAGTGAGCCTGTCTCTCAATAATAAAAATACAGTGTGTGATCTCCTGTCCCAGCCTGAGGAACAGACAGTGAGCCTGTCTCTCAATAATAATAATAATAATAATACAGTTGTAGTGTGCTCTCACGAGGCACCAGTTCTGTAGGGTTTGGGCATTTACTGGGACAATTATTAATTGTAGCAGTAAATAATAAAATGATTCTTTTAATGGCCTTAGAATCCAACCATGCGATATAACTCAAACAACGCATACACACAGGTACTAATACACGAGGAAATATTTATTAATAAAATATTTATACATAAAATATTTATACATAAAATATGCATCTTATCGAGAGGGTTATCAGAATACAAAAGGTATATATTCAATCAGTTACGAAGAGTTACGTATATCAAGAGGACATACGTTCAGTATATCATTCGTTTAGACCGTTTCGTAAATGAACTTGGTTATAACTTCTACATTAGATACTCAAAACAAGTACATAACTCTTAGGAATTAAATTGATATCAACTGGTTGGAATAACAATTGAATTCTCGAGCTGTGATGCAGTGCAGTTGAATGCTCATCCAATCTCTGGGGATGTAGATATCCTGCGGGCTCTCTGGCTCCATGCCAGGCTGTGCTGTGTGGCTTGCGACGGTGCGCTGCTGATGCTCACTGACCGGCTAGTTAGTGTTGGCTTTAACTAGCAAAGTTTGTGCACAGGAGAAAAGATGAGTGTGGGTCCCAACAGGTGAGGAAGAATACCGGTTCGTTCCTGATGAAGCGCTAGTTCTGAATAGTGATTCAGCTGTCCACAGTTCTGACCTGTTCACAAGGCTTGCTGCTGGTGCTAACCTCGTGTGGATCCTCTGGTTACTCTCTGGTAACCTCCGCTCTAGACTCTTAGAATAGAGGAAAGTTCTGGCACTCTGACACACCAGCCGTTCCGTGGTTGTCCGGGCTGAGTCTCAGGATGGTCAGGAGGCGCGCTGCGAGAATGTCCTGCCCTTGGGAGCCTTTCTGCACCTGGGCTGTCCTGCCCTGGAACTGTCTCGCACCCCTGGAGTTCTCCTTTGAATAGTTCTGTGTTGCCTGTTTTTACCTGGAGGAACTTCAGCTTGTTCATTGGCTGAAAGTTTCGTTGGCATCAGAGACCCACGTGGGTTACTCGGCCCTACCAGTCCCTGATTGGTTGATCAAGGTGAGATATGAGTCACTTACTCCTGACACTTAGGAATGCAGTCCAGATGTCCATCTGGCACTCCCTAGACAGATAGGCGCCAATGGATGACCATTGATCATGATAGCCAGTCTTAGCTAAGTGCATCCCCATTTGGGAGCTGTCTTTTATCAATAGAAAACATCTTTAAATCAGCCTGCATGAATAGCTTCTCATTGGCTGCACTACATAGATGAACAGAGAGATGGGGCCTAATTTGGGAAAGCACAGCAACACTTAATTCTGTCTTATTAACAAGCATTGCCGCTACAAGTGAAAGACTGAAGTGAAATAGAGTGGGGACGAAGGCAGTGAAGAGAGAGAACGTGGGAAGAAGAGAAAAACGCAAGGGAAAAAAGCAGCGTCGTAAAAGAGGTGACGGAGCTGTCCTCTCTATAAGAAAGGTGCCATTGAGCCCTGCTCTCGCTTACGGCCACACCCCCTTGAGCAGGCCCTCTGATGTCACAGGGGCCGTGGTCAGCGTGAGAGCAGGAAGAAGGAGAGGAATAGAGCATTTGTTTGTCTCAAGTAAGACTTTGTTTTTTGTGAATTTTTGTGGTTTTTTGTGAATTTTTGGTTGATTTTTGAAGCCCTCCCCTTCAGCCTAGCGCTGTTTGGGGAGGGGAGAGACTTTTGGTTTTTTGTTGTTGCTTTTTTGTTGCTTTCTGAGTCCTGTTTGTGTTTTAATGGAAGGAAAAAACATGGAGGCAGAGAATGTTATTGTAGTGGAGGAGGAGAGTGGTGTAGGAAAGAGAAGGATGAGGAATTCGGATCGACCCCCCCGGCGGGTTTTTGCAAGGGCGCATACTGTTGTGGTGGATGTGAGCGGTGTGGAGAAACCATCTGCGGGTGCTATTATCGCAGCGGTGCATGGCGTCTGTGGGGAGGGCTCTCTTTTTGCCTGCCGCCCCCAGACGCCAAAAGAGTTTGAACTGACTCTGTACTCAAAAGAACATGCGGACCCTGCCGCTGGCTGGAGCAGAAGGAGGTAGTGGTTTCCTTCCTCCACCTCCCGGCATATATCTCAGACGAGACTATCAAGGAGAAGCTGAGTAGCTGGGGGGTGAGAGTGATTTCGGACATCAGGATGCGCCACTACCCTGGGACCACCATTGCTGATGGCATGTAGCCTCGTTGCCATACAGCACCCGCTTCGCCACGGCAGAGGGGGACCAGTACTTCAGGGTCCTCCACGACCAGCAACAAAGGGTGTGTCATGTCTGCCTGGACTCGGGGCACATTGCCAAGGACTGCCCCGAGTTCCTCTGCTATGAGTGCAGACAGCCCGGCCACCGCGCCAGGAACTGCACCGCTGCCAAGTGCCCGGACTGCCTCCATGCGCTCATGAGCTGCAACTGCGAGCCGGAGCCAGAAGATCCAGCCACCGCAGGAGCAGCTGACCGCAACGCCGAGGGGGTTGAAGATGGACTACGAGTGGCCGCTGCAGCTGAGCATGGAGAGTTGCCAGCAGCGGCGCCCCAGGACCCCAGTGAGCCAGCAACGCCCCAGCCGGTGATGGGGGAGAGGCAGAGGGAGGCCCCTCCAATCCTGGGTACAGCGCAGCAGAAAGGAGCCGGGGACCAGCCAGCATCTCCACCAGCAGGGGCGCCCCGTTGCCCTAACAATCCTGCTGCATCCCACTCTGTGCCGCAAGAGAAGCAGAGGGAGGTTGCTCCACAACATGCGGCGGTGCAGCGTGGTGCAGCTGAGATCCTACGGGCACCACCACCACCAGAGGCGGCCCCTCAGCGTACCAGTGGGCTTTTGACACCCCAGCCTGTGCAGGGAGAGAGGCAGAGGGAGGAGGCGACGGCACCAGCACCACCACCACCATCACCGTCAGCGGTTTTCCAGCTTACCAGTGAGCCAGCAGGGCCCTCTTCTGGGTCCAGGCATGAGAAGCCTGCTGGGGTCAGCAAAGGCGCTGCTGCGAGGCGTGTGACCAAGCGGCAGCGGCAACGGCGAAAAGACCCTGGCAAGGTGGACATAGGCCCAGACGAAAAGACGCCCGAGGACCCAGAGGAGCCTGAGGGGAAGCGCCCGGTTGCCCTGCAGCGGCCACAAGACACCGGCCTGCCAGGTGAGGGAGCCTCTTCAATACTCGGTCAGGCACCGTTGGCAGAGACTGAGGAAGGGGAGTTGGATATGGTCGTGGGAGGAGAGGTAGGGGAAGTGGTGGAAGTAGGAATGGAGGATGGGTGTCTGGAGATGGATGGGGCAGGGACGGAGGAAGGGTATTACAGGGCATGAAGATGGAGGGGGAAGGGGAGGTGGTGGAGATGGATGGGGTGGAGAGGGAGGACAGGGAGGAGGGGGAGGGGAGTGGGCAAGCCGGGGTACAACCGCCTGGGCCCTCGAAGGCTGGGATCCAGTGGCACCACATCAGGCCTCAGCCCAACCTGAAGCCCAGTTCAAGAGTTGTCCGCAGACCCATCCCTGATGTCTCTGCGGTGGCGGAGACAGGAGGTGGGGAGGAAGCGGCAAGTGTTGGCAATGAGAATGTGGCAGAAAGAGCGGGGGAACTGTCGCGCGGGCCGGAGAATTAATTTCACTCTTATGGCCATATGCGTGATGGCAACTTTCGCCTCTTTAAACGCCAACGGGCTGAGGGACTGAGCAAAGCTGGGGGCAGTGTTAGCTCTGCTGGGGCGGACGGATGTTGTCTGCCTCCAGGAGACCTTCTGGGACGAGGAGTGTGTCCGGAAGGTGCGAGCACAGTGGGACGGGGAGCTGTTTTACAGCAACGCCTCCAGCCTGTGCAGGAGGGGGGTGGCTGTGCTGGTGAGGGGGGGAGTGTACGAGAGCGTAAGGCTCCTGCACCGCGACACGTAGGGCCAGCTCCTGCAGGTCTGTCTTGGGTTTCCTGGACAGTCCGTGCTGCTGAGCAACATCTACGCCCCCAATGGGGAAGCTGAGCGGCTCGCCTTCTTCAAGCAGCTGGAGGCGAGCTGCTTTCAGCAGCCAGGGCTGGTCATCGGCGATTTTAACTGTGCACTGAGTGCGCTCGATGTCGCGGTTGGGATGACCTTTAAGAGCAGCGCTGCTCGCAGCTTCCTGGAGCGCAGTGCGGAAGCTCACTGGTTCGTGGATGCGTGGCGTCAGGCTTATGGTGCACGGAGGGACTTTTCTCGGCGGCAGGTCGTCGAAGGTGTCTTGAGACAGAGCCGGATCGACCTGTTGCAGGGGCACATGAGTCTCTTCCCGTGCCTGAGCCGGATGCACTATGTGTTCACGACCCTGAGCAACCATGCTGTGCTTCACTTCTCTCTAGCAGGGGCACAGGAGGACCGGGGCCCCGGCCTCTGGTGCTTTAATAAGGTCAGAAAAGCTGGTCTGGTGGGATCATCTCAAATACGCCATCGAAGAGTTCAGTATCTCGTATGGCCTGTCCCGGGGGCGGGAGAAGGCCAGGCGGGAGAGAGAGCTTCGGGCTCGGATCACCTCAGAGCTCGGGCTCCTGGCAGATCACGGCGGGGGCTGCGAGCTCTTGCTGGAGCTGAGGGGTGAGCTGCAAGCCCTGGAGGAGGAGAAGTGGAGAGGAGCCAGGGTGCGCAGCAGAGCCCAGTATCTGGCTGAGGGCGAGAAGAGCACGAGGTTCTTCTTCGTCCTGGAGGAGGAGAGGCAGCGCAGCTCCTTCATCAAGGAGCTGGTGGGAGAGGACGGTGTGCGGCTCTCTGCCCCTGAGGCCGTTAGGAATGAGGTGTTTTCTTTTTATAGCGCCTTGTTCCGGTCCGAATGGGTGGATGAGCAGCAGACCCAGGCCATGCTGGCCAGGGTGAGTACCTGCCTGTCACAGAGCGATCGTGAGCTCTCTGACAGTGCGCTGAACTTGGAGGAAGTGCTTGAGGCACTTCGGGGCTCGTCTCCTAACAAGAGCCCAGGGTGGGACGGGCTCTCCTCTGAGCTCTACAGACACTTTCAGCAGTCCCAGGGGCCCCTCCTTCTGGAGGTGTTCCAGGAGATTGCCAGGACCGGCGCTCTGACCCCATCTATGAGAAGGGGGGTGATCTCTCGTCTACAAAAAGCAGGGGGATCCCTCCCTTTTGAAAAACTTTCGCCTGATCAGCCTGTTGAACTCGGACTATAAGATCCTAACTCGTGTTCTCTCCCTCAGGCTCAGGAAGGTTCTGCCCAGGATCCTGTCGCCTTCGCAGACCTACTGCGTCAAGGGGAGAGACATCGCGGACACGGTGTGCTCCATCAGAGATGTCGTGGACCTTATGTGGGAGCAGCCGAAGGGCGGATACGTCCTGAAACTGGACCAGGAGATGGCCTTCGACAGTGTGGAGCATTCCTTCCTGTTTGAGGTCTTGAAGAGCTTCGGCTTCTGCGAGGCCTTCATCTCCTGGGTGAGGCTCGTGTACAAGGGGATCATGAGCTGTGTCAAGGTGAACGGTTCCCTCACGAGCTTCTTTCCAGTGACCAGGTCAGTGCAGCAGGGCTGCCCTCTGTCAGCTCTGCTCTACTCCTTAGTGGCTGAGCCCCTGGGTCTGGCGATCCCCAGTAAGGAGGGGGTGTGCGGTGTCACCTTGCCTGGGGGCACCGCCACCTCGTTGATATACCAATATGCTGACGACACCACACTGACGTTGGCAGAGGTGGCAGAGATCTCGGCCATTTTGGAGGTGGTGCAGGCCTCCTGCGCTGCCTCGGGCGCCAAGGTAAACTTGGAGAAGTCTGAGGTCATGCCAGTGGGGAGGGCAGACCCTGCCCCGCTCCTCGGCTACCCTTTCAGGGTGGAGACGGGTCACCTGAAGGTCCTTGGCGTCTACATTAGCGCTGATGAGCAGGCCACTGGGCTTCTCCTGTGGAAGGAGAAGCTCATTAAGATGAGGGCCAGGCTAAATCAGTGGAGACACAGGTCCCTGACCCTAAAGGGAAGGGTCCTGCTCGTTAACACACTGTGCCTGTGCCTCTTGTGGTACCCAGTGTCTGTGATGCCTCTTCCTGAATGGGTAGAGAACGAGATTAGGCAACTTGTGGTGGGATTCGTGTGGGAGGGGAAGCCTCCACGGGTTGCTCATGACACCCTCATTGGGGAAATCTCCAGGGGTGGGCTGAAGCTGTGTGATGTAGGCCTGAAGCTGAAAAGCTTTAGGCTGAAAGTAGTGAAGAAATTCCTTGACCTGGATAATGTCGGCATTTGGAAGATTTTTTATGGTACGCTACCTCGATGACTTGTGGGGGCTTGGGGCAGGAGACCCTCCTGATGAGGCTGACTCCGGGGCTGGTAAAACATCTGCCCCCCTTTTACATGGAGGTCCTGCTGGCGTGGGGGGAGTTCATGTCCCAGCATGTCTCCTACACGCCGGAGACCCGGGCCCAGCTTCTGGAGCAGCCTCTGTTCCTCAACCCCCTACTGGTGTCTCGATGGAACAGGCAGCTCTACGAGGCTGGCATATCCAAGGTCAAGGATCTTCTTTATGAAGTAAAGGACAGTTTTCTGCCCACCCAGGCTATTGTCGATGCTGTCCGAGAGGTCGACAACAAGCTGCCTGTCAGTAAGATCCATCAGGATTACGAACAGCTGAAACTCGGTCTCCCGGACAGTTGGCTGGAGAAGCTCCGTCCACAAGACGGGGCAGCAGGCCCAGCCTGGCTGGAGCTGAGGGTGAAGTGGGGGGACCGTGGGGTGGACCTCCTGGAGTGCACCACCAGCATGTTCTACAGGCTGATGGTGGCGAAATGGTTCAGTGTGCCAATCTCTGAGGAGTTCTGTGGTAAGATCTTCCGCCACCTCGAGCCGACATGGATCTGGGCATGTCTGAGGCTGCCTTTCCTGCCCTAGAGATGCAAGCAGCTGGACTTCATCCGTCACAACTGCGTTTTCACCAAGATGGTACTGCAGCGCTTCCATGCTGAGGAGGACTCCCTCTGCCCTGTGTGCAGGAAGTGGACGGAGGGGCTGCTGCACCTCTTTTTTTCAGTTGTGATGGATTGAAGGATTTGAGGACGTGCTTGACGGATCTGCTGGATGGCCTGTTTCACGCTGTCCGAGGAGCTGTTCTTGACTTTCTCATTAAAAATAAGCTTACGTATTTTAATTCAACGTGATTACTTTTCGCTCTCTATAAAACACGTGTGATTTTGGGGCAGGGGGATATGGTGGGGCATTCTAAAACATCACAACCATTTGAAAACTGTCTTGAGCTATGTAGGCATGGTTACGGATTTGGAGTTTATGCTTAAATGAGCCGACTTGCCGGTTTTGAAGTGTGACACCTTAGCTGTCAGGCCCCGATATTGACTGCTGCGAAGATGGCTTCTTTGAGTAGTGAATCATCGGATTCCTCTGCTATGCAAACTGAAGAGGTAAGTTGCTAAAATATTTTTTCTGATAATGGAATTGTTGTTTCAATCTGCGCTTAGCGTATATCATTTTCAACACTTCGTCTTCTTTTTAGCAAAAGCTGACCCCGCACTCAGTGGTGTGTGACAGTGGCTGTCATGTGAGCACGTACGGGGAATCTGGTGTTGGTGAACCGTCAACGACTGATGATAAAGAGTCGCTACAAATAGTCAATATTAAACCGCGGCGAGTGTGGAGGAAACGAAAAACTCTAACACAAAAGAGGCATTAAAATGGTAAATAGTTTAGGTAAAAAGCATGCCTATTTATTTTGTTAAGCCTTCCTTTTCTTTTTTCCTTTAATAGAATAAGGAAGAGGTCGACGCATCAATCTTCAAACTACCATCGAGCTTGAATGTTTCGTGTCTGTGCATATGTATTCGCCAAAATGTTAATAATGATGATGTTCAACTTAGTTTAGCTAATGATGGCTCTAATGAGCCTGATGCTAAGGATCAGATTGTAAAGTCGGTGGAATGTTGCATCTTCAGCCATTGTTTAAAGGGGGTTCTGATTGATGAATGCGAGGCCTGTTTGATTAATCATCCAGGTCAACGGGGTCACACATGCCTGGTTGACGGGTGCGCGGATGGGTACGAAGATGTGTCGTTTGCTGCGTTAGAAATTTATAAGTCTCTCAGTTTAGCCCAAATTTTATCGGCTGTTCTGTACATCGCCAGGGGCCTGGGTGCCTATACCATTACAAATCATACTGAGCGGAGTATAAAACACTTGCTGAGAAACATAATTGACAACCGATCGCCATATGAGTGTGTACGCTCCTTACTTGAAAAGGTAGATGGAAAAATACTAGACGTGACTTTTGGTGCATTGCAAAAGAAACATTATACTTATTTTTACACAAGAGAAAAAAAGATCTATGTAAAACCATGGCTGTGTTTTAGAGACGGGTGAGCCATCGTCCAAAGAATGAAGAATTCCGAATATATACGTTAGAATTCTTACAAAGAGTTCTTTACACCCTTCTTTCTGCAAAGCTTGAAAATAAAATCAATAAACAGAATGCTCATGTCCTTGAATTTGTTAAAGAGATAGATGTGTATGTAAAGAACATGAGTGAAATTACTGTGATTCTGATGTTTTCAGATTAGAATCTGAAGCCTGTCGGATTCAGCGGTGTGTATTCCAAAATACAACGTATTTTATATTGTAACGCAACGGGGGCTCAGGCGGGCGCCCTTGCCGCATCAGGTCGGCCCCTGCACCGTCCGGGGCTCGAACCCGGGACTTCCGCGTCTCTCTGCAGCGACCTAGCCCCGTGAGCCAAAGAGAGATCTCTCCACAGCCCAGTAGCTGTGGTCCTGCTATCACAGGGAAGGGCGGTGACGTCACCCGCTCTGGTACGCCGGCTCTTACACAGCGCCTGTCGGCCGTAAGCGTTACACTCTCCCCCGCTTAAATCGCCGTCCCCGGCGAAGGGCTATCCCGCCCCGCTTCTGACACCAATGTAACGCAACGGGGGCTCAGGCGGGCGCCCTTGCCGCATTAGGTCAGCCCCTGCACCGTCCGGGGCTCGAACCCGGGACTTCCGCGTCTCTCTGCAGCGACCTAGCCCCGTGAGCCAAAGAGAGATCTCTCTACAGCCCAGTAGCTGTGGTCCTGCTATCACAGGGAAGGGCGGTGACGTCACCCGCTCTGGTACGCCGGCTCTTACACAGCGCCTGTCGGCCGTAAGCGTTACACTCTCCCCCGCTTAAATCGCCGTCCCCGGCGAAGGGCTATCCCGCCCCGCTTCCGACACCAATGTAAAGCAACGGGGGCTCAGGCGGGCGCCCTTGCCGCATCAGGTCGGCCCCTGCACCGTCCGGGGCTCGAACCCGGGACTTCCGCGTCTCTCTGCAGTGACCTAGCCCCGTGAGCCAAAGAGAGATCTCTCCACAGCCCAGTAGCTGTGGTCCTGCTATCACAGGGAAGGGCGGTGACGTCACCCGCTCTGGTACGCCGGCTCTTACACAGCGCCTGTCGGCCGTAAGCGTTACAATATAGAACCTGTGGTTACACCGTCCCTCTGATCACTCAGGCAAATTTATTTGATCTGTTAGACAGAGTTGCCCAGTTTGGTGTTCATGGCTATAGAAATGGCGAGGGAAAGGGCCTTATGAATGCTTTTTCAGATGCTGCTGAGTTTCTGAACAATGTTGGGGTGATAGCTACAACTGATTTTCTGCACCAACATTTAATTGGTGATTGCAAGCAGTAGTCTGTAACGTGTGTGAAAAGTTCAAAAGTGTATACTGGGATGTTTCCTTTGATGTTTCTGTATTTGAAAACCTACTGATGAAGTAAAGTGGTTCACATTTCACATGTTATTTGTCCTGCGAGTTCTTTCCGTGAGACTTTGTGTGTGTATGTGTGTGTGTGTGTTTACACACCCTTGCTGTATTTTGAGACTTGCTGTCAGGGTCAACCACACTGTCACCGGACCCTGGCTGCAACAGCCCACACCCCGGGATCTCGCGGCCCACTTTACTCAGTGTGTGTGTGTGTGTGTGTGTGTGTGTGTACGCGCGCGCGCGCGCGCGCTTGATGTTTTTTGAGACATGCTATCAGGGTCAACCAGTCTGACACCTGGCTGCGGCTGGTGCCGCTTACACCCCGGGAACTCGCGGCCCTCACCAGACTCCCCACACACCGCCGTAACGCCCCGATTCCTTAGGGTTATAATAGAGCGCACTGAAACCTACGGCAGACTTGATCACCTTCCAACCCTCGTCGCTAATACGTGCTTTCATACACTTATTTATAAATTGAGGGGGATGCGATGGTGGGTATTTGGACCCTGAGGCCCAGGGAGTGGAAGGCGGGACAACAACACTCATAATGACACACCATTGGCTCTGGAGGGGGCGGGACATCCACTCGTAATGATGCACCATTAGCCAAAAAGGGGGCAGGACATCTGCCCATGGCGGCCTCCCATTGCCTGAAAAAGGGGGCGTGGTACCTGTCAAAAAGTTTGACGAAAGGTGTCACTTTATTCTACTCCCAGGCCAAAAACAGCCCTCGGCTCATCAACTCAATCCGGAACTCCTGGTCTCACAACCGCATTCCCTCGGTGCTTTCCTACCACCCTAACCCAATTTCTATCCCCAGGACCATCATTAACAATGACTCCATTTTACAGGACGATCCCTCCATCGGTACTCTTTTTTCCCGACCGCCCAATCATCTCTTATCGCTGACCACCACATAAGCTTCTTGTTCACAGCTCCCTCGCACTTGGCACCTTCCCCTGCAACAGCACTCGCTGCATCACTTGCAAATACATATCTAACGACATTCAGGGCATCACAGGACAATTCCGGATTACCCTGACAACATCCTGTATCTCATTTACTGTATCGCTTGCAAAAAATGCCCAGCTATCTACATTTGGGAAACCGAAAGGAGTCTAGGAGAACGCTTCAGAGAACATATTAGGGCTGGGAAGGTTAAAGATTTCTCCAAGCCCATAGTTTTTCTTTTCACCTCAAATGGCCAGGATCTCTCAATGACTGACTTATTTTAATGTAATCTTCTCTATTCTCTTGCAGGTCTTGACTTCATACCTTTCTTCACCTCTCTCCACTTTGCACTTCCTGAGTGGCCTCTCTGCCGCTCCTGCCTCCTCCCCTCTCCCAGCTTTTGTTCTTCTGTGCTATTTAACCTTTGTAACCTGCCCTGTCTTTCTCACACCTGAAGGCTTCACAGACGAAACGTTGAGTTTTCTCTCTTCTCTTTTCAGTATGGAATAAACCTATTACTTGTTCCTTTGCAGACTACACATGCTGACATAGTTTAGTTCAGGTGGGTAGCTGCTTTAATATACATTTGTAAATGTCAATTTAAAACTGTAAAAATAGTAAGATTATAACTCCACTTTAAAATGTGGCAAGAAATAGACACATGGCAGGCTACACCCTGGAAAGGACACCAGTCCATCACAGGGCAAAGATATAAAAAATAAACATATAGGCAGCACATATCAAGCCTTACAAGAAATCATTAACACCCTCAACAAACACTACATGTCCATTAAACTCAAATACACCAAGCATGGTAGCCTGATAGACTTCCTAGACACCACCACATACAAAGTTTCTTCCTTCAACAACACAGACAAACTGGACATCAAGGTATTTTTCAAAGACACATTCACACGGCTTACTGCACAAGGATAGCTTCCACCCAAAACATACTTTCAAAGGACTGGTAAAATCACAACTCCTACACTTCCACAAAATCTGTACACAACAACAAGACTTTGAGGAAGCCAAATAAACACTCTTCCAAGCTTTATGCCAGAGAAGATACACACAAAGTTTCCTCAAAAATGTGGCACAAACATTTCTAAATAGAAAAACTCCAGATGACAGAAAAATACCCCTCAACACATCATATTTTCAACTCAGCATAAAATCCAACCAAAAACCATGATATTAGAAAACAAACATACTGAGGGAGCACAAAATCATATCTGCACACAGAAAAAAACAAAAACCTTTAGCATTAATTAGACCAAAGCAAGCTAAAACCTGTACACAACAGATCATATACACCAAGAGCCAAACATTTCATAACAGAAAACAACTATCCAAAACAAAGAAACTAAAGAAATCTTCCAGTTGCAAATGGCACTCTCAGAAAACATCAATAACGCCATCTACAGCATCCAGTGCAAAAAGTGCGGGGTGACCTATGTGGGGGGAACGGGTAACTCCATCTGAACCCAGCTGACACAACACAGGTACATCAGGAACCATGGGACTGGAAAGCAACCCCAACTGGACAGAGACAGAAAGAAAGAAAAAGGAAAGGGAGTGGATCAAAAGACTTAATACTATCTTTACACAAGACCTGTACATCAGAAAAACCGGGAGGGTTTTAGTCGTTGGAAGGAGAGTCCTCTCCTTGTCCCAGATGGTCCCCTCTCGGATAAAGTCTGGGAGAAGGAGCTTCGTTCCCCTCTCCTAACTAGCCAGATCCTACAGGGACTGGAACTCTTCACCATACTAACACGCAACAAACAGAAGAATAACTGAAACCAATCAGCTATGGAAACTCACACAGCTTGCACAGTCCTACTAGGGAGGAAAACAAAAGACCCTGATTGCCTATTGAGATGTTAATGGTCCATGCATAATCCCCACCAGGGAAAGCAGAAACCCATTCACCAACTGAAACTGCACCTACTCATACAGAAACGTACAGAAGGAACACAGACCATAGAATACAAACTAGCCCCCTAGGAGGAACTACAACACACTGCCCCTTACAAAACAGGATAAAAACAAGCCAGCATGGACACAGTGTTCCAGAACAATGCCTGAAGAAGACCCAGGCAGAAACATAGCGACACACAGAAAGGCAAGATAGTCTTCCTATGGAGCCACAGATTCTACAGAGTTAAAGCTGCCTAACAGTGGAAACCTAACGGTGTCAACAAAGCTTTAGGCATTTAAATGGTAAGTATGGATCAATCCAGAGTTGACAATGCACGCAACCGTATGGTCACCCTCCACACTGCCTATACAACAAACATGTCAGACAGGATACCTTCCACCAAGGAACCAGGATCATCTACAAAATGATCCAAACAGTCCACCATTTACAAAACACAGCAGTTTTATTGGACGGGAGAACCGAGCACCCGCCAGCCTACGACGGAAGACCGAGGAACTCATAAAACCTGCCAAGCCACCTAAACTCACATATCTGAAGCTGGTAAGCAATGCCAAAAATTGGCTTCACACCACACTGCAGATCCTCGAAGAGCACTACGACGAAAATCTGTCATACAACTAGAGGATCTTGAGCTTCCCCACTGGGAGGAAGCTTTCACACTTACTTCCAACTGATCAAAGAAACATTATGGGAGGAAATTGCAGAACACCACCTTTGGACCCTACAGTACACAAACTATCAATACTGGGTTAGGTAAGGACACTCGGGCAGATCAAATTATCACAGCAGTTTTTAAATTCTACAACGACTTCTACTGGAAAGACTGCGAACAAGACCAAGTAAGAGTTAAGTTGTTTTATAAAGTCATTATTTTAGAGCAAGGTATAATTCTGATAAAAATACAATAAACAATATGGTGAAGCTATTGGAGAGAAAATTAAGGCTCGGTTAAGAAACTGAAACAGTCTTGACTTGTTCCTTTACACAAAAGTTATTTATTTTCAAAAGAGACCCATGAGGATTCCTCTGGTGTGCAAGACCTGCCTGAAGACATTTGACCAGTTTCCTCTTCACCTAAAGAGGGTGTGTATGAAATGAGCCTCAGCAGAGGAGATCAGCAAGGTCCTTCTCCAGGCCAGGAAGGACTTGTTGAATCACTTGAGGAATCGGCAGGTCGGGGATTGCAAGAGCATAGGGCTCATGTGTGGTGAGAATGTGAGACTGGCGGAGTCCATGGACTGTTATATGTGGAATCTTGAAGACACATCAGCAAGGTAAGATATTTAGAATTTATAAGGGTTCTTCTGTTTCATTTCTAACCTTTACCTTTATGTAAGGGTATGTTAAAATGATATACCAGTGGTCCAGATGCCCTGAGCAAGAGGCTGCTGTCCAGGAGGAAGAGATGCCAGAGACTGAAGTGGAAGAGGAAGGGGAAGATGTGAGTTCTGGAGAACTTTCTATTTTTTCCAAATGTATCTTTTGTTTTATACTTGTATTCTAGTTTGTCTTAGAAGTAAAAATGTTTAAATGTGTATTTTGTATTCCTTCTGTCCCCCCAGTTCTTAAAAGCCATCAGCAGGCTTTCAGGAAGATGGTGACCCAGGCTGGACTGGACAGAACGCACTCCCTGGATGCTCCTCACCTGGCTGGGTTTAAACAGGACCTTACCAAGGATCTTGGAGTGGCAGATTGCTCTCAGGAGGTATTTATTTTTTAAAGGCATTTAAAATTGAGCAGTGATATTTCCATAGCACATGTTTTTACTCCTTAGCTTAAAATTCACCCATGTGAAATCTCAGCCATAAACATAGTGACTCTACCTTTATCAGGTAGAAAATGTTTCCAGATTCCTGTTTTTATGGATCCATCTGCATCTTCCTTAAACTTTGTAAAGGGCCTATCCAAAACAACAATTATTGTAACCAAATGAAGACCACTGGACTGTCTCACCAAATCATTGCTAATTATATTAAGAACATAAACCATTTTCCGGGCTACATCCTAAATGATATCAGTGTGAAAGTAGAGGATCCCAGCCTGGCTAACCTCATCATCAACTTCCAAAGTATCCTAAAGGATATTCAGAAGAAGAACAGTAAGAATGTTGCCAAGAGATTACTAAAATTAGGTCATTTTCATTATAAAACTTCTTTCAGTTGTACTTTTAATTTGAATACAAAAAAAGTTGATGAGTACGAATTTCTCAAACAGATATAGACAGTTGCAGAGTCCAGAACCAAGTACGAAGGATTGCTGGAAGGTGTTGATGGTTGCAAAGAGAGATGTGTTGCACAGACTGGGCAAGACATCACCTTGCCTGAGCAGCTTCTTGTACTGTATTACCTGCAGGCCTTTCTCCACCTGAAGCACCTGCAGCACCCAGGGGTGGTAAAGAACATGATAAATCTTTGCGCATAGCGCTCCTTTGGAAGTACTTTGTCCAAGTTCAAAAGCAATCGTGGGATTTACTTCATGCGTGCAAAAAGCATGCCTCGCACGACAGATTTAAATGGGGAATGGAGCCTGCTTCTTGCTGTTTTTCCTGTGGTTGCAGTTACAAAGTTGATCGTGCTTTCACATTCTGTTATCAGTATTCACTGGCTGAGCTTTATCAGTTGGTTCGTAAAGGAATCTCTGCTTCGGTTCCAGAAAAGTCATCTGTAGTGTGTTTTTTTCCGTGCCCATGGCAGTCTTTTAAAGCTGGTAGTAATGGCGGCGAAGTTAATTTTTTATCCTCTTTAAAAGAATAAGGACGGGCTGGGGCGAGCTCCATTTACCACTCTTTCAGCTAACCGCCGAACTCGCGAACTGATTACACTGCAGAGCCACAGGCGCCTCGCTTTTCGCCATTCTCTGGGTTAGGGTGAAAAAAAAACTTTGCTGGTATTAGCTGGCCTGCTGGGAGTACCTCTTCCTCACTGATAAGAAAGATTTGTGTTTCATCTTTCGCAAGCTGTATAGATTTCTTTCAAAACAAGTTGTTCCAGAAAGGAAACGAACACTTGCATGCACCTGAATTAAAAGGCATGGGATTTGCCCATAAGGATAAATTCTGTACAGTAAGACAGGAATAAAGGCACCGCTGGGAATCGGACCCAGGATCTCCTGTTTACTAGACAGGCGCTTAGCCAACTAAGCCACGGCGCCGGCAAAGTGCTGTCCTTTGACAGCCACTTGGACACGTCTCAACTGCTCTGAGACATCTGCGTTCGGTGTGCACCGAGCCTGCTCGCCTTGCAAGTTGCCTCATTTACATGCTGTAGCGGCGAGGCTTAATAATAATGCAGAATTAAGTGTTTCTGAGCTTCCCAAATGAGGCCCCATTTCTCTGTTCATCTCTGTGGTGCAGCCACAGAGAAACCATTCATGCAAGATGTTTTCTTTTGATAAGGACAGCTCCCACAGGGGGATGCACTTAGCTAAGCCTGGCTATCATGATCAATGGTCATCCATTGGCCCCTATCTGTTTAGGGAGTGCCAGTTGGACATCTGGACTGCATTACTAAGTGTCAGGAGTAAGTGACTCATATCTCACCTTGATCAACCAATCAGGGACCGGTAGGGCCGAGTAACCCACGTGGGACTCTGATGCCCATGGAACTTTCAGCCAATCAATGAGCTGAAGTTCCTCCAGGTAAAAACAGGCAACACAGAGAGCCTGAGAGATTCAGATTCAGATTCAGATTCAACGAGATTCAGATTCAGATGCAACAATTCTAAAGGGAATTCAAAGGAGAATTCCAGGGCAGGACGGCCCAGGAGCAGGAGGCTACCAAGGGCAGGACATTCTCGCAGCGCGCCTCCTGACCATCCTGAGACTCAGCCCGGACAACCACGGAACGGCCAGTGTGTCCGAGCGCCAGAACTTTCCTTTGTTCTAAGAGTCTAGAGTGGAGGTTGCCAGAGAGTAACCAGCAGCAGGCCTCGTGAACAGGTCGGAACTGTGGACAGCTGAATTACTATTCAGAACTAGCTCTTCATCAGGAACGAACCGGTCCTCTTCCTAACTTGCTGGGACCCACAGTCATCTTTTCTCCTGTGCACAAACTTTGCTAGTTAAAGCCAACACTAACTAGCCGGTCAGTGAGCATCAGCAGCGCACCGTCGCAAGCTGCACAGCACAGCCTGGCACGGAGCCAGAGAGCGCGGATTGGACAGCAACAGCCTGCAACTGTTTCTTTGTGCCCGCAGGAGATCTGAATCCCCAAAGATTGGATGAGTATTCAACTTCAATGCATTACAGCTGATATCAATTTAATTCCTAAGAGTTATGTACTTGTTTGAGTATCTAATGTAGAAGTTGTAACCAAGTTCAGTTTACGAAACGGTCTTAATGAATGATATACTGAACGTATGTCCTCTTGATATGTGTAACACTTTGTAACTGATTGAATATATACCTTTTGTATTCTGATAACCCTCTCGATAAGATCTGTTGGGTTTACATGCATATGCTATGTATTAATAAATGTATCCTCGTGTGTTAGTACCTGTGTGTGCGCGTTGTTTGAGTTATGTCGCATGGTTGGATTCTAAAGCCACCAAAAGAATCAACTTTGTGATTTACTGCTACAATTAATAATTGTCTCAGTAAATGCCCAAACCCTACAGAACTGGTGCCTTCAGAGAGCCACTATGATTACATATTTGGCGTCCCTGGGCCGGCTTAATCTACAATGCGATACTTCCACCACTAAGAGAAAGGATGAGAAATGGCTTTTATCTGTCACTTTTCATGTCAGAGGATCTCAATCTGCTTTCCCTGTACAAGAGGATGTCCAACTCATGTAGCTAAAGACGTAGACGACAGTGCTCCACTGAAATCTTGATCTCACAACCCTCGGCATGACTCCGCTGTGTTCTGCTTTAGACAAAGGGGGGAAAAGACTTCTTTCATCACACGTTTTGCACTGTTTACGGTGTTTGCAGTGCTCTTTCTTAAATGAAAACCAGGAATCGGCACCATATGAGGTGAGACTAGATAATATTGGAACTAGTAGCCTCGCCATTCCATGCGTGACGTGAGCAAAGTGTAATTCCTGTCTTTATAGTGTGCTTGTTAGAGACATAGCTGGCACCCAGAGCGCTTTAAATCCGGGAGTCAGCAGCCCAAGACAAGAGAGTTTCCTTCGTCTATGTTTTTTGCGTGAAGGGGGAAACCATGCGTGTGCTGCAAACGATCTTAGTATCGAAGTGCCGTCCCACATAGCCGATCCGAACAATCTGCTTTACAGAGGAGCACTGCCGGAGCTTATCATGGCAAACTGAAGACCAGGCTGACCTCTTCTGTGACTCTTGAACACTGAGTCTCAAGGTTGTGAATTCAAGCTCCACGCTGGCGGGAAATTCCATAGGTAATGATCACATTTTCTTGCATGCTAATCAAAAGAAATATTAAGAAACTTTTCCCGATACCAGTTTTTTACAAAAGTAAAGGCACACGGTACATGTGTGCCACATCACGTCCGAGTTTAGTGACAACTACCTCAGAGATTGTAAGCTGGGTAGTTTCAGATCAGATCACTTTTTTTATCAAAGGTTCAAGCAAACCCGAATACTTTTGCAAGAGACATTTCAGAATCCCAGTCAAATCCAGTAAGATTGCTGGATCCTTTGAATTCGACTGAACTATAGCACAGATCTGCAGTCCACCATTAGAATACTGTGGGTGTGTTGTATAAGCCATACTGCCCAAAATAGTTCTAAAACAGGAGAAGCATCCTCGTTTAGGAATGTGGTATAAAGTGAAATGGTCTGGGAAGAGTCCTACGTTTGAACAGTTCAAAATAGACGTAAAGGGGTATTTACGGACTCTTTCGAAATGTAAGAACGAGCTGTGCGGACCTTATCTTTATTTACCTTGTGTAATCGTTTTTCATAAAGCGTAATTGTATTATAGCATGTGCCCCTGACGATTTTCTTGATACGTTATATGTGCTCTTGTTTGTATTGTATGTAGTTTTGTTGTTCAAATAAAACATAAAGGACACAACTTTCTGGATGCGGCTGCTGTAAAAATAAAATGACATCAAGGGTGCTGTACGCAGAGGTCTGAAACCTGCTCCACAGAAGATCTTTATCCAGAGGTGTTAAAGAAGTCGAGATCTCGCCATGAGAGGGGAAGCATCTCAGAAAAAGCAGGTGCAGTCGGTTCCACGGTCATAACGCCACTAATTCGGGCGACAAGAGCAAAACCAACCCGGCTTCCTCCGGGCAAGTAATGAGACAAAGAGACAGTGCACAGTGGGTAGCGTGGCTGAGCGGTCTAAGGCGCTGGATTAAGTCTCCAGTCTCTTCGGGGGCGTGGGTTCAAATCCCACCGCTGCCAGGTGCTTCTGTCGAGACCCCCTTTCAGCTGGCTTCAGATGAAGGGAACTGCTTTTTGGCAGTCTCTCGAGAAACTAAGCAAAGTGTTTAAAGATACTTTCTCAGCTTGACATCAAGGCACAAAACAAAAACCTTCTTGCGTCCTCTCAACCCAAAAGCGCTTTGCCACTTTTTGCGTTATGCAGGGAACGACGTCTGCCCAGATCACTTTTGTGTCAATGCAAATCGTAGTGTGCCCTGCGTTTTAATTTTGGCTGTGCTGGCGTGCTGCTTCTGTCTGTGAAACTTGAATGTTCTGCTTCTTCACACCAAATCGTCGGCGGAGGTTGAGCTTGTTAAATCTTTGCGCATAGCGCTCCTTTGGAAGTACTTTGTCCAAGTTCAAAAGCAATCGTGGGATTTACTTCATGCGTGCAAAAAGCATGCCTCGCACGACAGATTTAAATGGGGAATGGAGCCTGCTCTTGCTGTTTTTCCTGTGGTTGCAGTTACAAAGTTGATCGTGCTTTCACATTCTGTTAACAGTATTCACTGGCTGAGCTTTATCAGTTGGTTCGTAAAGGAATCTCTGCTTCGGTTCCAGAAAAGTCATCTGTAGTTTGTTTTTTTTCCGTGCCCATGGCAGTCTTTTAAAGCTGGTAGTAATGGCGGCGAAGTTAATTTTTATCCTCTTTAAAAGAATAAGGACGGGCTGGGGCGAGCTCCATTTACCACTCTTTCAGCTAACCACCGAACTCGCGAACGGATTACACTGCAGAGCCACAGGCACCTCGCTTTTCTCCATTCTCTGGGTTAGGGTGAAAAAAAAAACTTTGCTGGTATTAGCTGGCCTGCTGGGAGTACCTCTTCTTCACTGATAAGCAAGATTTGTGTTTCATCTTTCGCAAGCTGTATAGATTTCTTTCAAAACAAGTTGTTCCAGAAAGGAAACGAACACTTGCATGCACCTGAATTAAAAGGCATGGGATTTGCCCATAAGGATAAATGCTGTACAGTAAGACAGGAAGAAAGGCACCGCTGGGAATCGGACCCAGGATCTCCTGTTTACTAGACAGGCGCTTTAGCCAACTAAGCCACGGCGCCGGCAAAGTGCTGTCCTTTGACAGCCACTTGGACACGTCTCAACTGCTCTGAGACATCTGCGTTCGGTGTGCACCGAGCCTGCTAGCCTTGCAAGTTGCCTCATTTACATGCGATAGTTCCACCACTAAGAGAAAGGATGAGAAATGGCTTTTATCTGTCACTTTTCATGTCAGAGGATCTCAATCTGCTTTCCCTGTACAAGAGGATGTCCAACTCATGTAGCTAAAGACGTAGACGACAGTGCTCCACTGAAATCTTGATCTCACAACCCTCGGCATGACTCCGCTGTGTTCTGCTTTAGACAAAGGGGGGAAAAGACTTCTTTCATCACACGTTTTGCACTGTTTACGGTGTTTGCAGTGCTCTTTCTTAAATGAAAACCAGGAATCGGCACCATATGAGGTGAGACTAGATAATATTGGAACAAGTAGCCTCGCCATTCCATGCGTGACGTGAGCAAAGTGTAATTCCTGTCTTTATAGTGTGCTTGTTAGAGACATAGCTGGCACCCAGAGCGCTTTAAATCCGGGAGTCAGCAGCCCAAGACAAGAGAGTTTCCTTCGTCTATGTTTTTTGCGTGAAGGGGGAAACCATGCGTGTGCTGCAAACGATCTTAGTATCGAAGTGCCGTCCCACATAACCGATCCGAACAATCTGCTTTACAGAGGAGCACTGCCGGAGCTTATCGTTGGCAAACTGAAGACCAGGCTGACCTCTTCTGTGACTCTTGAAGACTGAGTCTCAAGGTTGTGAATTCAAGCTCCACGCTGGCGGGAAATTCCATAGGTAATGATCACATTTTCTTGCATGCTAATCAAAAGAAATATTAAGAAACTTTTCCGGATACCAGTTTTTTACAAAAGTAAAGGCACACGGCACATGTGTGCCACATCACGTCCGAGTTTAGTGACAACTACCTCAGAGATTGTAAGCTGGGTAGTTTCAGATCAGATCACTTTTTTTATCAAAGGTTCAAGCAAACCCGAATACTTTTGCAAGAGACATTTCAGAATCCCAGTCAAATCCAGTAAGATTGCTGGATCCTTTGAATTCGACTGAACTATAGCACAGATCTGCAGTCCACCATTAGAATACTGTGGGGGTGTTGTATAAGCCATACCGCCCAAAATAGTTCTAAAACAGGAGAAGCATCCTCGTTTAGGAATGTGGTATAAAGTGAAATGGTCTGGGAAGAGTCCTACGTTTGAACAGTTCAAAATAGACGTAAAGGGGTATTTACGGACTCTTTCGAAATGTAAGAACGAGCTGTGCGGACCTTATCTTTATTTACCTTGTGTAATCGTTTTTCATAAAGTGTAATTGTATTATAGCATGTGCCCCTGACGATTTTCTTGATACGTTATATGTGCTCTTGTTTGTATTGTATGTAGTTTTGTTGTTCAAATAAAACGTAAAGGACACAACTTTCTGGATGCGGCTGCTGTAAAAATAAAATGACATCAAGGGTGCTGTACGCAGAGGTCTGAAACCTGCTCCACAGAAGATCTTTATCCAGAGGTGTTAAAGAAGTCGAGATCTCGCCATGAGAGGGGAAGCATCTCAGAAAAAGCAGGTGCAGTCGGTTCCACGGTCATAACGCCACTAATTCGGGTGACAAGAGCAAAACCCACCCGGCTTCCTCCGGGCAAGTAATGAGACAAAAAAAGAGGGCCCAGTGGGTAGCGTGGCCGAGCGGTCTAAGGTGCTGGATTAAGGCTCCAGTCTCTTTGGGGGTGTGGGCTTGAATCCCACTGCTGCTAGGAGTTTTTGTGTTACAACCACCAAATGGAGCAATGTGTTAAAAGCTACTTTATCAGCTTAACATCAAAGCAGGGAGAAAAAAGTGTTTCTTCTTCTCAACACAATTTATCGTTTCCACCTTCAGCAGGGAAGTTTGTCTACCAAGATCACTTTTGAGTCAGTGCAAATCACAGTGCGCCCTCAATTTTAATGTCGGTTGTGCTCCTTTTATCTGTGAAACGTTAATATTCTGCATTTTCAAGTCGAGTCATCCTCAGGGGTAGAGCTGATTATGTCTTTCCGCATAGCGCTCCATCAGAAATAACTTGTCTAAGTCCAAAAGAGATTGTGGGTTTCACTTCAAGCAATCACAAAGCATACCTCACATGTCAGATCTAAATTGGGAATTTGTTGGTTACGAAGCTGAACGTTTGTCCATGTTCTGCTAGAGTATCCACTGGCTTGCCTTTATAAGCAGTCTTGGAAAGATAAGCTGAGCTTCATCTCAGGAAAAATCATCAGTACTGTCATTTTATTCTGTGTGTATGGCAGTTATTTAAAGTATATAAAAATCACGAGTTCATAGACTTATCCAAATATCAACGGGACCTTGTAAACCTGTCAGAAGAATTCCTTCAATCCAATAGTTTCACTCCAGGGACAAGGCAGGGAAACATAGAGAATTCTTATTTAAAGACAACATCCGTATTGGATTGCATGTAAGCAGGCACCACTCAGAATTCCTAATATGATTTTGAATTCAGTTTTGCAGTGCTTTAGTGCTTTACTACTTTCAGAGAGTCCTTTATTGACCTTGCTGAAGCAGAGAAGCGACATAATCACAATTGTGACCAGTTTTTCTGCTGTTTCTGGTAAATACTGATTATTATTTTGTATTTTGATAAGTATTTTTCGTAGCGTTCTTCCTCAGCTTTTTAGTTATTTGGTGAGCAAGAACCACTGAGAACGAGTCTGAATCAATCAAGAACAGATATGGTACTGCTGTCCTGTGTATTACTGCTTCATCCTAATTGAGCTTTTCAGTGTTGAAGAAGACGTTTCCAATTTCGATTGCTGGTTTCAGAGGATGTGCTACAAGATCACAGATTCATTTGAAAAGATTTGGAGATGCATTGGCTGGGATTCAAACCTGGCTCAATTGCATGAAGGCACCTATACTCAGCAACGAGAGGAAAGGAGAAGGGGCCAGAGGTAGTGTGGCTGAATGGTCTAATATGCTGGATTTTAGGCTCCACTCTCTCAGGGGCGTGGGTTTAAATCCCACTACTGCCCAATGTTTTAAGACCTTACTTCCTGTGATTTGTAATATGGTCAGTAAAAGCACTTTATGTAAGTATCTCTTATGTCAGTGTTACAAGTCACTTACTGCTCCACAGGTCCGGGGTTCAATCCCTGGCATCTTCAGGTGTTTTATATTACTGTACTCACATCACAATCTTCTGTTGAGTGAGAACTCTTTGCTCATGTTCATAGAGAGCCAGGTTTACCTTTTGAATCTCACCCAGGATTTCCTGAGAGATCATTCAGCGAGCGAGTCCTCCCTCTGGACATGGCATTGAGCTGAAAGCTGCACGAATTCCTCACTGTGTGTCCTGTACTGTTACAGGTGGTCCAGCGTAAATGTGCAGCACAGTGACATGAACACCTTGAACTTTTTCTGTATGTGAAGGAAAATGCAAAAAAGCATGTAAAGTATTGATCACATAAAATATCCATGGTACAACTCGAGAAAAAACTGAAGTACAAAACAACGACTTTTGATGATTTCAAGAGATTCAAGAAACACAACCGTCCGCAGATGGGTTTGGATCCTGAACGCTTAAGTCAAAAGAACAAAAGTGAAGTAAACTCTCTTCATTGTCTTATAGTTTATGAAATAAAACAATTTCTTACTTTCTTAATAATTTCTTACTATTGATAGACGATTTATTGAATTTTAACAGAATCACAATTGCAAACATTTTGGGTTAAACTGTTATTCACATACTCTAACAAAGAGAAACGTTAGTGTCTTCCGGTGTGTGAGCCCATCTCTCAAAAAATAAAAAAATAAGTTATATAAATTGAATTGTTCTACTTTTTAGGCTTGCATAGTCTTATTCATATTTCAGTTAAACCTTTTCTTCTGTAGTAATTTCATTTGATATTAAAATTAGTCCTGATTTACAATTTTTGGACATGGTTCATCTTAAAGAATTTTGTAATAAGTTTCAGTTTAGGAAAATCGTGCCCAGAAGCTACCAAAACTGGTAATGTTCACATTATGTGTAATGCAAAAGCAGCAGTTGGGGTGGGAAACAAAAGGCATTTCTTGGTATGAATCCTAAAACTTCATAGATGGCTTTCTAGGACTTCTCGCTTCAGATAAGGTTATCAATACATCATAGATTTCAGCTCAATCAATATCAGCAGTGTTATCACTACCGAACGCTAAATATAGATCCTGGCAATAATTCATGAGTTGTTTGTTAGAAAATTGTTTATGGTTTTTTTAAACATATTTTCAATACCAGACAAAAAGTCGAAAGTTTCAATTTCATGCAACTGATGAAATCTCTCTTCGATGGAAGTTATAAGTACAGTACATCCAAAATACTGCGGAATCAATCAAATTTACATGTTTCTTGTGGATCCAGAAGATCATTTTGAGACTCAAAACATGCCTGTCTTTTCTTTTTTCGAGGACGAAGGAGTAGCAGTAGCAGACTCGGAAAGCACCGCCTGCGAATACTCACAAAATGCACTGAGTTGCTTGCTTTCTTCTGCTGCTTTTATATTTCAGTCATTCACTATCAGCTAGCACTGGAACAATTCAAGAGAGGTAAAAACAGAAGCTGTCAGGAGTGGGATTTGAACCCACGCCTCCATTGGGAGACCAGAACTCCCAAGCCAGCTGGAAAGACACACATCCTTGAGTCTGGCGCCTTAGACCACTCGGCCACCCTGACAAGCGAGAGCAATTGGTGTGCTGAATGCACCAGTAGTTGACTAAACTGAGTTTCTTCCCTGAAATTATTTGCTTGCGAAGAGCCAAGTTGCCTTGAATGGATCTTGGAAATCAAATATACGGATGGATTGTTATTCGGTTGTGAGTTTTGAGGGGCGTATTATAAATTGAGTTGGTGAAAAGGCGCTTTTTGTTAGTCTGTCGGGAGGCTGCACAAGGTGTTTAGAGGGAGAACTTCTAAAAGGCAGGCTCTCTATGTTTAACATCAAGAAAGATTTTTTTTCTCAATGGAAATGCTCTTTGGCGCTTTCAGCTTTACGTAGCGTTACGTATCTTTAAGCTGAATCATTGGCAGGAGTAGCTTATTAAATCTTTGCTCATAGCGCTCCATCAAAAATACCTTGTCCATGTTCAAAAGAGATCAGGGGATTAACTTCATGCTTTCACATGGCATAACTTACACGAAAGATTTAAATGGGGAATTGATTGTGCTTCTTGATGTTGTTCCTGTGGTTGCCTTGGTTACAATGGTGAACGTTCTTCCACGTTCTGCTAGAGTATCCACTGGGTGGGCTTTATCAATTGGCTCGGATAGGTCATCAGTGCTCCGTCTCCAGAAAAATAATCAGCACTGTCTTTTTTCTGTGCGCATGACCGTCTTTTAAAACATATAAAATCACGAGTTCATTGATTTCTCCAAATAACAACAATACATTTTAACCCTTCAATCCAATAGTTTTACTCCCAGTAAAAAGCAGCGCAATATATAGAGAGATGATATTCAAAGATTTCAACGTTCTTATTGGATTGCCTGTATGCAGATATCACTCAGAATTGCTAATATGATTTTAATTCAGTTTTTCTCTACTACTTTCAGAGTCTTTTATTGACCTTGCTGAAGCAGAGAAGTGACATAATCACAAATGCGACCAGTTGTGCAGCTGTTTCTGGTTAATAATGATTAATGCGAAATAAAAAACAGCTCCTTGCATTAAGAGCAAGAGCAACCAACGCTCTCGCTTATTGAGTTGGGTATTTTCCGAGCTACTCTTCCTTAGCTGTGTAGAGGTTTGATGGGTTTACTGAGACAATTATTCATTGTAGCAGTAATCACGAGGTGGTTCGTTGTGGCTTTTAGAAAATCAATCGTCAGAACAACTAACAACGCACACACACGGGTTCAATACACGAGATACAGTGATTAATATAAATTGTGCACCAAACATATACCAGTCTGCCTGGATACAAGCAGCAGACCTTACTGTGAGGGTTATCAATATACAAGGTATATAATCTCGAAGAGATGCAAACACAAAGAGATAGACAACAGAGAATATATGTCAATATATATCGTTCGGTTACCAAATCTCTAATCAGTGTTATTCCCCACTGTTACTCTAAACTCGGAAGTAAATGCAATACTCATGAATTAAATTGATAACAACTTGTGTTGAGGTACAATTGAATTCTCGAGACGCAATGTAGAACATGGGGTTTACTTATCCACTGTGTATGGATTTGAAATTTCCCGGCACGAACACCAAACCAGCTGTCAGGCTCTGTTGCAGCCTCGGTTCCAGCGGTTGTCCAATGGGCGTTGTCCCGGCGTCCTCTGGCTACCGGCCAACCAGTCGAGGTGCAGCTCGGAGTTGGACGGGCGCGCAGGGCAGTTGTTGCTCCGAGGGGATCTACCAGCAGTCCGGCTGCCTAGTAGAAAGTATCTATGCACAGAGTGTGACCGCAAGTCCTCACAAGTCACTCTTTTGCCCGGGAAGAAGCTGGTTCGTTCCCGGACCAGCGCTGCTTCTGAATAAGCTATTCAGGTTGTTGACGAGGGTCCAACTGTAGGCTGCCGTTGATCAAGCAGAGCATTCACGTTGGTAGAATTCTGAGTACGTACGGGATCCTCGGCCTCGCGCTTAGAACAAAGTCCAAGTCCCATTGCAGACAACAGCAGTTGTCACGTGATTGTCTCTGAGGATGCGCGGAAATGGCCAAGGAGCGCCCCGATCTGAGCTTGCGTTCCCTTTTTGACCAAGACACAGATGTGTGCTGATTGGTTGAGAGTTTGGCGGGCATTGGAGACCCACGTGGTGTTACCACACCCTGCCAATCCCTGATTGGTTGATCAAGGTGAGATATGAGTCACTTACTCCTGACACTTAGGAATACAGTCCAGATGTCCATTCGGCACTCCCTAGACAGATAGGCGCCAATGGATGACCATTGATCATGATAGTTAGGCTTAGCTAAGTGCATCTCCGTTTAAGAGCTGTCCCTTATCAAAAGAAAACATCTTAAATCAGCCTGCATGAATACTTTCTCAGTGGCTGCACCACAGAAAGGGAGAGTGAGATGGGGCCTCATTTAGCTTTTAAGATTTTTGGTGAGCAAGAACCACTGAGAACGAGTCTGAATCAATCAAGAACACATATGGTACTGCTGTCCTGTGTACAACTGCTTCGTCCTAATTGAGCTTTTCAGTGTTGAAGAAGATGTTTCCAATTTCGATTGCTGGTTTCAGAGGATGTGCTACAGGATCACAGATTCAATTGAAAAGATTTGGAGATGCATTGGCTGGGATTCAAACCTGGCTCAATTTCATGAAGGCACCTATACTCAGCAACGTGAGGAAAGGAGAGGGGGCCAGAGGTAGTGTGGCTGAATGGTCTAATATGCTGGATTTTAGGCTCCACTCTCTCAGGGGTGTGGGTTTAAATCCCACTACTGCCCAATGTTTTAAGACCTTACTTCCTGTGATTTGTAATATGGTCAGTAAAAGCACTTTATGTGAGTATCTCTTATGTTAGCGAATTCCTTACTGCGTGTCCTGTACTGTGTAGCACAGTGACAAGAACGCCTTGAGTTCTTTTCCGTATGTGAAGAAAAATGCAAAAGAGCATGAAAAGTGTTGATGGTATAAAATATCCATGGTACAACTCGGGAAAGAACTGACGGACAAAACAATGACATTTGATGAGTACAAGAGAAACACAACCGTCCGAACATGGGCTTGCATCCTGACCGCTTGCGTTAAAAGACAAAGCAAAGGATATAACCTGTAAATGTCTTCATGTCTTACAGTTTATGAAATAACACAATTTCTTACTTTCTTAATAATTTCTTACTATTGATAGATGCTTTTTTTAATTTGAACAGAATCACAATTACAAACATTTGGGGTTAAACTGTTATTCACATACTCTAACGAAGAGAAACGTTAGTGTCTTCCGGTGTGTGAGCCCATTTCTCAAAAAATAAAAAAATAAGTTATAAATATTGAATTGTTCTATTTTTCAGGCTTGCATAGTCTTATTCATATTTCAGTTAAGCCTTTTCTTCTGTAGTAATTTCATTTTATATTAAAATTAGTCCTGATTTACAATTTTTGGACATGGTTCATCTTAAAGAATTTTGTAATAAGTTTTAGTTTAGGAAAATCGTGCCCAGAAGCTACCAAAACTGGTAATG